>NC_056745.1:1042988329-1043345829 GCF_019279795.1 Protopterus annectens | reverse complement strand
GTTATTAACAAGGACTGTCTACACTTGCACTGCATGTTCCTGTGCAACACATAATCTGCATGCTGACACGTGTGCAATGATGTTTTTCCTTGTGATACTGTCACCCACCCTAAAACAGTATTGTGTATGTGTTTGATTGCAGGTGTGTCTGTGTTTGTATCTCCTGTACTGAGGAGTGTGCCTGTGTGCTTGTGTGCCTGTGTGCCTGTGTGCTTGTGCACCTGTGTGCTTGTGTGCCTGTATGCATGTGTGCCTGTGTGCATGTGTGCATGTGCGCATGTGCACATGTGTGAATGTGTGCATGTGCGCATGTGTGCATGTGCGCATGTGTGCATGTATGCATGTGCGCATGTGTGCATGTGTGCATGTGAGCCTGTGCGCCTGTGTGCTAATATCGTGTACACATTTGTAAACTGTATTTCCTATCTTCCTCTCACAGGTTCAGATGTTGCTCTGGTAGAGTGCAGCAGGGAACCTGAAGCCACTGCTGGGGATAGTGATTATGATGATACATGTGTAATGGCACAGGGAGGTGTGACAGGGTCTGTCATTGGTCAGCCAATTGACACTACACAGCAGTCAACCCCATCAATGCGCACAGTCATCCTGCCTATACATCCATTGTCACCAATGTCCTTAGCTGAGGGACAGCATACAGTGGGCAATGACCAGGGAAGTGTGGTATCATTGGCACATGCATCCCCTCACAGCAGTCATGGCCAGATTCCTGGCATGGTACCACACAGGCAGATGTCCGGGGGTTCTCGTGGGAGCATCCATGGTCGTACTGCCCCTGTCAGACATGCCCACAGAGGTCTTTCAACCTCAGCTATGTTCCGGGCTGTAATGCAGGCACAGGCACATATGGAACGGTACACCAGACAGGGTCTAAGGGAGCTTAGAGCACATCACACCGCTATGAATGACACTATGCATGACATTGCTTCTGCCATCCGTAACATCAGCGAGGTCATTGATAGATGTTGGGGGGACACATTAGATCTCTTCCACAACTACATGTCCAAGAGCCAGGGCAGTGCAGGATGGTTGAGGCATCGACGTGGATGTATGCCAGCAACATTATCAGCTGGCAGTCATCGCAGACTACAACAAACCCGCAGCCACTCCCATAGTGCCAGTAGCAGCCCCAGCAATGCTGGGTCTGTGCTGTCATTAGACCGTCCGAGAAGACCATGTGCACGTGGCTCTGGACAGTCCCAGCAGGGGCATGTGTCCAGTCAACAACCCACTGCTTCTGATGACAGTACCCAGTCTGGCTTAGTACCTGATACTGTCCGTAGCACCCCTGCCAGGCACAGGTACCATGTCCATGGCCAGAGACAGTGATCTGTATGACCTGGCGGGTACAGTCTGTGGCTGTCCACAAACACCCGTATATGGTAGCCACATGGTGGAACTGTGTGCATGCATACACACACACATAATGCTAACAGCTAGAGCTAACACATACACACACACATTGCAGCAACATTGCCCCATGTTGTACTGTTGTCCCTCACTAACACGCACACACACATACATGTCAATTGGATGTGTCAATGGCAGACTCTGGCAAACCAAGTATACACCCTGTGCATATGATGAAACTGTGCCACCTCCTGCCATCTGTAACATTGATGCAGGAACAGGGTAGCATGGTGCTGATGCACAGGGTGACTGCATAGCACTGTAGTAATATTATCATGTTGTTAACAGTTCAGTGTAATGATATTGTTGTGAGTATATTCGAGCATGCATGATGCATTACCTGTGTTTGTCATTGCAGTTTTGTATACACTAGTGTTAATTCCCAAAGTGTACTGTCTGCACATGTGCCACATGGCTGTTGTGTGTACCTGTGCCTGCATGTGTTGCGGTGTGGACAGTACATGTGTGATGTTTGCAGCACTGAGTTGCAGGTGTACATTTGTGAACATGGTTAGCATGGAACAAGACATGGTTTGACAGTATGCTGTGGGTGATACAGTTTCCAAATGTCAATGCTCTGCATTCTGGTAGTATACACAGCTTACATAGCCTGACATTCAGTAGTCATGACATGGTGTCTCCTCAACTGATACACAGATGTAGGAACCTGGTGTCAGTGATATCCCTGCAGTACTACACTATTTTCTTACTGAGCCACACACATCCCTGGGAAAAATACTCTTTGGCATATAGCAGTCTCACGTACATGCCAACACACTACGGATATGTCCATCCATGACTGCAAATACATACAGTGGCCTACAATGCATTCTACACATGACACACCTAACCACCACAAGAGTATCATACGGACAGATACCTGCTTTCCAAGCCATGCTGTATTGCTGTAACACAACTGTGGCATTGACATCGGCATGTAGTTAACATAGTATTCCAACAGTACCATGTAGGTGGTAGCAACCATCATGTAGAATGGGTAATGGTGTGTACATGTGGACAAGTGTTATCTTGTCTTTCCTGTGATATTCACATTTCCAAAGGTATTCTGCAGTCCCTCGGTGTATCACCTAAGCAAGAAGGTGTCTGTATGCATATCGGCAACAGTTGCCATACACCTACATTGGGTGCCCATCACTCACAGACTTTGCTGTGTTTTAACATGTCTGACATATACTCCAGACATGAACCCTCACCCACATTAATCTATCAAAGCTTATATGGGTGTGTATCATGTAGTTGGCCTAGGACACAGATCACTGCAGTAGCCTGCATTGTCACCAACATACATGTATGGCCTAAGGTCTGGTAAGCTGCGGCACATGCTGGCAAAGGTAATAACTGTATTCATATGGGGCAGGCTTCACACATAGGAACTATTAAAGGTCACAGGTACATATCTGTATGTGGCACACACATACCTGATGTGTGCATTGAAATTACTGTTATAATAATATGTCATACAATAATAAAAGCAAAACACACAACACAGTAACAAACTGTGTGACAAACGAACACATGGCATTTGTAGGATTCTAACCCCTACCTAACTATGTTATGATACTTGAGAGAGACGCATTAGCGCAGTGCGCTATTCGCATTACTGGATGATTTTCCTTCTCCTGCTGTATTTATAGGGTGCTGACATCATCAGTCTTTCCAAAGAGGAATGTACATATTTTAGTGTGTTATCCCAGTCTACAAAAAGACCATTCCTTTCACAGAGAATTGCATACATACACACCCCACTGCACCTATGTTTATGTTCGGGATGCACAATATTTGTTGCTGCTACTTTTTGCAGGTCTTTATTGCCATAGCTTTCCCAGTTTCTATGAACAACTTGTGTATCTGTGTAACATGTTTGATCATGACAGGGTTCCAGTATATTAATATATGTGTCTGTTGTCATTTAACTGTGTGCACAGGGCAGATTGCTGGATTGTGGGAGGTTCCTGGCTTAACACATACAACTGCCAGATATGTGTGACTGACTGCTATACTCAGACATGGCCTAAGTGGGTGAGCATGCCCAGTTCAGGCTTTTCATATGTTGTGATCTGGAATCCACTACATTTCTGGTTGTGTGTGAACATGACCAATATTGACATTTATATTGTGTATGTTGGAAGTCATGTTGTGTTCTTACTGGCAGACTCCTTTGTGTCATAACTCAACAGGGATTATGCTGTGCCTGCAGGGTTTCCATGTGATAGTTTGCAAAGACTTGGCAACATTCTCTCATACTAGCTGAACACTGCAATACTGTCATGGTGTAATGGTTCAGTACTTTCACTATGGTGCATAGTATCATGGGTTTGAGTCCCATCACTGCTTTTAAATGTTCATACTGAGCAGACCAGACTGGTTAAGGGCCAGTTGGGCAACTATGAGCATGTTGCATTTTGTTCAGCTATGGCCTACTTAAACCAGGCTTGTCCGACATTGCTGTGTATTCACCAACTTGGGTGGACATTGCCAAACATTACTCCACATTGACCACAGTTGTACTAGTTGGTGTGTGTGATTCTGTTCATGGGTTCATACTAGGCTATCTGCCCTAGGGCATTTATAATCCTAGCCAGAGTGTGTTTGGCTTTCAACACACATTTTAAGTGGAGTTTGCCATGACATTTTTCAAGCTTAGTATACTGTGCCTCTGTCTAACAGTGATATAGAAGTGATACCCAGGGTAAACCTACAATCTCCCATCCATTTATCAAGATTCCTCTTGAAGAGAGTCAATGAGGGTTTCTGGCTAACCTGGAGTGGGGGTTTACTCAAGAGTGGGGGGAGCCTCTGGGTTATGAATCTGTCACTCCAGCATGTCATATTTATTTCACTCCTGAGGTTCAGGTCTCTTGAGCGCATAGCTTGATGGGATTCTGAGTTTCCGAGGTGCAGCATGTCCATTGATTCCAGGTTGGACATGGCTTTATACATCAGACACAGATTGCCTCTGGGCAAGTGGTATGCCACTGAGTGGAGCTGCAGTTTCTTTAACTGGGCAGCGAATGGCATGTGTTTGAGCCCTTTGATCCTCCTGGTGAGGTACTTTTGTGGTCTTTCCAGCTGCTGCAGGTGTCTGATAAGGTACATCCCACAAGGGGCATTGTACTCAATTATGGGCCTGATGAGGGATGCGTTAAGAGACACGATGACCTCCCCTGATGTAGAAGTGAATACCTTCATGATTAGGTGGGCTATATGAAATGTTTTTCTAAACACTTTGGCCACGTGGTTATTGAATGAGAGATTGCTATCAGCTTGGGTTCCCAGGTCCCTTATCACTTCTTCTATACTTAATGGGTTACCACCTATGTGGTAATTTGTGGGCACTTAGTTTTTGACAAAGGGGAGGACTATACACTGTTTTGCATTTAGCTTGAGGATATGGCTCTGGCGCCAGTTGTCTGTTTCTATGAGGCCCTTTTGTAGGATGCTTGTGTCAGCTGGAGGGTCGATTATGGCACACAGTTTGCAGTCATCTGCAAACTTGTTCACCAACAGTCCTTCTGTGTTGGCCTGTACCTCTGAGAAAGATATACCAAACAAGGGAGGTCCCAGGACTGAGCCTTGTGGGATGCCACGTGTAGCTGGTTTGGGGTCTGACATGGCTCCAGCATTTCTGACCATGTGGGTTCTGTCCTTGAGTCGGTTTGCAACCCATCTAGTGACATAGGGGTTTATATTGAAGCTGGTGATCTTATCTATGATGACCAAGTGGGGTACTGTATGGAAGGCTTTTGCGAGGTCCAGGTAGGCTGTGTGGACCACCTTCCCCTCGCCAATGGCCTTGGTGACTGTTTCAAATGACTCAAACAGATTTAAGAGGCAGGATCTGCCCTTAACAAAGCCAAACTGGGTAGGATCCAGTGTTTGTAGGTCCCCAATATGTTTATTTCTGAGGTCCATGATGATCTTTCCATAGCTTTGCAGACCAAGCTAGTCAGGCTTCTGGGGTGATAGTTTGCAGTATCCATTGAGGCACCACCTTTGTGGAGAGGGACCACTGTTGCTGTACACTGCTCTTTAGGTACATATGCTGTGGTAAGGCTGAGATTGAACAGTGATTTTATGTTTGTGTTCAATTCTTCTTGGGGTTCATGTTGGACACAGCCCAGGACACCGTCTGGTCCCATTGATGCTGTGTGTTTTGCTTTGGAGAGGTTGACTGTTACCTGAGCATCTGTGATGTCAGGGGGCCAGCACTCTGCTGGGATAGATATTTGCCCTTTTGGTGGGGGGGGAGTTTGCACTGAACCTGTTAGCTCAGATGTTGGCAATGTCTGTGGATTGGTGTATTGTTTGTCATTTTGGACTACTTCTGAGCATATCTGGGGATTCCCACACAGATTCCTACCATAAGTAAAGAATGCCTTGTGATTATCCTTGGTTTCCTGTACAATTTTTATCTCAAAGATGGCCTTAGACGATCTTATGTGTGGCCGTAGTTTTTAAATAATACTGATCAGAGATGCCTTCCCTGTTTGGGATTTTGATCTATCATATAGTAGCTTCCTCCTTGTATTGTATGGTTTGTTTATGGCTGGGGTCCACCAGACAGGATGCCTGGCTTTGGAGGATTGGGTCCTGGTTTTATTTGGGATTGCATGATCCATGCATTCCTGAAGGTGTTCATAGAATGCATTTATAAAGGGTTATGAGGTCCGGGCCATATTTTCCACAGGCACAGGGGCTGTGAAGGATTCCACCTCAGTTTTGAGGAGTGTGACATTTGCTTTAGTGAATAATTTTCACTGTGTTTTTCTGGCCATGGGCTGGGATCGGGATGTGAATATCCCGTGAGATTACTCTCTGGTCTGATCTTACCAGTGAGGGATACACTTCTGGTCTTGTGTATGGAGTCCCCATGTTGGTGATGATCAGGTCCAGTATGTTTTCCCCTGTTGTGGGAGTAGTATCAAGTTGTTCCATAGCATTTTGGTTTATAAATTCTGGGAAACTTTCGGCTAGGGTGTTGGGGCTAGGGTAATGCTCCCAGTCTATGTTTGGGTAGTTGAATATAATGGTGTTTGGGGAGACCTTCATATTTTTATGTGTTCTCCAGTCGGCCAAGTGTGGTTCCTGGGTTTAGGAGGGTGGTCTGTAGCAGGCTATGAACTGGAAGGCAGTTTTAGCCACTGTTAGTTGCACATGGATAGTCTCCGATGCTTCATGCTGTGCCACCAACCTGGGGGTGTGGGTATCTTTGACAAATATTGATACTCACCCTCCTTTTGTAATTTGTTCCATGTTTTGCAGCTGTAAAGCATGGTATGAGGTGTAACCTGTTAATGCTAAAGTGCTCTTGGGAGCCTTGAACCAGGTTTCTGTTACTGCACAGATATCAACATTCTCCATGCTGAGGAGAGTTTAGAGTGCATGCATCTTGCAGTTTAGACTTCTGGCATTGAGTAGCATTACTTATAGTTTCTTATCCCTTGTGATACCTATGGAGGTGGGTTTGTGTTTTGAGCCTTACCTAAAAAAGGCACTATGGGGGTGACAAGAGCCTTTGGCGATATCCAAAAGGCAACAGGTGATAGGTGAAATCCATCCCTAGCGAAGCATCATGTTTTGTCGAGCATGTCATCCCAGGCTGACAGGCATTGTATCCCCTTTCACTGACACCAATACTTAAGCCAATTGTTGTAATTGATCATCTTGTCTTCATATTGTGGCCTCATGTTTGGTGAGGGTAGGATGATACTCAAGGTCATCAAGTTTGCATATACTACATGGTGGTAAATGCTGTTTAGCACTACCTTACATTGCTTAACACATGGCAATCATGCCTCAGGTGGTGCTGCAGGGCTGCCTATGTCAGATGCACATACTGCACTCCCTATACATGTTTGGAAACAGGTAGTGTCAAGTTAGGCATCCCTTTTACTATATGTGCAAGTCAGAGAGAGGTATCATTTCCAGGGTTCCTACTGAGCCAGTGTATGTGCTATGCGTTGCCTCTTTGCCAAGGCCAAGGCATACTGGGCATGCCTCCTTCTGCCTACTGGGGCAGGCTCAGGTTGTTCCTCATCTGAGTCACGCTCTGCCTGTGCTGGCCTTGGCACTGGTGGGGGGCTGTTTGGCCCAGGCCTATGCTGGTCCTGCTGCAGCTGTTTTCGCAGAATCATATTATGTAGCATAGCACATACCATGACAATTTGGGTACATGTAGTTGGTGAGTATTGCAAGGCTCCACCAGATGTGGCCAGGCACTGGAACCATGACTTGAGAAACCCAAACACATGCTCGATTGCATTTCGTGTTTGTGCGTGTGCCTCATTATGGCGTTCCTGTTCAGGTGTGTGTGCATTTCTGATGGGTGTCATCAGCCATGGCTCCAGTGCATAGCCAGCATCCCCCACTAAGTGACCATGTGGGATGTCCCCATTGGCAAATGTCTGGTACAGCTGCATCAGATGCCAGATATGGGAATCATGGTAGCTTCCAGGGCAGCCAGCACACACATTCATTATTATGCCCTGGGCATCACACACCACCTGGCAGTTGATGGAGGGGAAGCCCTTGCGGTTAATGTAGGCCCTACCCTTCTCACCAGCTGGTGCTTTGATGCATATATGCGTGCAGTCTATTGCACTCACTACCTCAGGGTATTCTGCTATTTGCTGGAAGAGATGCATATTGCTGGCCAATACCTCACAGGAATTGGGGAAATATACATGATCACCAAAATGTGCTGACATGGCATCCAGGAACTGGTGCAGTACCCTGGATGCTGATGCCTGTGATATCCCCATCATATCATCAGTTGGTCTCTGAATGGTACCTGTTGCTAGTATTCTTAGGCCAACACATACCTTGGTTTCCACTGGGATGGGTTCCCCTCTGTTGGTTCTGTGTGTGAAGCGTGGCCTGCACAGCTCAACAATTTGCTGCAGGTGGTCTCTGTCCACTCTATAGCGCTCCACTATCTCCAGCTCATGTAACCCCTGGTAGGTGACCCTGGGCCTGTACACTCTTCTCCGTCTCCTCACTGTGGGTTGTCCGGCAGCATTTGCATTGTCACCACCCTCAGCATGTTGCATATGTCACCTTATAACAGCAATGGCAGCCCCTAACATTTTTTGTCTGAGTGTAGCTTTTTCAGTTTTCACTTCTAGTAGCTTACTCCAGTGTTGCAGTGTCACTTGAGAGAAACAAACTGCACTGTTGTTTGCAGAGTTTTAAGTGCTGGGATGGGCTAGTGTTCTGCCTGTGTAATTGCCTGCTTCTGATTGTTTGCACCTGCTAGCTCTACCAGTATTCCCTGGCAGCTTCCTACTATTTATTGTGCTTCCTTTTTCCTTTCTGTTTCCTTGGGGGAGTGACGCGCATACAAGCAGAAACACACTCACAGCAGCTCACACGCACGCACACATGCTTAGACAGACTAAAACTTGCTTATTTGGGTTATAACGCGTGCACACCAGCGCAAACACGCTTACAGGTCTTCCTTCAGCCTTATACATGCTTACTCCAGCTTAAACGCGCACACTCACGCTTCCACACACGCACTCTGTCTTACTCGAGTTCACAGGCGTGCACACACGCGCATACCCACTCAGCAAGAAACTTTGGTGTTATCCACAGTATACACCTTCCATTTCTTGGCTTTCCCTGGCCTACCTGTTGACACACCTCTTTCCATGATGTCTAACTGACAGCTAACACATGCCACTGTGCTCCAATGAGCTTCACTACTTTCATACATACTCCCCCTTGTGATGTCACCTATCTCCTACTCTGTTCCTCCCCATATCCTACTCCTACACTCCACTGACTGTGCTCATTTGCTATGTAAAAGTGTGATTCACTATCCTAACACTCATTTACATAGGATTGCCTACTAATGCTTGGTTACATGTCTTAGACTGGGCTTCTCCCCTAAGCAACCCCTACTCGGTGGCCATGTTGTCTTCAGCCTGCTATTCCCTTACATTGTCATTTAACAATTTTCATAAATTCCACGTTTGTGGCTTTTATTGTCTTATTTTATGATTTTTACAGTGCACCCCATTTGCGCGGCACTGCGCTACGCTTAAACATCGGAAATCGCCGGGAAAAAAAATTATTTTTATTTTAATTTTGCATCGGGGAAACTTTCCAGTGGCCGTATATTTGGCCATTGGCATGCTTCCTCAACCATATGCAACCTTTATTTGGAGCTGACAAGGCTCCATTGTGCTATTTGCAGAACGATCAGTTGTCAACTGAATACATTTCTGCAGCTAACACGTCTCCTACTCGGACAGGTTTGTGCTTCCTGGATTGCAAATTTACCTCATTTGCATTCCTTTCGGCTGCAAGTGAGGTAATTTGCATATCCCAGTCCTGTCTGTTTAGGAGACGTTTTAGGAGCTCTCTTACACACCCCTACAGGCTGTTCCTGGATCGCTTGTCGGACATGATGGCTGCATGGAGTCTTACTCTACTTGTAGACTCCGTGCAAGCCATTGTGAATCCGGAGGATTATCTTTCGTGTCTTATTCTTTACACACTGACTAGCGGGCAAACTACTTAATTCATTATCTGGTGCTGTATATATAATGGGAAAATCCTGGTTTCTCTGTTTTACTGCAATGCTAAAGTGATTCCTGCCAGCAATAATTACTATTTCATACCTTTCAGCACTGAAAAAATATATTTTTATACTCATACCAAGCTGTTTTTCATATTAAGTGTAGCTGTCTCTGCAGTTACTTCACTGGAAATAATGTGCCATTTTTCAGTAATAAACATAACAGCTTTACAGAGCGTGTTGCAAGATCATTCATGTGCTATTTACTGCACCATTAAAACTTTTAAAATAATGAAAGCAGCAAAGTAATAACAGACCAACCATAAACTTGTTTTCAGTTTACATCTGGCTTGTGTACAAAATAGCTCTGTTCTGTATTCTTTACTGAGTTGAATTGATCTATGCACAGTGTAAGCAAGTTGGACTGTTTGTCTGAATGCTCCATTTTATTCAATAACTTTTTTTATCAAAGTAATTGTATTATTAAGAATAACTTTACTTAAAATGACAATAGTGTGTCATACTCAAACACCCCTTTAGTGTTTATGTTAACTGTGTGGGATGTTAAGGAGCAGAGGAATAAGCATGCCACTGGCACACTTCCATGTGTCTTTGCTTTTCAACCTAGACTGATAGCACACACAAAGCGATAAAACCTTGCATCTGTTTGTCAGCCCTGATTGGCGGACTAAGTTTCATACCCATAGTGTGATGTTCCACATCTGACATCCGACATCCCTGCAAGGATCTATTTAATTATATTAACATGAAAATAGCTTTTGGCTCTGATTAAGAGGACCTTAGCTTTAATTCTCTCTTCTACTCAGAAAATTATGAGACTGCTTAAAAGTCCCATAAAGACTGCTTCTTTTTCAAGGGAGATTTCAGACAAACCTGAAATTGTTGCATTTTGTTGGATCATTGCATGGCTTATGGTTGCCATAAGAACTTTTTTATATTCCCCCAAATTTCAGAAACAACAATTGGTAGCCTGCTTTTATAGAAGTGGGCCAGCTTATGATTGATTTTGCTACAAAATGTCTCATTTCATAATTCTGGTTTATTAAAAAAAAAAAGAAATGAAATAATGAGTTGCACCTTGATGTCATCCCCAGGGTCAGAGAAGGCATGCTGCAATGCAATGCAATGCAATGAAGGCAATGTGAATGTTCAGCTTATATCACTGCTAGGTTGTTGCATCCCATTCCCCGATGTAGTGACTCTGGATGTGTCCAAGCAAGGCAAGGAGTAGTTATGCAGTGTAAGTGTGAATTGTATCTCCCCATCCAAGGTAGACACAAGTACTACAGTGCCTTTTCATCTGTCCTAGATTTTGCAGAATGTTCTGGTTTTCTGTCATATTTTTATACTGTTGATTTATGCTTATTATTATTCTGAAAATGCATGTTGTTGCAGTGCCTGTTGCTCTGTGTTTAAGTAGCAATGCTTTAATGACCATCAGGTAAGCTTCTCTGAGATTGTAAGATGCAAGTAAGCTTTAATAAGCATAGTGTTACTAACACTGAAAGCCTTTTTGTTGTTGCCATGCAGAGAATATTTACATAACTAGATAACGTACAAGCCTTAGGTATTGAAATGCATATGACAGTATTTGTAATAAAGGACAGAATTACAGTATTTTCAGAAGCTCATTACATTTGTTGAAGACTTGCAGTCATCTTTGCAGGCTTTACCTGTAAACTAAACAGAATCCAATCTATCTTGTGTGGTCCATAATCTCTGCAGTAATCCTTTAAGCAATTTATCTTGAGCTTGTTTCTTGTTTGCTGTTCATTTTTTACTTTGATCATGTTTTCCCCATGAAACAAGTAGATAGTTGTTGTCAGGCAGCAGGTCTTTTTTGGATAAAAAACATTTTTACAAGTCGGGTATCACAGAGATTGCTACTTTCCGCATGTTACTTTGTACTTTTATCAAGCTGAATATAAATTATAATTAGAACAGCAGTGCAAGGAGAAATGGTGTGAGTTGAGTGATGCTTGTTTTTTTTTTATACTTGATTTTGACCAGCATTCCAGTAATGTAGTTAAAAAGTAATTTATTTTGTCATGCTACACAACCTTTTTGTTTCCATCTAGATATTAGGTAAGCTGTCATGCAGCCAATGCACTGAAATATTTATTTTTCTTCAACACTTCATTTTGTCTTGATTGGACTCTCCTAATGATGGTTTGGCACCCAGGGCGGCTTATTTAATTAAAGTCCCCATTTTTGTGGTTTTGAGCATAGCCCCACCCATTTCTAGTTGGCCACACCCCTTCCTGTTGGACCCACCCATTCAGCTGTCTCCTGCAGCCCCATTTGATTTGAAGTCACTAGCCACCTCTGTTTTTAACCAAAGAAATGCTAGGGCGAAGCATTGGGGAAGTTGTCTCTGCATCTTTCTGACTTCAAAAAAGTTACTTATTGTGTGGCCAGTGCCTGATCTGACTGATGTCCTTCTGAAGTGTGCTGCTGTCCATGTCATAAAGAATGCAATGCCAAACAGAGTCTATAAAGGAATTCAGTTCCTGAGGGAACAGTATCTTCAATGTAGCAGGGTAGAGCAATCTACATCTAAGACCTTTAAATTTACAAAACTTTATTACCAGGTGAAATTGTACCCTTTGTGTACGAGTTTCCTGGTAGTAGTCTTGCTCTACAGAAACACACACCTTGCACTTTTAAACCTAGCCCAAGCTTCTACAGGTGCTGCAGTATATGCCCTTTAAATGCAAAGGTTTCCAGACAGAAAATTATTGGTCTGGGATATCTTGCTGAAGTACTTGCTGGTTTCCATGGCGTTTTGTAAGACCTCTCTATTTTAATTTGGCCTAGAGGGGTTCCAGTCCATGCATGAAGTTGTGTCCACAAAACAAGCTACACAGTCCCTGCCTTCACCTCCATCATTTTGTTACATAGCTGTTTTTCCCCTGTCCTTCTATCTCCACCAGCCCCACTGATACATTAAACATTGTTTATGTGCTGCTCCCTACTGTTTGTACACTTAAGTACATTTTCCCTGCCTTCACAGTAAAAGTTAAACTTCGGAAATTCTAACTTACTTGGGGTCATTGACCTGTAGCTCAAAGTCAATGAAGTAAGATAACTGTGACTTGCTACTGGTTCTGAAGTCATAGACCTCCACTAATGGCTTTATGTATCCCTCTCTAGGTAATCTACTATAACCAGCACAGAGCTACTCCCACCAAGGGCCCTCTATTTAAGACTCAAAGAAGTATGGAAAGCCCTGAACTGTGAGAAATAAGCTATCATCAAAAAGGGAAGAAGAAAGCTGCACTAAACATAGTGCCACTGCTGTTGGGCTTTGTCTATATTGAGTTGTCTGTACAAGAGCTTTTTATCCTATGAGACCTGCAAAATATATACATTAGAAATCCAGGTTTGTGGCTCAAATAACCTGTGTTAAGAGCAAATTATTCCACCTTGAGCTACAGTATACCTCTGACCAAATAACTAGGCAATTCCCCACACCACAGTAGAAAGTCCACCCAAACAGTATCCTAAACAAACCAAACTCTAAGCAGTTTTAGTCAACCCCTGTCTCTGAATCATTCAGTTCAAAACCATAGAACAACTCTTCCCCACAACTTATGTATCAGTCCTCATTGAGATGGGAATGTTGACACATTGTAAGAATTGTCACATGCTGTCTGACGATCAGCTACTACTCAAACAGCATAACACAGTGTGTGAGAGATGTACAGATATAATGTCCTTAGAGGCAAACATATCACACTGTAAACTCAGAGACTTCCAAAACACAACCGAGGCACAAAGCACACTCAGCAAGTTAAGTCTACTGCCTCACATAGCACAAGGAGTCCCAAAGTCATGGATGCTAAGCCCATAAGGCAAGCATCAACGCAAGCAAAGTATACCAGGCTGGGCAAGGAAAGAGTGAAGGATACTTGTCTGTCTGGTGCCAGGATCCATCAGATCTCACACACTCAAGTCCTTGTCCAATATGTATGGGTACGACTATGTCACAGTACATGTGGGTGTCAGTGACTTAATATGTACCTCCCTAGACTATATGAAGAGAGACATAATGGAGTTATCAAACTCTGGGTCTCAGGCAGGTATGTGCCTATCATTAAGAGGCATTCTACCTTCTCCAAGGATGATGCAAAATATAATTGACTTCAACAATTGATTAGGCGTTTGGTGTCATTCGAAGTGAGTCCAATATTTGTCAGCCTTGGAGGATATGATTGACAGATCACACCTCTTCATCAGGGATGGCCTGTATTTGTCCGCTCTATAGTTTTGCTTATTGGCAAAGACATTGTCCACCCTTGTAGAACCTTTTTTTAGGCAATATCAACCTGATAAACCTACCAAAATAATGATTCAATTATAGGAAAATGTGAAGGTATTACTGATCAATGCTAGGAGCCTAAACAAGAAAATTAACTTTTGAAAAGCCTTCCTCACCCTTTAGAATTTAGGCATCCATGCAGTGATTGACATATGGTTTAAAATAGTGGAGAGCACTTCAGCTATGCAAAGCTATAATTCCTTCCATACATTTATACATTCCATACATTTAGATAAGCTACTGTATAGGAGGAAAAAAAAAGGTGGAGATATGTCATTCTTCAACCAGAAGAGCCTCTCATCAAGGATGGTAAAGCAACATGATGCCCTAGAGCTTTTTCATGTCCAAATAACCATCAGATAAGTCCCATACCATATATTAGCTAGCTACAAGAGCTCCTCTATAACCAAAGAAAGCCTCAAGAACTATCTACACTTCAGTATTAAATCTAATACCATTTTCCTAGGTGATCTGAACTATCCAAATATAGAGTGGGAAACTTACACCACCACTAGAGGACAAGCAAAGACATTTATGGACATTGCTGAAAATTGTCTCAAGTGGCCCTGATAGGATATGTTTCCTGCTATTTAGGAGGCATCCCGGGATATTGTCAGGATCCACTGAGGCTGTATTTTTGGCCTTAGCAAGTGCCACTAGGACCTATTCCCTGTTAATAGTTGGGGTAGGGGTTATGCTAGTAGATATTTCATGAGGGAGGAGGGGGGAGTAGGGGATGAAGTTTGAGCTGAAATTGTCAGCCAGCAAATTTTATACGTCACTCTGCTCAATGAAGCTGGCATCACTGACCACCAGTCCAGCACACTAATGTGTGCTGCCTTTGAGGTTTTGGACATAGCTCTAGAAGGCCTTGTAGTTTTCCTTAGTCTGTGAGACTGTCTTGAGTTCATAACTGGCCTTGTTGGACTTAATTAGTCCTCTTAGTTTCCTGTTTACTTTAATTATAGAGCTACTATCATTATGGGCATTCTTCCTGATATTAGCCATGACTTTTTTCCCCTTTTGTTATATACCCTATTGAGATTAGCATTCCACCAGTGTGGTTTGCTTTTAGAGTTTGTTTGCGGCTTACTTCTAGTAGGCACAGCACCCTCTATACAGCCATTTACAAGGTTATACAGGGTCACTGTAAACAATTCCACATAGGTTATTGTGAACTCTGGGTTGGGAGGGCCATTGAATTTAGAAAAACTATCATTTAGGGTGCAATTTGCCTTGAGGTAGTTCCTAACTATGACAGGGTTTGCTGGGGTTGCAGAGTTGATTTTTATTTTGAAGGAGACAGCGTTGTGGTCCAACCTCATTAGAAAGGAAGTGACATGGGGGGGCAGCACTCTCCCATACTGGTGAGTACTGGGTCCAGTATGTTTAAACCTCTGGTGGGTGTGCACATCCTTTTTGTCCAAACTTGTATTTGGGTGGGATACTGTAGGTCTCCTCGAGTGATCTCTGGATTTTGGTACTACACTAGGTCAGATTTTGCTAAGATTGGATAGTAGTGCTGTTTAATGTGCAGACTAGCTGCTCTAAGCTTGTCTCTGTACAATGGCTTTGTTTTAGCCACATTAAGTTTTGGTGCTTGTCTCTGTACAGGGCACTGTTAGCCTCCTGATGTAATAATACCCAGAAAGATTGCTTGCAAGTGTAATGCTATAACAAAACTTAAACTACCTTAACAAGGCAATTTCAAGTATTAGGAACCTTTAGAATGATCTAAAGGCAACATCAACAAATAAAGCAAAAATAAAACAGTAGCACTCTAAACAGTTAACTCAAGTGCAAAACAATAAAATAAATCTCTCCTCTACCAAGGATGGTTCAGGATTAATTCAGGACCCCCTCAGAGTGTGGCTAGGGTGCCAAGCAGATAAGAGCTCTGGTAAAATGAACAGGAGGCAATTTGTTGTAAGGGATGTTTACTGAAATGCGATACTGGCTTGCTGGGTGGCAAGTAGCTTTATGGATACATATGTATGTGTGTATATATATATATATATATATATATATATATATATATATATATATATATAAAATAATGGGTGGGAAAGTACTTAAATAGATCACACAGACACTAGTAATGAAACAGGGGAGAAAAGGACTTTGGAAGTTGAATTACCATAATGGATGGAAGCCAGAGACACAGCCTTTTAAAATTACAACAAGAAAAGGGAGGGAGGGATTGGGAAAATTTCAAATGGGAGCTTAAGTCCTGTGCTTAGAATTTCAGAAGCTTTTAGCTGAATGTCAAAGTGGGGGGGGGGTAGAGCAGACTAAAAGAACAGGTAAAAACAGTAGCAAGATAAACAGAAAGCCACTGCAATGCAACTTTAGGCAGGTGTATACAGCTATAAAATGTATTGAAGCACAAATCCTGGAGCAGAATTCACAATATTGCCACTACTGCAAATCACAGATTAAGGCACCAGATAACTGGAATACAACTTTAAGCAGGTCTATACAGCTATAAAATGTACTAAAGCACAACTTGGAGCTGAATGCACTCTACTGCAACTATTACAAACCTACCATTGACTAAGGCAGCAGAACATGCAGAAATTTACCAACAATAATCACTTAATGAGTTCAAATCTGGGAGTAGATCACAGCTTTGCCACAACTTTGAATGAAGCCACAAGATTAACCAGACTGGGTTCAAAATACAAAAAGCTACATTTAACATGTAATTCAACTTAGGGAAATAGAAGTGCAGTAAACTGTATGAACAATGCTAACACTGTGCAGCAATCTTCACACAATTGCAAATTAAGCTAGAAGACTAAGGCCTCATAACAAACTGAAAAAATGCAAACAGATAAATGGACAAAAAGTAGAGGAGTATATAAAAGTATCACCACACAGCGCAACTTAAAATATTTAAGCAGGATCTAAATAAAAAATATTTTTCTTTTGTTTTGATGAAAAGCTTGTTTCTCACACCTCTCATTGTCTTAAACAAAAGACCAGAGACATGAACAAAGATAGATCCCTCATCATTGAAATAAACAATTCAATTGCATAATAAAATCTACCAAATCCAAGTTTGAGGCTAAACTAGATACTTAATTCATAGACAATCTCAAGACCTTTTCAGTTATATTTGTCATCTCAGAAGCACAATGCAACACTGTGCTGAGATAATTGTGAATGATGATACCTACACTGATGCTGAAAATATAACCTATTGGCCACTAAATTCAGCTCAGGCTTTACCCCCCTCTCCCTTCCATCTATCCCAAAAGATACAGTATACCTGAAACTGACTCAGCTCCAGCTATCACACCAGACCATGTCCTGAAAGCACTATCAAAAACTAACAATACTGCATTGATGATTTATGACAATATTCCTTGATGAAGCTTAAATAGATGAAGCATGAAGCATGATTTAACCAGTCCCTAACAGCACTGTTCAGCCTCAGCCTCTATATAAGTTTTGTATCAAAAGAAAGGAGAACAGCTACACTTACTCCATCGCATATGGGAGGGTCTTCCATAGACATAGGCAGTTACAGACCCATAAATCTGACCAGCTTCATATGCAAAGTCATGGAAAGACTTATCATGGAATTATTCAATAAGGACAGAGGGGAACCTCTAACGCTGGATCTGTCTCAGTTTGGATTCATCAAGGACACGTTATGCTTACTCAACATGGTAATATAAGGGTCTATATTATAAGAACAAAAGCTTAAAATGTCAAGCACCAGTTTGTTGACATGTTTTAAGCATACAGTCTTATAAGCGAAAGCTCTAAAGATCTAAAACATTAAGTTCGAAATGTCATAGATGGCCAACACATGCAACTGTAGCAGTAACGTAAAGATGTGTACATTATGAATTATGCATGTTTACCTTAATTTTAGTGTGATCTCAGAGTCGGTATATATAATTAACAGGGGGTATGGGGGGCGCAGCCCTCCACATGGGGGGTCCAGGGTGGTGCAGCCCCCCTGCAAAGATTAGAGAAAAAATAGTGTATGTGTGTTAACTGGTTCGTGTTTTGGGAAAGTGCCATTTTGGTCAAGTGTAATTTTGGAGATTTACTGTTTGCAGTTGGTATGGTTACTTCATTTACTTTACAAACAGGAAAGGTTGTAGTGTATATTTAGGGTGTTCGTTACAAGTGAAATTTACTGTGTTTGCAGTTCATGTTCAATGTGGCAATGGGGGATTGGTGTTGGACAGCTAAAATATTTTGAGTATGTCAGTTTCAACTTTGTCAGCTTTCACTTTTAAGAGCGTTTGCTTAAAATGTGTCAACAAAGATGTGTTCGACATTTTAAGCATTCATTCTTATAATATAGACGCTAATATAATATGATAATGCCCCCTGAGAGTTGAGTCAGTTGTTCAGGATTTGGAAATTTATGTGGGCGGTGGCCTAACATTTCACTAAGATGTATTCACTGTCATAAAAATGTTCTTCTATACTGTGTAGCTTATAAACAAAGGGATTGCAACCAAATCTCAAGATGTCATTGTCCCCATTGCTCAGCCCTCATGAGGCTAATCATTGAGTATAATGCCATCTTTGGCATGTATCTGTCCAGACACATGAAAAACTGGACCATGCACAGAGATACCTTAACAAAAGGATATAATGGGTAAATAATATGTCCTCGGTAGATTGCCTGGAAGCCCTGTCACTATACTCTGTATCCTACAGACAGCTAGGAGGTGATCTGTATCTGGCATACAATGTAGCTTTCAACCTAATACTGATGGATGTACTGCACATCAGCAAGTTGAATGGCATTGAACAGACTAGATCCAGGGATCTAAACCTCTTCTTCAACATCAAAAGAATGGTCTTGAGGGACAGGTATATCTTGCACTGCTCTAGAACAGACTTCCCATCCACATAAAACAGAGCATATGCCTGTCCATATTCAAGCACAACTTAGATAGAATAGAGCATTTACCCCATGACTACCTCGTGTACTACTAATGGAAAGAAGCAGCTCCTACATGCTTTATCCCATGCATGAGTCCCCTCACATTACCTAGTATGATCCCAGTTATTCTGGATAAGGCCAATCTAACACCAAATGGGATAGGTTAATTCAAGTACAGAAATGGAAATTAGCTAGGCTTAAAATGGCCTGCAAGGGCTGCTAGCCTAGTACTTACCTATGAATCTCTAAGGAGCAAATGAAAAATATAAGGCAAAATTAGGGGCAGTCTGCAAACTCAGGTACAAATGAGAGTTATGCAATTTAAATTTTGTATTACATAAAAAAGATGATAGCTCACATGTATTCCAATTAATTCACACAAATGCACATTAGTCCTACAAACCCAGGTGGTTAACTGAGCAAACAATAAGAAGGTACATTATTCTCACACCTAAGCAGCCCTCACACAGATGTTATAGCCATTTTTTTATTGTTGGGGACACCTCATCTGACTTATAAAATAATACCTATCAATATCCTAGCACAAAAGTCAGGGACAAAGCCAAAATAATGTGTGATAAAGGCCCAAAATCAAGGGCAAAATGTAACTATTGCTCTTATATACTTAGAAAGTTGCTAAAATAATGTTGTTTGCATTGGCACACGTTTTCTCGAAGATACGAAGTCTGAAATTCAAATATTAGTCATCATTTAGTGACTGCAAATCCCAGTGATTTACCATAAATCCACAACTTATATGTGTAAAATACCAAAATATGAGGCAAAATTGGGGACATTCTGCAAAATCAGGGGCAGTTTAAATTTGGTTTCACACAAATTGTATACAAATAGTAACTATTTTAATTTATTTCATAGAGAAGTACAGTGGTCCTGGAAGTCCAGACTGTAAGATGAGTAGGTTGCTTTAATCCACAGTCAACCCCCACCCTCGATAACTGATATCCTCAATTATTTCACAGAAAATCAAATATTTTAAGAAATGCTGACCAAACAATTAAGCAAAATCAAACACATTATGTGAAATATGTGACAGTTTTAACTTGGTTTCATACAAGCAGTACCCGTAGAGTAAATATTTAAAGTCATTTCATGCAAATGTACATTAGTCCTATAAAGCATGATTGTAAGCTAAATAAATGACAAGAGTAAAAGTTGCTTTCATCCACAGCCAGCCCCAGTCAATTTATTGATTAAAAGCATTGTTTATTTACCAGAAAGCCACAAATGCTATAAGGCACAGACCAAGCATAGGAGACAAAGTCAGGGAAATTATGCCAATTCAGGAACAGTTTCAACTTGCCTTTACACAAACAAGACCTAGAAAGTAAATTTTCCAATTTATTTCATACAAATAAACACTACTCCTGTAAAGCCAGACTCCAAACTGACTAACTGAAAAAAGAATACGTTCTTTCAGCCACTACCAACATCCACCTTATTTAGTGAATGCAGTCTTCAGTGATCTGTCAGAATAGTTTAATTTTTATGTGACACAGACCAGAACCATAAGACAAAGGCAGGGATATTCAATGAACTTAGGGAAAATTCCCACTTTATTTCCTTCCACCTTATTTAGTGAATGCAGTCTTCAGTGATCTGTCAGAATAGTTTAATTTTTATGTGACACAGACCAGAACCATAATACAAAGGCAGGGATATTCAGTGAACTTAGGGAAAATTCCCACTTGTCTCAACCAAACAATAGCCATAGAGTAAATATTTCAACTTATTTTATACTAAGACACACTAGTCCTGTAAAGCTAAACTGCAAGCCAAGCAAGTGACAAAAAGGATAAGTTGCAGTCCAAAATATTAGGCAACAACCATTATACTCTGTGAAATAAGGGATGTTTTCAACTTTGTTTTACATACAGATTAACTGGTTAGTAAATACTCTCCAGTTCAGCTGGTTAATCTGGGAATCCTGAGACAATGTTACAATTGTCTCATGTACACAGACAACGCTCTCCTCCTCCCAACAAACACAAACACATGTGAGAGATGCAACTATATAGCCAAACTGGAGGCTGAACTCTCTCAACACAGGACTAGCAAGACCAGACAGGAGGAGAAGGTAACCACACACACAACAAACCCAGTCTCACATAAACCAACCACAACTGCAAACCAAACAAATAGTAACACAAAGACATACTCGGAGGATCTAATAAAAAACTTACCAAAACAACAGAGGCTCCCAAAGCAGACATCCAAGAAAACACCACCTCAAAACTCTGCACAAGCAACACATAGAACACAAAGTCAGTGTGCCAAACAATCACAGCCCTTAAGGTGAAACACCATGCCTGATACACTAGTAATAGGTGACTCTATAGTCAGACACACTGACGTCCTGCTTACCAGGCTGAACAAAGAGAGGGTAACGGTGAGCTGCCTGTTGGGAGCTAGGATCCGCCACATAACACAAACACTCAGGTCACTCCAAAGCAAGTACAAATATGACTCCATCATTGTCCATGCCGGCGTGAATGACCTGAGACGTACCTCATTGGACTACATGAAAAGAGACATAGAGGAGCTCAATGATTATGTAGCCCAGGCCGGTATGACCCTGACCCTGAGCAGCATCTTGCCCTCACCAAGAATGATGCCACAATACAAAGACAAGATGATCAGCTTTAATAATTGGCTCGATTACTGGTGTCATTCTAGGGGGATCCAATGTCTGTCTGCTTGGGATGGCATGCTGGACAAGCCACGCTGCTTCGCAAGGGATGGCTTGCACCTGTCACCACTGCGCTTCCGGATATTGGCTAAGGCTCTTGCCACCCTCATAGTGCCTTTTGTAGACAAGGCTCAAAAGACAAACCCACCACCTTAGAAAACAATAAAGGAAAAAAACTAAGGGTAATGCTGCTCAATGCCAGAAGTCTAAATCTGAAGATGCAGGCTCTCGAAGCACTCCTCAGTATGGAGAGCATCAATGTCTGTGCAGTAACTGAAACCTGGTTCAAGGCTCCTGAGAGCACCCCAGCCCTACTAGGTTATACCTCGTATCATGCATTTCGGCCACAAAACCTGGGCAGAACCCACAAAAGGAGGGGGGGTGTCCATATTCATTAAAGACACCCACACCTCCAGGTTAGTGGCAACACACAACACATCGGAGACCATCCATGTGCAACTAACCATAGGCAAAACTGCTATACAACTTGTAGCATGCTATAGACCACCCTCGCATTCTCAGGAACTCCATTCAGCCTTCCTGAATACACTGGAGGATATAAATGTCTCACCAAATACCATTATATTGGGAGACTTCAACTACCCAAACATAGACTGGGTGCATTACTCAAGCCCCAACATCCTAGCCCAAAGGTTCCTGGAATTCATCAACTCAAATGCGATGGAACAACTAGACACCTCCCCCACAAGGGGAAATAATATACTTGACCTGATCATCACAAACATGGGGACAAAATGCTCAACACTGGAAGTATACCCCTCACTAGTGAGATCAGACCATAAACTAATAACCTTAGATATTCATATCCCACCTCCACTCCCAGCACAAAAGACCACAGTGAGAAACTTCTCAAAAGCTGACTTTACACTCCTTAGGACTGAAATGGTATCCTTCAAGCCCCCTGGGCCAGTGGAAACCACATCCCACACTGCTGAATCCTTCAAAAATGCTTTCTACGGGCATCTCCAAGAATGCATGGATCATGCAATCCCAAATAAAACCAAGACCCTTTCCACCAAAGGCAGGCATCCTATCAGGTGGACCACAGCCATAAACAAACTCTATAACAAGAGAAGGAAGCTACTGCAAGATAGAGCAAAATCCCATAAAGGGAAAGCATCCCTGATCAGCACTAGCAAAAAACTACGTTCCCTAATAAAATCATCAAAGGCCAACTTCGAGAGAAAAATCGCTAAGGACACTAAAGATAATCACAAGGCCTTCTTCAGTTATGTTAGAAACCTGGACGGAAACCCTCAGATATGCGCAGAGTTAGTTCATAATGGCAAAAAATACACTGAACCCACAGATATTGGCAACATACTGGCAGACAAGTTCAGTGCAAATTTCTCCCCTCCCTCTCCCCCAAAAGACGAAATAAATATCTCAGCTGAATGCAACCTCCCTGAAATCTCAGATGTCCAGGTGAGAGCTGCCCTCAGCAAAGCTAAAAATACAGCATCCATGGGATCTGACGGTGTCCCGGGTTGCGTGCTACGTGAACTCCTAGAGGAGCTAAACCCACACATAAGAATGCTGTTTAATCTTAGCCTTGCTACAGGATACATCCCTGAACACTGGCGTACAACTACAGTGGTCCCACTCCACAAAGGTGGTACCTCTACAGACCCTGGAAACTACCGCCCCATAAGCTTGACCAGCCTGGTCTGCAAAGCTATGGAAAGGATCATTATGGAACTCATAAACAAAGACATATGGGACCTACAGACAATTGACCCTACCCAGTTCGGCTTTGTAAAAGGCAGATCCTGTCTTTTAAACCTGGTGGACTTTTTTGAAACAGTCACTAGAGCCATCGATAAAGGCAAAGCAGTTCATACAGCCTACCTGGATCTGGCAAAAGCCTTCAACACAATACCCCACTCAGGCATCATAGGCAAGCTCAACAGCTTAAATGTAAACCCATTTGTCACAAGATGGGTTGCAAACTGGCTAAAGGACAGAACCCACAAAATCAGAATAGCTGGAGCTATGTCAGACTCTAAGCCAGTCACAAGTGGAGTCCCACAGGGCTCTGCCTTGGGACCTCTCTTGTTCGGCATTTATTTCTCAGATGTGCAGGCAAACATAGGGGGGTTGTGGCTGACAAAGTTCACAGACGACTGCAAACTAGCCACCATAGTCGACACACCAGCTGACACATGCATCCCCCAGAAGGGCCTCACAGAAACAGATGACTGGTGCCAGAGTCATGGCCTTAAACTAAATGCCAAAAAATGTATAGTCATCCCCTTTGGAAAAAACAAAGTCACCACAAATTACCACATAGGTGGTAATCCATTAAGTATTGAAAAAGTAATCAGAGACCTGGGGACCCAAGTTGACAGTGACCTCTCATTTGACACCCACGTCGCCAAAGTGGTTAGAAAGACCTTCTACCTTGCCCACCTTATCATGAAGGGATTCACATCCAGATCAAAGGATGTCATTGTACCCTTATATTCCTCCCTTATCAGGCCTATGATTGAGTACAATGCCCCATTTGGTATGTACCTCACCCGGCACCTGCAGCAGCTGGAGAGACACCAAAAGTACCTTACCAAGAGGATCAAGGGTCTCCAGCATATGTCATATGCAGCCAGACTGAAAAAGCTCCAGCTCTATTCAGTAGCATACCGCCTGCTCAGAGGTGATCTGTGCCTCAGGTACAAGGCCATGTCCAATTCAGAATTAATGGACATGCTCCACCTCAAAAAATCCAAATCCACCAGAGCCATGAGAGCTAAAGATCTAAACCTCAGCATAAATATGAATAGGACATGCTGGAGGGACAGATTCATAACCCAGAGGCTTCCCGCACTCTGGAACAGGATACCTGTCCATGTTAGGCAGAGCCCCTCACTGACTCTCTTCAAGAGAAATCTGGACGAATGGATGGGTGATCATAGATTTACCCCGGGGGTTATCTCTGTGTCATTACTAGATAGAGGAACAGTAAACTAAATTTAATTTAAATTGTACATGTTTGTATCATTACATAGGGTGGTGAAAGCCACATACACTTTGGCTAGGCTTATAAATGCCCTAGGGCAGATAGCCTAGTACTATACTATGAAACTATGAAACTCCAATCCATTTCATACAAATGCACACTAGCCATTAATGTCAAACTTTAAATTAAGCAAATGAAGAAGATAAGTTGCTTTTATATGCAGTGCAGTTAACACTCCTCATCTGGATTCCTGCAAGCGAAACAAATCACATTTATTTCACATAAATACACAGTAGTCCTTAACACCAGACTTTAAATTGATCAGACGGATAAGGTAATTCATATATCTCAGCTGACTGTGTTATAGCATATCCCTGATTTTGCTTCATATTTTTGCCCAATACCTTTATAAAACGTTTGATTTTTTGGTAAATTATCAAGGATTATGATCAGTCAATAATGCCAGTCATTAGAGTCTGATACTTCTTATTGTTCAAAAAATAAAATGCAACCTGATGCAAAATGCATTGTTCTATTAACTTCTTAAATGAATTACAGTAATATGTGACATTTGTCCCTGATTTCAAACCTTTGTTTCCCAATTATTTTTGTCTTCATCCATAATTCTTGAGTGAATGAGTTGAAAAGTATGAAATAAGTTGTTTTATTCTACAGCAAAGCTACCCTTCCACCTTATTAAGTTACCTATCAATAATAAAAAAGTTACTTCCTTCATAGTGCCATGACTTGCTATTGTCTTTCAAACCAGCAATCCACATCTGTAACTATGGACATTTTATTTGCTGCTGTCCCAATGAATTTTGGGAAGAAAATGAAAAGAAATATGCGGCACTTTAGATAGGGTCACCATGGGAGTTTACTCATTTAAGCATGTCTTTACTTAAAATAAATAAATAACCTCAGCTGAATGTCATCCCACGTAAATGCTCACAGCATCTTTTATTTAACAGTTTTCCTTAACTAAATACAGCTTATAATGGTTGCTTGTTATGTTCAGCATATTAGCTAACTAAATGAGTTAGCTGTGCCGTACGTAACAAAACTATTTAAAATAAAATTATTTTCTTGGCTGGCAATGGGCTGTCCTGGAGCTGTGGGACTTAG
Source organism: Protopterus annectens (assembly GCF_019279795.1). NCBI lineage: Eukaryota > Metazoa > Chordata > Ceratodontiformes > Protopteridae > Protopterus > Protopterus annectens. The sequence goes on along the minus strand of NC_056745.1, from coordinate 1,043,319,796 downwards.
GTGACTGCCCAAACTGCCCCTATTGTAATCTCCCATTGTATGTTGCCAGCAAACGTTTGCAGCATGCAGGAACACCAAACTACCATTGTCTGCCAAGAGAGAAATTCAAGGAGGCAAAGTCTGTGAAACACATTTAGTCCCATATCCCTTATAATACTACATAGGAGACCACTGTATACGTTATCCAGGCTAAGTGTGTAATATTCTAAAATACCAAGACAGCACTGAGAGCCAAAGGCTTCAATACAGCAATGTAGCTATAGTACAGTTTAGCCAATGATGTTCAAAATTGCTTAAACATGACTGCTCAAACCTCAAAAATGTTGAGCCAATAATACTGCATTAAGGGCAATAAAAACAAGAATGAACAATGCACACTTCTTATGAAAATGTAAAATCATATTCCTTGTTCAATTCAGCATTTTCCCATTTATATTAATCTCATGAGTTTTCAAAATTTAACAACACACATTTCATTTCCCACATTTGCATACCTACATATGCACAGTTATCATTGATAATATTTACCTTATAAGATGATATTCACCTATATTTTAAGATCTAGTAAAAAAAATAGGTTTATATGATAACAGCTTTCTCATATTCTGAACTGTTTCTAAATATACTCCATTTTCATTATGTTTTACACAAATTATAAGAACGAAGTGAAAACTAGTGATAGATCATCATTTGAGAAAGTTGTTACCTTATAAATTTGTATTTTCATTTACTACACCTTGAAAATATGGAAAATACCTTATCAGGTAAATGTTACTATAGATAGCTGTCACACTTGGTGTTGGATGGTGACACAAACAGGTCACAGTAATGAGTGCCCCAGTGCCGCAGGGCCAAAAAATCTGAGCTGCCACCATTGTATTTAGGGACCACTTATATGGCAATAAGATGCTCCTGCTGAGGCTGTCAGCCAGAATGTTGGACTTCCTGAGATATGCATTTCCACCAAAAAACCCTGACAGGAGATCACCCCACTGCCAAACCAAGCCTCCCAACAAAGAGGGTAAAAACATGATCCCCCTGTTTGTTGAGATACCAAATGGCCAACATATTGTCCATCTGTACTGCAATCATACCTCCAGGGAGGTCATCTTGAAAAGCCTGCAATGCTTGGATGACCTCTTTCATCTCCAGAACGTAGATGTGAATGTCAGCCTCTGTTGAAGACCAAGACCCTTGAACTGTCCTCCATTCAAAATGCCCCACCCCAAGAAGGAGGCATCTATGGTGACCATGGCTGAATGAGAAGGCAGTCCAAATGGTCTCACTTGTACCACTAACAGAGACTGCAACCACCACTGAATCTGCTCATGACCCACTCTCACCAGCCATTTAGGAAAATCCAATGGGTATGTTAGGAAGGACCACTGAAGAGCCCTAGTCCATTGTATGGTTCTCATATGATATCTGGCTAGAGGGACTGTAGATCAGAGCATGTGTATGTACCATTATGAAGCATTTCCATATCTACCACATGCATATAAATAGCAAAAACGTGCAGGCAGCAGTGCCATTTTGAGAGAACAGCCAGAGTGCTAACATGTATGAGTGCAATAGTCAGTCTGTTTATAAGTTTGTTTAAGTTACAATGCTTCATTTCTGATGTGTTTGAGTGTAATAAAGCTGTTTGAACAGGACTCATGAATGTTCATCTGTTTTATCCTGACCAGATGAGCAACATGGTGTCAGAACTGGGATTAACAGAGCTACTTTGTTCGAGCCATGAGGTGCAGAGTTGAAGGTGAAGACCAACCAAGTAGGTCGAGTGAAATGGAGGACAGTCAAATGGAAAAGGGCCAGAAACAAGCTAAAGGTAAATAAAACTGCACAAATTATTTATTTGGCAAGGAAAATGAAACAGCGTATTTATAGGGCATAAAATGCATTATTAATCAAACGAATAGCAGAAAATGTATTATTAAGCAAACAAAAGGCACAAACCATATTATTAATTAAATGAAATGCTCAAAACACAATGTTTGATAAAACTAGCAAAACTATTTATAATGAGGTCAAAATCACCTTAGGTTTGCATAAAGAGCATGTTTAAAGTAAAATGGGCACAAGAAAAGTATAATGAGCATGATAAGAGATTAAAAGGACGTAACAAGTGCAATAAAAAGGGGAAAATTAAGCTTAAAGTGCAAGGCGACTGCATGTATTTTAGTAAAAGACCATGTTTGGGCACAGACTAGTATTTTGCATTGACCGAAGTCATTCTAAGCATAACTATAATTGTTTGAAGTATCTCAGAGCATGTAAAGTGTTTGCAAAGTGTGTGCTTTATTACAGTGCAATTATTTCAAAGAGTTTGCTGTATGCAAAGTACACTTATATTGCAAAGTGCAGTCAAAGTACAGCCATTTCAAAAAGTTTCTTGTGCTGTGTGCATTTATTCGCAAAGTGCCACCATTTCAGAGTGTTTTACACTGTTTAGAGTTATTTCACAAAGTACAATCATTTTGAAAGGTTCTTGTGCTGTGTACAGTTTATTCACAAAGTACAGTCATTTTGAAGTATTTCTTACACTGATAAGGAGTGGTTTCATAAAGTGCAGTGATTTCAGAGTATTCTTGCGCTACAGAGATTTATCTGGCAAAGTGCAGACATTTCAAAGAGTTTGTTGTGCCATTGGGCATAATTACAAGTACTGGCACAAAATTCTGGTATACATATTTATGTATGTATGTTCTTACATTATTTCAAACACCTTCACTACTGTGTGTTGATATAGCAGAGGCATTTTGCAGACCAAGTCCACTTGTGTTTGATCATAATATAGCAGAGAATTGGAGAGTATTTGAGCAGGAATACGTAAATTTAGAGAAATATGCAACCCCCCCAGACAAATGTTACATTAGAGAGGCACTTATTTTATACAAAAGACCAAAAGCCAGGTGAAACTTTTGCAGCTTATATTACTGACTTGAGAAACAAAGCTAAAACTTGTATATTTGTTGACTTGAAAGATGAGTTAATAAAGGACAGGCTTGTGTGTGATGTTAATAGTGCTGCAGTTAGAAAGATTTTGCTTCGTGATAGTGATTTAACGTTAAGCAAAGTCACAGAGATTTGTCAAATCCATAAGCTCACAGAAAGGCACACAAGTATGCTTACAAGTGATAAGAGCATGGTATCAGCAGCCTCTAGAGCAAACATAGATAGCATGCAACACATGGCAAGCATAAACAGACCTAAGCACATGGCAGCTGCAACCCCTACTGGTTCCCCTGCGTGACTCCAGAGCTTTCTAGCAAGATCCAAGACTGGCTCAGTAAAAAGGGCATGCTCAGTAAAGTATAAGATTGAGTCAGCAAAATCCAAGTCAAGTTTCATTGTTAACTGTCATAATTGCGGTGCCAACCATGAGTCTAAAAGAGAAAAGTGTTTAGCATTTGGTCAGCAATGCCACAAGTGTAAAAAAATGGAACCATTTTCAAAAATTTTGTAAATCAAGCAAGCATCATTCAGTTATTAAGAAAGGTCACTCAAAAAAGCAGGTTGATCATGTAGAAAGCTGCAACCCTACTTTCTATGTAGATGGTGTATCAGTGGTAGGCGAAAAGGCTAATGCAGTAGACTTGTTGGCAAAGAATGAAGTATTTCATACTGTCCTGATCAATGGTAAAGCCACAGAGCTCAAAGTAGACAATGGTTCAAAGTGTAATGTAATGTCAGCAGAAACATTTGCTAAAGTGAGAGCTAGTAAGCAACTTAATTTGGTCAATTGTGCTAAGCTTGCTGCTTATGGAGGTCAAAAGATTCAAACCGAAGGCTCAGTAGTGCTTTCATGCTATTCAGCTGGGAACAGTTACAGCTTGCAATTTTATGTAGTCTGAAGACCTGTGCAGTCATTATTAGGTCTCAGAGACAGTTTAAGAATGAAACTGCTTTCTTTTACTAAAGAAGTACATCATGTAAGCACATGTCCCAATTCCAGCCAGTAATGCTATTTTCTCAGAGTATGCTGATGTGTTCGATGACAAGCTAGGCAGATTTCCAGTTGTGTACTCCATGAAGTTAGACCCAGAGGTCAGTCCAGTGGTCGGACCAGCAAGAAGAGTTTCAATAGCTATGCAGGACAAAGTCAAGGTCCAGTTAGACAAAATGGTGCAGCAAGGTGTGATTTGTCCAGTCACAGAACCAACTGAGTGGGTATCTTCCATGGCAGCTGCTCATAACAAAAATTCAGATGAAATCAGAATTTTTTTTATTTTATTTTATTTATTTTACATTTGTTAACCGGGGGTGTCTGACTGAGCCAAAAAGGCCCTTTTTCAGCAGAGGTCCTGGGAGAAAAGCTCCACAAAGAAAAATTACAGACACATTTAGTTATTTAGACATGATCAGTATACACACAAATTACAGGAGACATGTTTTTACAGTGGTATGCGGCACATAAACAGTTACAGTGGAGAGAACAAACAAAAAATATTAATTTTAAAAATAAAGGTAATTAATAGATTTGTGGTGTACAGCTGAAATTTGGAACATAGGTAGAATACATACATAGTACACAGGTACAGTACATACATTGTAGATTAGCCAGTGTTTGTGAGTAAGACTGAAAACTATTATCAAGTGCTCTAGATTTTGTATGTATGTGTTATCCGCTTTCACTAGCCTGGGGAGCAATCATGGCACTGCCAACTTTCCTTGAGATGTTGCCTGATGAGGTCTTTAAAGGAGGCTTTGGATGATGTGTTTTCAATGCTTGTAGGGACAGAGTTCCATTTTTTAGCCATTGAACTACTATATAGTGCATCTTCAAAGCTATTGTAGTTGTTAGTGACTTCTAGTAGTAGTTTGCTTGATGATCTAAGAGGCCTTTTGACTGAGTAATGTTGTATAGGTTTTTGAGGGCAGGACACTTATTGGGGAGGTAATAGATAGAATGACAGAGACAGAGCTGATTGTAGGTTAGGATGTTGGGCAGTTCAAGCCAGTGGAGCTGTCTCAAAGCAGTACAGTGATGAGTTCTATATGAGCAATTTGCAGATAAGCGGGCAATTCTGTTATAGTAGGCTTCCATTTTGCTTAGTTCAGTTTTGTTGAGATTAGTCAGAATGGGAGATGCATAGAGTAGGGTGGATAGAAGTTGGGAGCGAGCAATGGCTGATCTTGTGTTGTTGGTAAGAAATGGTTTGATACGGTAGAATGACCCCAGTTTGGCATGTACTTTTTTAATAATTAAGTTGAGATGACTATCAAATTTTAGGTGGGAGTCTATGGTTATTCCCAATAGCTTAGCCTGTGCCACTGGAGCAATTGGAGTAGCATTAGTGGAGTAGATAGTGAATTGACTGTTAGTGTTTTTGTTAGAACTGGTTATAATCATAAGCTGAGTTTTCTTTGGATTGAGGATAAGTTGGGCTTTGGTAAGGTAGTTTTCAACATAAGAGAATGCTAGTTGAGTTGTTTGCAGGAGGGTGGGAATGTTTTGTGCAGCACAGATTAAGGTAGTGTCATCTGCATATTGAATTATAGATGCATGCTATGTGGAGGTATGGAGGTCATTTGTGAAGACTGTGAATAGTAGTGGTCCTAAGATAGAACCCTGTGGGACTCCTATAGTTATGGGCAGCTGAGAAGAGAGAGAATTTTCCCATTTCACAGCTTGGTACCTGTCAGTTAAGTAGCTTTGGAACCAGGTAAGAGTGAAATTTGATAGATGATATTGGTTTAGTTTGTTTAGCAGGATTTGGTGTGAGACTGTGTCAAATGCTTTGGACCTATCCAAAGAAAGAGTTGACACTTGTAGGCCTTCATTTTTGAGACGGTTTACTGTGTCTGTGAAGCAGAGGAGGGCTGTAGTGGTACTATGGGCAGGTCTGAAACCATGCTGAGTAGGTGACAGGATGTTGCTGTCTAGGAGATAGTTTAGCATCTGGGTATGGATGCATTTTTCTAGGATTTTGGCCGGGGGGAGAGTAAAGCAATGGGTCTGTAGTTATTAAGTTCAGTGGAGGTCCCGCCTTTATGTATGGGTGTAACATAGGATATTTTCCAGAGTTTGGGCACATAGTTTTCAACAACTGATCTGTTTATGAGAGTGGAGACTGGGATAGCAATAGCATCTGCTGTGAGCTTCAAGAAATAGCTGGGAAGTAGGTTGGCTGCTGTTGATGAGATTTTTAGTTTGAAGAGCATGCTTTTGATTGAAGTGGTGGAAACTGTTTTGAGGGTAAAGCTTGTATTAGTGTTATTTGTGTTGGGGGGGGATAGTGAGGAAGGAATTGTCCTGTGATACTAAGGATAGAATTGAGTTCACAAAGTGGGAGTTGAATTGTGTTTCGATGGGAACTTTAGTGTCAGGGGTGGTTGGCTTGGGGGTAGCCTTTTGGGTGGATTTTAGTAGCTGGTTTACATTTTTCCAAAATTTTTGCGGGTTGTGTTGGTATTTAGTTTGTAATGTTGTGTAGTAGGATTTTTTTTCCAGCCTAATGCATTTTTTTGCACGGTTGCGCAGTTCTTGGTACTTAGTTAGGCTTTGTGTTTCTTTGTTTTTTTTGATAGTAAAGCCAGGCAGTGTCTCTGGACTTGAGGATTTGTTTGGTTTCTTTACTGAGCAAGGGGTTTGTAGAGGTTCTAACCTTGATTTTGCGCAATGGATCGACAGTGTCTAGGTGTTGTAGAAATGTTTTGTTGAAATATGCTACAGCCTGGTCAAGTGGGAGGGTTTTAGGGGTCCAGTCACAGTTACAGAGTAAAGTGTTGAGGACCTCAGGAGAGAATTTTTTGTGTTTCTAGTGGATATATAGTTAGTGGTTTTGCATATGCTTGTTCTACTATGTATAAAGTATATTATGTTGTGGTCACTTAAGGTGTCTGGGAGACTGCCTGTGTGAGGGTACAATGTGGGGTTGTTAGTTAGAACCCAGTCAAGGATGGATTCCCTTTTAGATTTTTTATCACATCTAGTTGGAATTTGGACTAGCTGCTGGTAGCCATGGAGATTTATTAGATTACTTGGTGGTTCTGATATACAGGTGAACCAATCTAGGTTGAAGTCCCCCAGAATAAGGGTTTCTTGTGAGTATGTGGAAGAACACCAGGATAAGAAGTCTTCAAGGCTAGCAGGTGTATTACCAGGTGGAATATAGATCACAATTGTGGTGATGACCTTTTTAGGGTGAAGTTGAAGTTGTGAGATAAGTATGTCCCAGTTTTTGGGGGAGGGATAGGAGTTTGGTAATTGACGGGCAGTTAAGTTTGACTTGTACAGCAAGGCAGTTCCACCCCCTTTACGAAGTGGTCTGTCTTGTCTAATGATATTGTAGCCAGTAGGGAGAACTTCTGAGTTAGCTATGTTTTTATTTAGCCAGGTTTCTGTTAAAGCAACTATGTCTGGGGAGTAGTGTGCTATTGTGGCCTGGAGTTCAGGTATTTTATTTTTGATACTTCTAATATTAATATTTAGCATTAAAAGATGGTTGGTTTTGCTGCTGTTGTTGATTTGCCCAGGGATGAAGAAAGTGGGGATGTTATGTTTTGACATTTGTGTTGGAGCAGTTTGAGTTGGACAGGATGGATTTGGGCCTGGGTTGGGGTGGATATCCCCACTTATGGTGAGCCTGGAGTTAAAATGGTTATACAGATGTTGGAGTTTGGTGAGGAGTGTGAGAAAGTATTGTGTTTTTTTGAAGTAGGAATGAGAGCATATGTGTTTAGTCCTGAATTCGTCCATTATGTAGTTCTTGAATAACTGTGGGCAGATATTATTATAATGTGTGGTGTCTGTATACGAGAGTGCATAATGCAGTGTTGTGCTACTAAGTTTAGGGATATTGCTAGAGTGATAACTTGTGGTGTTGTAAAGAATTATGAGAAGACAGACTAGACTTAGTTGCGTGATAGTCATGGTTATAAAGTTTAAGTTGTTTCTAGGTGGGGGTCTGAATAGGAATTATAGGGTTGCACTATATGTGGATGGGGAAGTAGTGTGGGTGATGTAAAAAATGCCTAGTGGGAATGAGAGTGATTGGGAGTATTTTGTGTGGAGCAAGTTGGTGTGGTATAATGTGATATGACTTGAGGAACTGTGATTGGTGGAGGTGATGTGAGGGTGAGCTGTGGGTGTGGCTGTGATTACTATAAATGTAGAGGTAGTGGGGGTGGGAGGGAATAGGGGGCAGGGCAGGGGAGCGGAGAGAGCCCGAGCATTAGCGAGGGCGAACGGAGCAGGGCAGAGCCAACCAAGACAAAAGAAAAAGTAAGTATTACTTTACAAATCTGAACACTTTTAAAACAAATTCCTGAGGTCTAATGGCTTACCAGCAAGCAGAATGTAATTGCTGAGGAGCACTTGTGTCCTGGTGGGAGACTAGAAATTTAAAGATGGCTCCATGCTCAGCAGGATTCTAATATAGACTTTGTATTGGGGGAGGGAGATAGCACAAGGGGTGTAAACCAGGTGGAATGAAAAGAAACCAGAGAGGCAATCAGTGGAAGTCAGTGAAGGCCTCAGGGGGGGTAAGTAATAATTCAAACTACCTGTAAAGTGAATGAGAGAAGAGACAGCAAAGTTTATTAAGGTTGGGAATGTGTCTTCACATTGACTTGCTGATTAGTAACCAGTTTGTGCACAGATTAGAGTAGGGGGATACATTAGCAATGAAGGGGAATGTATAGAGATGCAAATAAACAGGTGGGCCTCCAAGTGATACAAACTAAGGCAGAAAGCACTGAGAGGGCTGCTTGATGGTTAATTTAGTCACAGGGATGTGAATTAAATGTATACTGTCTATTGGACAGTTAGGATTACTGTACTAGCGGGGGGGACACAAGGCTACAACAGTCAGTTTTATTAGCAAGCTGAGAACTACTAAGAAATACTGCTAATGTAATAGCTTCACTCTCATAAAACATACAAGTAGAATGCCTGGGTGGACTGACCCTGCTCTTGAGGTCTCAAAATGTATATCCTTGTTTAGTTTGCAGTACTGATTCCTTCTTATACTGTATGGGTGGAGTGGTAGCCACAGACTGCAGATTAGCTTGAGTGTGCTCCTGCTCTTGAGGCTCAAAATGTATATCCTTGTTTAGTTTGCAGTACTGATTCCTTCTTATACTGTATGGGTGGAGTGGTAGCCGCAGACTGCAGATTTGCTTGAGTGTGCTCGGCAAGCAGAATGTAATTGCTGAGGAGCACTTGTGTCCTGGTGGGAGACTAGAAATTTAAACAATTCATGCATTGACCTAAGAGACTTGAACAAGGCATTAAAGAGACCTCATCATCCTATACGTACAGTCGAGGAGATTGCAACCTTCATGCCAAATGCCACTGTTTTTTCTGTCTTAGATGCAAAGAGTTCATTTTAGCAAGTGATGCTTGATCACAAATCTTCACTACTGACTACATTCAGTACCCCATTTGGTAGATACAGTTTCCTCAGAATGTCTTTTGGAATAAATTCTGCCAGTGAAGTCTTTCAGTGTGCAATGGAGCAAATTTTTTTCAGGCTACCTGTGTGCAATGATAGTTGATGATTTACTGGTTGGAGATGATGGTGAAGCAGAGCATGACAATAACCTCAGAAAAGTTCTGGACAGAGCGAGCGAAGTGAACTTAATGTTCAATCCTCTAAAGCACAAATTCAGACTATAGAAAATTCTAATGTAGGTCACTTGTTTACCAGTGCAAGCTTACAACCAGATCCTTCTAAGCAAGCAGCCATTCTTGAGATGCAAGCTCCAGACAATGTCCAAGCCCTACAGTGTTTTTTGGTATTGTTAACTATTTGGGCAAATTTATCCCTGACTTTAGTGATTTATCAGCACCTTTAAGAGAGCTGACATGCAAAAATGTTGCATGGTAATGGTTAGAACAACATCAGAGAGCATTTGATAATCTCAAACAGAAAATTGCTAATCCTCCTACATTAAGATACTATGATGTCCACAAACCAGTAGTTCTTTCCTGTGATGCTTCAAAGTTTGGTCTTGGCACAGTTATTCTTCAAGAGGGCAGACCTGTTGCCTATGCATCTGGAACTCTTACCCAAACTGAGATGCAGTATGCTCAAATTGAGAAGGAACTTTTGGCAGTTGTGTTCACATGTTCAGAGTTCCATGATTATATTTATAGCCAAGTAATCCAAATAGAAACTGATCATCAGCCTCTAGTAACTATTTTAAGAAGCCTATACATTCAGCTCCAGCAAGACTACAAAGAATGACACTCAAATTGCAAAAGTACAAGTTCAAAATGGTCTATACAAAATGTAAACTTCTTTATTTGGCTGATGACTTATCCAAATCACCCAGAAATACAATGGAACAATTTGATGCAGAGAGTTTTGACTTTGATGTCATGGAAGTGTGTGTAATTTTTCTACCATGAGACATAATGAGATACAAGATCATACAAAGACAGATCCAATTTTGCTAAAGCTCAACCACTACATCAGTGTAGAATGGCCATCAAAACAATCCAGCGTGTACTGCCAGAAGTACAACTTTACTTTCCATACAGAGATGAGATGCTGATGGAAGATGATATCATTTTCAAAGGTCACAAAGTTATTGTTCCTACTTCCTTACAACACAAATGCATTCAGATTTTGCATCATGGCCACCTGATTCTGCCAAAAGAAGGGTGAGAGGACGAGTATTTTGGCCTTCTCTAGGAAAATACATTGATAAAGTACTTTCTTCTTGTTCAGTGTGCAACAGTACTAAACCACATTTGCAAAAAGAGCCACTTCTGCTAAGCCAAATTCCTGAACTACCTTGATCAACAGTAGCAACTGAAATATTTGAGTGGAACAGTGATCATTACTTAGTGTTGGTAGACTCTTATTCAAACTGATTTGAGATTGATTTGCTATCTAACCTAACGTCCAATGCTGTTATTACTAAGAAGAAACATCATTCTTCAGTCCATGGTAGTCCGCACAAAGTTATTTTTGACAATGGTTCTCAGTTTACCAGTCAATTGTTTCAGAGATTTGCTAAAGAGTATGACTTTATCCATGTTACTAGCAGTCCTGAATATCCTCAGTCAAATGGCCTTGCTGAACATGCAGTACATGGTGCAAAGCAATTACTGGAGAGGTCAAAGCACAACAATATTGATATCTTCTTGAATTTACTTAATCTCAGAAATATACCCCATGATAATTTACTTGGCTTGCCTGCTCAGAGACTTTTATCTAGGCACACCAGAACAACCTTGCCTATCAGTTCTAGTTTGTTGGTGCCTAATTCTGAAAACAACAGAGCAATCAAAGCCCAACATTTTAAGAAGCGTTCTTCTGAGAAGTCCAGCTATGATAAAAGGAGCAGATTTCTTCATTCTTTAAAACAAGGAGAGACAGTGATGATGCAAACGGCAAAAAGCTTTGATCGAATTGGTCAAGTGAGAAGTATATGTACCGAACCGAGCTCCTACTTAGTGGAATCTGAGGGTACAGAATACAGGATAAACCACAGACATCTTCTTCCTGTATCAGAAATAATATTGCAGCATCATATCTGTGATACAGACCCTAGATCTCTGAACAACCCTGACAATGTTCTTATCGCTGAACATGTCGCAGTATCCGTTCTCATTCCTGATGATGTCCCAGAATGTCGCAGTATCCATTCTCATTCCTGATGATGTCCCAGAATGTCGCAGTATCCATTCTCATTCCTGATGATGTCCCAGAATGTCACAGTATCCATTCTCATTCCTGATGATGTCCCAGAATGTCGCAGTATCCATTCTCATTCCTGATGATGTCCCAGATGTCCCCAAAGTTGAACATTCCTTGAAGACAGTCCCCATTACTAGATTAAATTCTGACTTTTATGTTACACGATCAGATCGTATTTCTAGACTTAGTGTAAAATACACAGCAACTTGGACATAATTCTTTCATATGTGTCTAGATTTGTATGATTGCATGTCAAATAATTAGTTCTGTATAACTGCATGTCAGAAGATCATTTCTGTAAATTACATGTCATTCAATACTGTCATTTTATATATGGACTATTTCTCAAAGAGGGAGCATGTACCTTTAAGAAGCATTTCCAAATGTAGCATGGGCATATAAATAGCAAGTGCATGCAGGCAGCAGTACCATTTTGAGAGAAGAGCCAGAGTGCTAACATGTATGAGTGCAGTAGTCAGTCTGTTTGTAGGTTTAAGTTTAAGTTACAAAGCCTCATTTCTGATATTGCTTGTGTGTAATAAAGCTGCTTGAACAGAACCCATGGATGTTCGTCTGTTTTATCCTGACCAGAAGAGAAACAGGACCAATCCTATCAACACTGCCATATGACCGAGAAGCATTAGAAGAGCATGAACTGGATGTTTTGGAATTGCAAACACTGCCATAGTCTGAGCTTGAAGACTGAAAAGTCTGGAGCTTGGGAGTCTGATAATTTGAGGGACTGTGTCCAGATGACATACTATGAACTCTAAGACTGTACACACTGAAGGATCAGTTTAGGGTAGTTCAGTGCGATGCCAAAGTTGGAGCAAGAAGTCCCTAACCAAGGTCAATGATGCCTTTGTGGAGGCAGTAAGGAGCCAATCATCCAGGTATAGAAAGATCTGGAATCCCTGCAGCTGAAGCCAGGCTGCAACCACTGCCATGCATTTGGTAAACACCTGGGGGGGGGGGGTGCTGTGATGAGACCAAATGGCAGGGCCCTGAACTGACAGTGAATGGCTCCCAGTCAAAAGTGAAGGAGCTTCTGGGAATGCCAATGTAACCTGATGTGATGACAGGTGTCCTTGAGGTTTATTGTGCACATCCAATCATCTTTCCTCAGAAGAGGTAATATGGACTGCACTATGACCATCTGGAACTTGGTCTTTTTGATGAACTGGTTTAGCTTGCTTAAATCCAAGATTGAGCTGAGATCTTTTGTTTTCTTTAGTACTAAAAAAAACCTGTAATAGATTCCAGATCAAACCTAGTCTGGTGGGACCTCCTGAATGACTTAATTTGTGAGCAGCTTTTGGACCACTGCCACTGCATAGTCTCTAATGGGGTGGAACATCTGGGAGATGTTTTGGGAGATATTCCAGAACTTCTATAAAGAAATGACATAACCTCTGGATATGACTCTCAACACCCAGGCATCTGAGGTGATGGTCTCCAAAGCTTTGGGGTAGAGAGCTAGATGACCCCAGCTGTGTCCAAAAATGAGCAGTGAGATAACCCATCAGTATCACTGAAAGGGACTGCCAGTAAAAGCTCCACAGAAGCCCTGATTCTGCAGACCACTTCTGCCCCTTGGGCGACTTCTGTTATGATTCCCCCCCACCCTCATGAGAAACCTTCTAGAGGAGCATCCTTGGAAAAGAACTGTGACTTCCTGAAGAAGATTTGCTTACCCCCTTTCTGATTCATAGAGAAGGATTGCTGGGGGGGGGTAGAAAGTGAACTCTGATGGTAGACAGTGTCTTCTTCTCTTATTCACTCCTCATCAATGTTTCCTTAACTTTGGGTCCAAGCAAAGAGGACCCATTGAAAGGGACATTAATGAAGGATGCTTTGAAGCAGTCCACAAAGTTGCACAACTGCATCCAGGTGTGGTGCCTCAATGCAATATCGGAACTTGACACCCAAAATGCTCCATCAGTCATATTAGAAATGAGTCTCATAGAAACACTGGTGAATGATGTCAAGGTGGACAAAAGACTCTCCAGTTTCTTCTGAGTATCTAGAGAATGCTGTGTCTAAAGGGTGCTTGATGTTTCAGAGAAAATCTCACTGAACCCTTGTCAAGTGCAATAAGTAGTTAAGAGACTTCAAAGCAAAGGTGGATGAGCTATAGGATTGTTTCCTAATCAATCCAGCACCTGAGTTCTCCTTAGAAATCTTCATTTTTGTGGCTGCCTCCACCACAATGGCATTGACGGCCAGGCCCTTGCTCCAAAGAGGCCTATCTTTGGAGTGGGCAAGAAAATGTGTCCAGCTTCCTAGGAATGGATTCTACTATATTGGATCCCTTCCATTCCCTCCAGTCGGACATCATATCTATTGGGGGCATCCAGAGGAGGGAACCACCCAGGGTGGTGATGGGCCTATGACAAAGGCCTCCAGAAAAAATGACTCCTCCAGAGAGGGGACTTCAGTAGTCCAGCCCCCTTCCTAGCAAAGCAACTCCAATAAATTGCAGAAAGAGACGTCATTATGGGGGGGGGATTGGAGAAACACTCTCCTTTTTCGAGGTCAGTGTCTTCAGTGAAAAATTTCTTCAGAAAATCCAAGTGCTTCCCCTTGCACATTCTCCTCCCCTCTTGCACTTTCTCTTCCACAAAATTTCCCACAGTGATGAAGCTGGAAAAGAGGGGGAAGGGTGAGGTAGTCCCACCAAGGAAAATCTGGAGGCCAGTTGACACAGGCTGCCCCTAGTCAGAGAAACAGATGAAAACTGAGAGGGAGTGCCAGTTGGACAGATCTGACCCTTCTCTGTAGAAGAGAACATTCTCTCCACAACATCTAAGGCCAAGACTAAAGCAGGTCTCTCATATCCAAGTGTCCACATCCGGAGGGTATCAAAAACAACCCTGAACCCAAAGGGGCAGTGCCTAGACCAAACTTTGAAATCATAGCCGAGATGTCTAAGGCTGAAGCTCTGACAGGGAATGACAATCCCAAAACAGGAACTGTCAACCCAAACCCAGGTACTCCAATCTCGATGCCACAGCTCTGACTTGCCAATGGGTCTGAACAAATTGGGGTTGAGGCTACCAAGGAACAGCATGAAGCCAAAGACTGCCAGGCTGTTGAATCCAATCTGGTACGTGGAAACTCAACTGGTCCTGAAGATCTCATATCCAAAGGTACTGAGGGAGGAAATCTGAAAGATGCAGCCGAGGTCCTGGAGTCTGATTCAGACCTGAGGGGATAAGCCCTTATTGCATCTCTGCTTTGAAAAGGACCACATCAACTGCTCCAGATCAGAGTGTTTGTTGATGCCCACTAACCTCAATGATCAGACAAACGAGCTGACTGAGGACGGCTTGGAAGGTTTATGTGAAGATGACCCTGCATGTTGTATTAATTGAGGAAGCTCTGAACCATTGTGGAGATGGAGAGGAATCCTGCAAGTGAGGAGAAGGAGTACAAGGAGAAAAGGTGGATGCTACCCTGCCTGACATTACCCCTTTGACCAGAAAAGGGCTAGGAATGCTCAGAGCAGAAGAAGCCTTTTGTGTTAATTTCTGTGCTAAAGGTGATTGGCTCATAGATGTCAAAGCCAAAGTCATTGCTGATGTACCCAAGAAGGTTGAAAGACAAGGGACCTTTGTATCCAGAGAACCCAAGGAAGCCATACCATGGACTGAAGAAGACCTCTTGCATTCTTTCTTTTAGTGCCTGGAATCTCACAGCCAAGGCTTTTCAGACCCAGTCTTGAGATCTGGGGGGAAAAGTCTTGGAAGAAGTGGAAAAAGAAGAGCTGGAGGGCAAAATACCCTTTAACATGAACTCGGCCTTGTGCTTGTTAACAGCACGAGAGCCAAAGCTCTCACAGATAAAGCAATAGGAGTCCAAATGCTCTGGACCAAGACAATAAACATATTTAAAGTGTGCATCCTGGGAGGGCAGGTAATGCACTTTTTAAACCCCTTGTCCATCCTACCACAAAAAGTACATGTACATACCAGTTAAAATAGAAAACCTGAAAAGGGAAAAATGGTGGGAAGCGGATAAGAGAAAATGGATCTAAGCTACCTAACCTAACAAACTACCTCACACTACCTCAAACTCTACCTATAAGTAACAAGAATGGCTAAACACTATCTTAGGGGGTAAGGAAAAAGAAATCTCACCAGTCCTAAATAAGGTTCTCAAGAAAAAACAAATCACCAAGTGGAGCCAAAGACCAAGCAACAGACCATTAATAGTGGTAAACTAGATCTGGGGAGGTGATATAGGAGTGGGGATTTATAGGTAAGGGAGGAGAAGCCAACCTGAGCTAAAAGTTTTAGAATTGGCTGGTGTCAGATCTGAAGTCCTACAGGTTGAATCCAGACAGAGCTGACAACACCAGATGTTATAATTCTGTACAGTAATCAAATAATTAAAATGAGTGGGGGGACTATTTTATATTAATTATACACAACAAAATATAATTATCATACATAAACTTCTAACTTTAGAATAAATTCAAACTGCAAAAAAAAAATGCAGATGCCCATTTTATAAGGATAATAAGGCACTTGGAGGAGTGCATGGCAGAGATACGCCTGCATGCCAGCAGTGGTAAGGCACTTACCCCTTGGGTTCATGCCTCACAACACCCACAGACATGCAGTAATATAGGTACCTTGCACACTTCATCATGCTTATTGCATACAAAATACATGCCTAATAGTGTCTTACTAATGATAGCAAGCAGCGCCTAGCACAGAGTGAGGTTAAAGTTAAGCTTTTATACCTTTCTCCAAAGAAAGAATGTTGTCGGCATTGGCTGAATTCTTTCTTGCACTGACATGAAAGCTCACGTGAAGAATATTTCTAACCAGGGTCTGAAATCAAAAAGCATTTATGTATGGGAAAAGATACAGCACCAAACTACAATGGTACTGTGCCTGATTTGGGATGTTACTCTGCTTGTCCTAAGCATAAATTGTTCAAGAATCTAAAGGCAAGCATAAGATAGTACGAATAAATTAAGTATCTTATTATTCAGTATAGTGATCTGCATAGTGTAGTCTCTGAATGTGCCATATAGCTGGAAATGCAAGTGTATTTTTTTACAGTTTTAGTTAAAATACAATAAAAAAATTGATTAAATGTGTTAGGGTTTTAGAACTGTATATCAACATATTGCATCTGTGTAGCAGCCTGCTAGGAAAACTCAATGGAAAACAGGCCTTAAATACTTTCATGAAATCTACTTGTCTTCTGAAAGCTATGTGAACTATTTGTGATAAGACATTTATACACTTTTTGCTCATATTCAGCTTTCCAGATGAGGGAGATACAGAGACATAGGATTAAAGAGAGAGAGGGGGAGGGAGAGAGAAAGAGAAAAGGTAGAGAAAAATTAAATATGAGCACTAGATCTCCCCTGAGCTCTTCAGTGAATCTGATTTCATTAATGGGGCTGTAATGGACATTTCAACATTGTAGAGCGTAACTAATTCTGATTCCATAGATGAAAATGTCATTTGGAATAGCCTTTATTGGAGGGCTTCCTATTTTTATAATAACCCTTCAGTTACAGTTACTGAGTCTGCATGAATTAATTTTGTTTCCATGTGAGGATAGGCAGCAAACATTTATGCTTTCGTTCAATTCCTTTTTGTTTCTTAGCAACACTTTAAACCATAGCATAAACATTAAATGCCAGAATCTCCCCAGGGACATCTTACTAGAAGAGTCAGTGCATGAATTATGACTCAGTAGTGATGACATTCTATTTATATTTACAGATTAAGAATGGCAGAACAAACTAGAAGTTACACCAGTAAGTTCTGAATGTTTTTCATATCCAGCAGGAAGGTTTAAATTACGCAGTTTGCCTTTTAATTTGCACTGACCATGACACATTCAGTAGTAATAGTTAAATCTTTTAAATCTTTCTTTGATCCCATATTTATCTTATGAATGTACTACCAGTTATATAATAATATATCTATATATATATATATATATATATATATACATATATATATATAAGCCACATCACATCTAGAAACCGGCACTCCGTACTCAAAAAACACTGAATAGCGATTTATTTGTATTCCCAATGAAATTTTTGTTCATGAAAAGCAGTCTGGCCAAGTAAAGTAGGTTTTTGACATAGTCGTCTCATCATTTTAAAGTTCAGTAAAGTGTCATTTTAATAATCCAAGGTAGGCCCACACACACACACACACACATATATATATATATATATATATATATATATATATATATATATATATATATATATATATATATGTGTGTGTGTGTGTGTGTGTGTGTGTGTGTGCGTGTATAGGTTCATAGGCAAGTACTATGCTAGCTGCCATTGTGGGTCATTTTAAGCCTAGCCAATTTCCTTCAAAGGTAAGAACCAAACTTTGTACCCTGTGCCTGTTAAGTAAACACCTTAACCATTATGCCAACCCCCGACCCCAAAGTATTATGTAATTATGTATATATATATATAAATATATATATATATATATATATATATATATATATATATATATATATATATTATATAGATAGATAGATATAGATGTGTGTATTAGATATAGATGTGCGTAAAGTACTATCAGTGGTACAACAGTGATCCACAAACCTTTGGTACAGAAGACTGTGGGTTCTATTCCCACACCAGGTAGATACATTGCTTACACTGTAGTACAGCATAAGGTTGGTGCTAAATTCCTGAATGTGTTGGCCTTGAGATAAGATGTTAAATTGAGGTCCCATTTGCTTGAGTAGGTGGTAGCTCAAGTGGATATAAAAGATCCCATGACACCGATCCAAAAAGAGTAGGGTAAGTTCCCCGATGCCCTGGCTATATTTCCCATGGTAGTATAAATACTATTTCAGGTCTCCCCTGTGACAAGGATACTGGTATAGTGGGACTAACCCAGGCAACAAAGACTAAATGAATAAAGAAAAATATAGTTGTAAATTCAAGGTAGAATACTTATTTGGTAAAAAGGTTTCTGTGGGTGCAAGAAAGAGCAACTACAAATATGAGCGAATATTCATTTGTGTTTAGCTAATGAGGATGAATTAAAGTTTTATATAGTGTAGGTAAGTAGGAGTGTGCAGGAAAATTAATGTTTTGACTGAAAAAGAGATGTTTTTGAAGATATACAAGATCATCTTATAATGGTTAGTGTGCATGTGAAAGTGTTTGTAAGTTAGTCCTAGAATAAGGTCTAAGGGATTGATTTAGTGTCATGGCTGTTTGGTGCTGTGTGTTCTGTGCCTTTTGTCTCATATAGTGGTACTGTCAGGGAAAAGGGTTTTTAGCAACATAATGTGAAGGGAGAGGGTTAAGGGCCGTGGTGCAGTTAGGGCTAGGCTTAGCACACATGAGTAAGGTGGTGTAGGGAGGTTTAGTCACCCTCTCCACGTTTCCTCCTCTGTGCTAATCCTAACCCTACCTCTGCCTCTAACTTCAACCCTGCACTCTATGTTACTAAAACCCCTTTCCCTGACAATACTACTATTTAGAAAATCTTTGTCTGTGTTTTGTAGCTGGGGTTTACTGATATAGAGCTTTTGTATTGCAATAGAAGTTATCAATGTTTTGTGATTCAATCTTAGTAGTACTTCAGTGTTTTTTTGCATTCTTTTTCACTTTTTTGAGGTTCATTCTTTTGTATTTTCAACCTTTCATATCTGTATATCTATATTATAAATGTATATATGTATATATGTATATATATATATATATATATATATATATATATATATTATGCATAACTTTGCATTGAAGCAGAAAACCATTGATCCACAAATGACTAAACACTATTCATTGAAACACAATGCCATTAATCCACAAAAGATCATAAAAATGTGCAAAACAACTGCTTTTAAAGGGGGACAACCCCCTGCAAACCTCCTGCTATTTATATTATGCATTATATAATTATAAATATATATTAATTGGTCAAACTTCTGCTCAAAGTTTCCATCCTTTAATATTAACTTATACAACTTCACTCAATTAATTAAATCTCCTACCAGATTCAATAAAGGTAACATGGAAGGCTCCAACCTAGATTGGATACTGGTCAGTGACTCAAACAAAATCTCTCAACAGGCTCCCTTCCAAACACTCTGAGTGATCATCTTTTGGCCTTTGCATTCAGAACATAACCCGCCCTTCAAAAAGAACATCACTATAAACAAACAAGGAATTTAACTAACTCTGAACCTCAAACATTCACTAGCTTAAAGGACAAAATGTAATCACATCCTTTGTCTAACCAAATCTACAAAACAGTTAATGCAAAATAGAGATAACATTTGGAAACAATGGCAAAAAAACAAAAACCCAACCAACCTACAGAATTACAGGAAACTCCGCAATCAGTTTAAAAAACAAGTAATCAAAGATAAAAAAGAATATCATCTAAAATTTCAATCAAACAATAGCTTAGACCCCAGAACATTCTGGGCAGCCATTTCCTCACTACTAAACCCTGGCACACAAACCAAACATACCCTATTTCCTAATAAAAGTCACTTAGATATATCCAATCTCTTCAGCACCCATTTTATCAACACCATATTTGACATGACATCCAACTTCTCCCAACAACACTCAGACTCAGACCCATCAAGTCCATTCCACCTCTTCCAATGGTCTCCTCCCCATTGTCTCATGATTCTACTAATATTTCCACCAATCAAACACCCTCTTTTACCTTAAAACCCATTCCCACTGCCTCCATCAAATGACTACTACTCAAACTCAAACTCAGCTATAATGCAGCAGATAATCTGCCCACAGAATACCTCAAACTTACTGCAGACACAATTGCCTATCCCATGAACATACTTATAAATAGATCCATCCTTGAATCCTACATCCCAAAAACTTGGAAAATGTCATTTATATTGCCTCTGCACAAAGATGGAGACCCCACAGATATCTCTAATTACCACCGTATTGCTATTCTTTCCCCTATCTCCAAGATTCTATAAAAACGTATACAAATTCAACTTCTTGACTTCCTGACCAACAATCAAATTCTTTCACCTTCACAACATGGCTTTAGACCAGGTCACAGCACAATGCCTGCCTTAATCTCTTTCACAGACATAATCAACAAAGCCAGAGACTCTGGCAAATTTGTCTCTTCCCTATTTTGGACCTGTTAAAAGCATTCTCATCCACTTCTTCTAAACCACATCTCTAAAACTGGACTCTCCTCCTCATCACTTAATTGGTTCACCAGCTACCTATCAAATAGACAACAAACAGTTAGGTGGAACTCTTCTGTGATGCCCATGCCCTGGCCCAGCCAATCAAGGAGCCTCAATCCTCACCACTAACACCAGAGAGGGTGTCTCATATATGAGGAAAGAATAGCAAATGCACACAGTAAAGTGCAATTTCCATTAAGAGCAGACAGAGATCACAGTCAGTCTGGGTCTGGTCACTCCCTTGCTCTCCAGGTCCCCAGTGAGACTCCCCACTGACACAACTATAGAGTCCAAATCTCAGCTTAGTGGGCAAGCTAAAACCTCTAGCACCCTCTCTGTCCAACCAGTGTTTCATGTCCCTGCCCAAGTAGCTGACACATACACACACAGGCACTTTGAGAAGAGTTTATACAACCACACAGACACTCCTGGGGAAGGCTGGCACAGTTTCTCCAGCTGTGTCCCTTTCTCCCAGACTATACAGTAGTTCCACTTGTCACTGCCCTCTAATACTTATCAGCTAATCAAAGGCCCTTAAAAGGGTGTCCAGTTATTACTACGCAATATTATTATCCAATTGGTAGT
The DNA here is from genome assembly GCF_019279795.1 of Protopterus annectens. Classification (NCBI taxonomy): domain Eukaryota; kingdom Metazoa; phylum Chordata; order Ceratodontiformes; family Protopteridae; genus Protopterus; species Protopterus annectens. The sequence continues at coordinate 1,043,298,356 of NC_056745.1, read as the reverse complement.
GGTGACTAAACAGTCAAGGCTTATTTAGAGTGACTTGGACAGTAAACTCTATAAATATGCAATGTACTCTAGAGCTTAAATTAGCTCTACACAAAATAGCCACAATTAAAAGGTTTAATAATAAATAATAAAAACACAAGACAATACTTCTTACTACACGGTGCTAGCCAAGAGTTCAGAGATCACAGAGAAATACTTAAAATAACACAGTAGTAAAGTTCTGACATCACAGAAAAACACTTAGTCTAATCTTTCTAGATCCTAGCTATTTCTAAATGAAAACACAAGTCTAAGATAACTTACATATGAGCAAGACAGTGGTGTGATTTAGATGGTCAAGACAAAAATGCTTAATGTCTTCTGATTCTCTTTGTTTAAATTGCTATTTTCAGTCCTGATTCCCATTACATCATTTCACACTTTCCTGGGGTTCCCAGGCTGACACATGTTACATTCTTGTTATATTGCACCTGCAGGAAACTACATCAATAAAAGACATTCCACATGTAAACTCTAGTAGTTATTCCTTAAGTTAAAACAGCAGGCAGGATGCTTCACCCCAGACTCATCGACTCCAAATTCTAACTTCAAAGTGACAGGCATGAAATAATTTCAGCTTCAAAGGACATACAAGAAATACTTGACTTAGCTTTCTTTACAGCAGAGGGCAATGTTGCTACATTGTTTTAAGTTCAACATTTCACAGCATATTCTTTCATTTAAGAAAACAAGCCTGTATTTCAACATTCATATTTTTCTACCTCCTATAATTTATAAGCATTTTGTGGTCAACTATGTCAAAAGCCTTGGATAGATCTAGAAAGAGAGCTGAGGATAGTTTGTTATTATTGTGGTTGTGGTTAATGATGTTAGAGAAAGAGGGGAGGGCAGAAGTAGTACTGTAGTGTGGCTTAAAGCCATGCTGAAAGTTGGACAACAGCTTGTTCTGTGTGAGGTAGTGCATGAGCTGTATGTGTACACATTTCTCCATAATTTTAGCTAGAGGTGACAGAATAGCTATCGGTCTAAAGTTTGACAGTTCAGTTGAACTGCCTCCTTTATGGAGAGGTATGACATGGGAGATTTTCCATATAGTGGGTACAGTAGCTTCAGATATAGCTCTGTTTCTCAAGATCGAGATGGGGTATGCCATGGTGTCAGCAGCCTTTTGCAGATAGTCTGCTGGGAGGAGGTCGGCAGCCAGGGTGGTGGGTCTTAGTTTCTTAAGTAGAGCATGAATAAGTTGAGTAGGAACAGGTTGGAAGGTAAAGTATGTTTGAGTACTGGCTGTAGCTGCATTAGAATTAGAGCCATTTGGAGAGAGTTGGCTGGCTAGAGACTGGATAGTCTCTGTGAAGAAGCTGTTGAAGTTATTAGCAATGCCTACTGGGGATTTTTGTTGAGAATCTGAGGGGGGGCGGAGTGGCGGTTTGGCCTTGGTGGAGTAGTTTTATTTATTCCTGCCAAAAACATTTGAGGTTTGTTTTGGTGTTTTTGCAGTAGATGGTAGTAGTGGTTCTTTTTGTCTAAGGTATGGATTTTTGGTGTCATTCCTTAGCTGTTTGAATTTAGTTGATCAAGTGGGGGCTTTTGTTTTTCGATAGGTGGGCCATGCTTTATTTCTGAGTGAAATTTTGGTTTTGGTATCTTTAGAAAGCCATGGTGCAATATTAACTTTGGTTCTAATAGAGTGGTTGAGAGCATGGGAGTTAAGAATAGCAAGGAATTTGGTGTTAAAGTATGCTACTGCTTCATCTAGAGACTTTTTAGTACTGACTAGTTGCATGCCTTAAGTTCATTTTGAAACTTGGTGAGAATAAAATTGTTGTTGTTTCTTAATGTTCTATAAGTGGGTTGGTAGGAGCAATCTACTTTGAGCTTGATTACATAGGTGAGACAGTGGTCACTTAGGTCATCAGGCAAAGTGCCTGATTTATAAGATTGAAGATGGGTATTGACGAGTATCCAGTCTAGGGTACTTTCCTTGTTATTGAGTTTTCCTGTCCTGGTGGGGGAGGTTATGATTTGAGTAAATCCATAGAGGTTTATGTGGGTTGTGGTGGTTTCACAAGAGCAAGTGTTCCAGTCAATGTTGAAATCCCCAAGAACAATTGTTTCTTGGGGGTAGTTATTGGATAACCAATATAAGAAGACTTCTAAGGTTTCTGTGTTCCTCCCTGGGGGAATGTAGACACAGACAATGTTTACATTTTTGTTTTTGTTAATTTGTAGTTTTGAGATTAGAATTTCAGCATTATTGAACTGGGGAGGCTGTTGGGTGTCTATACTGACAGACAGGGTAGACTTGTAAAGTATGGCTACCCCACCACCCTTTCTGGTGGTACGGTCTAGTCAAAACATACTATACCCTGGTGGCAGAATCTCATGGTCCTTGGTGGCAGGCTTTAGCCATGTTTCTGTTAGGCATAATATATCTGGGCAATGAACAGCTAAGAGGGCATGCAGGTGCTGCATTTTGTTATTTATGCTTCTCATGTTTAGATGGCAGGCCAGCAGTGAGTTAGGAGGTCTATTTGTTGAAGCTATGGTGGTAGGGGATATAGAAGGGGGATTAGGGCCAACAGGTTGGGATGGACCAGGGTTTGGGTAGATGTCACCATCCTTTGTAAGGTTGTAGTGTATCCTGAGTATGAGTTTTAAGATTTTGAATAAAGTTTTGTAATAGTGTCTAGTTTTAGGACTAATATGACTAGGTCTAGTAAGATGGTAGTATTTAGGGGTTAAGGAGGTAAGCATGAGGGGAGTGAGTAAGGGCACATTATTATCTGTTGTAGATGGGATGGAAGTTTGGAATTTAGGGTAGTGGAAACCTGGGTGATCCTGATATTCGTACATGGTTAGAAGATATGGGATGAGTAAAAGGGGTAGAAGTAGAGTTAATAAGACTATTTTGGGTGATAGCATACCTATTGAATGAGACTTGAAACTTAGGCAAAAGGAATAGTAAAGTTGGAGGACTGGTGGTATCAGGTTAAGAGTGGTGCTGTTGAGTGACAAGTTGTTACTGATTGGTTTAAAAAAAGTGGGGTGTGGTCTAGTACTAATAAATGTAGCAGCACCATGGGCAGGAGGGATTTAGGGGAAGGGTGGGGTGCGAAGCAAGCCCGAGCAAAACGAAGGAAAGTGGAGCAGGGATGAACCAATGCCTGTACTAAGTTGTAGCTGTTTAACCTGTATGAGGAAAGAGGGGGGTGGGGGAAAAGAGAAGGCAGTAGGAGCGGTTAGAGGAATACCTTGGATTGACTCAAGACACCACACCAGAGGTAAGTTGAATGTAAGGGCCTAAAATCTGCACTCAGCACTGTAATGTTACTTGCACTCAGCACTTTAATTTTACTTATGTTTAGCAGGAAAGACAGACCAACATTATACAATTTTGAGGATTTTTACAAGGGTTACTTGTTCAAATGTCAGACAAGTAAGTAAAACGTTCAACAGGAATATATGTCTGAGTGTTAGAAAGCCAGAAAGGTACAAATTATACCTGTAAAAATTAGGGTCGGAGAGACAAATGTAAGAGTCAGTGTACTTTAGTTACAGGGGAAGTAGTATCTTCACATACCTGAAATGTCAGAATACTCAAACCTCCAACACCAACTCAAACAATTTCTGCAAAGGCAATTCAAATATCATTAAAACTGGTCATGTTGCAGAACTACTCACCTTTTCCTACAGCATCTACTCATTATCTTTTACACCGACGCCTCTGTAATGTTTAGTAACATAAGGTACAACAAGCACCTTGTAAATATATATATAATTCTCCAACACTAACTAACACTAACACTAGACTCCCCTATACATTCCTGATACTGATTTACTTGTTCTATTGGTATTGAAGAACTATCCAGGTTGCTTTACCTCTGATTTTACTACTGATTTTTGATAAAAGCATTGCTATGACAGTGACTTTACACATAAAATACTAGAACTCATTGCTGGGTCACTAGTTATCTTATATTTGTATTGTGTTTTCTGATTGTGTTGTAGTATTTGTGCTATGTTGTAATGTTCATTGCCTCCCTGGCTATGCTTGCAATTGGTCATGCTTGATCCATGCTCTACCAAGGTAAATAGATGTAAATAATTAATTGAAAATAAATGTCACAGGCTAGTTCAGTTCTTTATAACCCATTAAATCATTGACACCTTCACTCCTAATACTATAAACTACAGTATTTAATACATAAAATATGCTAAATTCCCTATAGGTAAGACTGTGTTTATACAATGCATTAATACAATTTCTACATTTGATAGAATGAAAGTACACTTAATTTTTGTTTTTTAACATTCTACTGGAGGTTCTGGCACAGACCATATCACATACAGTGCAGTTTGCTGATGTACAGCATTCTATGAAATGCAGTTAAAATGCCAGTAAAGTCTGTATGTGCATTATGTAACAGGACTATAATATTGCACCACAGTAGCTATAAACTGGCATCAAGAACTAGCTTTGCATTTCAAAGTGCTGTTCTGCCTCTGATGAAAATACAGATGTTCTGAACAGCTTGCTTATCAAGCACGTTTCAAATTCCTTTACTTTTTATTCACAAAAGGAAGTTGTCCAAGAACTGAAGCTAAATCTGGATTAAACCATATGATGTTCTAGTTATTACAACTAATATTTTTGATTCTGTCTGGCTTCATGATGCAGATGGACAGAGCCCTGACTTTAATGTAGATGACCAGGGTTCAGTTAGTGGCCCCAGAACAGAAGTCGCCAGGCAGAAAGGAGTGAGCAGTAATGGCCTGGTCACATCTCTCAGGGAGAGGGGGAGGTTTTCCTACACTCATGGGAACATATGACAGTGTGATTTGCAGATGAAAACCAGGGAAACCACCACTCATGCTGCAAGGGGGGGGGGGGGGTGCAGGTCTGCTTGGACAGACTGCCTCTTGTGGACGTGAAGGAGTGTCCTCTTCAGTCAGTCTACTGCAATTCCACTGGCACCTCATTCAATGCAAATGGTTAGGTCAGTGGAAAAAAGAAAAACAAGAAAAAATTTCCACCATCCCTGATCTCTTTTAGTACTGACCCATAAATATCCATCCTTCTCTTGTTAACTCAATCACTTATGCTTATCAAAATACCATTAAAGTAAAGTCTAGCTGCAAACTTTTCCATCAAATGTTTAGGTCTGCTGTTGGTCTACTAACTTTGATCCTTTGTCCCTTTGGTATATTAGATTTTAATCTCCACTTACTAATACTATGCAGGAAGCTATTACTACTGACATTTTTCTTACAAGCTTCCATGAGTACCTGCTTGTGAACAAGGTGTTTTAAACCAACCAATCAAAAAAAAACACCTGTCTTTTATCACAACAAAGGGGTACCATTAAAAAAATGTTGTATTATTTAAACTACCAGTCAACTATATGAGCTGAGGTTCTCTCCTTTTCCAGACCACAAATATCATCAATAAAACAACAGCTTTGAATATATACCTAGAATTTAGAGCGAGAAAATAAAACTCTTTGCCTAAATGGTGATGAATAAGACGGACAGTCTGCGTGTCCCTGCTGTACCTATAGCTACCTATATCTTTTATTTGTTAATATGGGTGAGCTTTCAAAGCAAAAAATGTAAGATGAATATCTAAGCAACCATGAACATCTTGTACTGAATAATTACCACTATCTAATGGGTAAAAGTATAAAAATGTTCTCTGTCAATACTAACTAGCAAATTGTTCCCAAACACCCTCAAATTTAACAGCTTTTTATTTTGTTTTTAATAAATAAGACAACTGGCTCCATGTTGAAACCTCCAAATGTCACTTCAGGTCTAAACATTGATCCCTTTTTATTTTATGTATGCCAAAAATGATGGTGAGTAGGAACACTCAGCCTTTAAATAAGCAAGCAGTTCTTGTCATGCCATACCATTATTAATGAATTATTGAATGGAATGATCAATATTATACAATGACCCCCCATTAATATTCCAAAACGTGCATGCTGATTGGTCAGCGTGCACGCTGTAAATCAAAGACTTATACTTATGGAAAAAGTTCCGGTCGCCCGGACGTTTTCCATTAGTATGTCTTTTTTTTTTTTTTTTTTTTTTTTTTTACAGCAACGGAGAACGCAAGATCTCCATTGCTTTTTAGAAACTGTCTCGCTATGTTAAAGGAGTTTAACATATCAAGACAGCATTAAAAAAAGTAATGGAGATCTTCCTTTCTCCACTGCTTTTTTTAAAGCTGTCTTGCTATGTTAAATGGGTTTAACACAGCGAGACAGCTTTAAAAAAAGCAGCAGAGATTCTACGTTGCTTTTTTTAAAGCTGCCTCACTATGTTAAACTCCTTTAACATAGCGAGACACTTTGTAAAAAGCAACGGAGCTCTTGCTTTCTCCATTGCTTCCACCCACAGGTCTGATGTACTGCGTAAGCATACGCATGCACAGTACATCAGAACTGCCGCAGAATACCAGACAGCTGCAGAAGGGCAGCACGGAGGCATTATACAATGCCATTATTTAAGAAAAGTAAATATTTTTTTTCTTAAATAATGTCATTATATAATAGCAATAACCTGCTTCTGGGTGTGGGTAATGCTGGATTTACTCACGGTTGTCTTTGTTTGGCCACTCGGGCTTCGCCCTCGTGACCAAACCACACCAACTGTGGGTAAATCCAGTATTACCCACACCCAGGTGTGGGTTATTGCTTAATTCCTATATGGTATGAATTTTTTTAACAGAAATTTTTTTCACAAGAGTTGGCATCAGCCAGAAAATCATGTGTTCTGAATTCATATTCAACAATATTCATTACTATCAGCCTTTTGCCTCTAAGATTTCTTTCCCCCAATTAAAATACATATGGCCCAAAATAATTTAGCCAACAAAATACAGCACTGTCTATTTTAACATATAAGTTATCACTTCATTATTTTCCCTTCATTCTTCCTCTTTTCTGCTAACCTGAACTCTCTCTCTCTCCCCCTACATCCTGTCTCTTATTGCTTTAATTATTCTACCACCCCATCAACTACTGTCAATTGTTAGCACTCTCATTCAGGACTGTCAGCTACTGTCGATTGTGAGTACTCTCACCCAGGACTGTCAGCTACTGTCGACTGTTAGTACTCTCACCCAGGACTGTCAGCTACTGTCGACTGTGAGTACTCTCATTCAGGACTGTCAGCTACTGTCGATTGTTAGTACTCTCACCCAGGACTGTCAGCTATTGTCAATTGTGAGTACTCTCATTCAGGACTGTCTGCTACTGTCGATTGTTAGTACTTTCACCCAGGACTGTCAGTTATTGTCGATTGTCAGTACTCTCATTCAAGACTGTCAGCTACTGTCAATTGTTAGTACTCTCACCCAGGACTGTCAGTTATTGTCGATTGTGAGTACTCTCATCCAGGACTGTCAGCTACTGTCGATTGTTAGTACTCTCACCCAGGACTGTCAGCTTTTGTCGATTGCGAGTACTCTCATCCAGGACTGTCAGCTACTGTCGATTGTGAGTACTCTCATCCAGGACTGTCAGCTACTGTCGATTGTGAGTACTCTCACCCAGGACTGTCAGCTATTGTCGATTGTGAGTACTCTCATTCAGGACTGTCAGCTACTGTCGATTGTGAGTACTCTCACCCAGGACTGTCAGCTACTGTCGATTGTTAATACTCTCATCCAGGACTGTCAGCTATTGTCGATTGTGAGTACTCTCATCCAGGACTGTCAGCTACTGTCGATTGTGAGTACTCTCACCCAGGACTGTCAGCTATTGTCGATTGTGAGTACTCTCATTCAGGACTGTCAGCTACTGTCGATTGTGAGTACTCTCACCCAGGACTGTCAGCTACTGTCGATTGTTAATACTCTCATCCAGGACTGTCAGCTATTGTCGATTGTGAGTGCTCTCATTCAGAACTGCCAGCTATTGTTGATTGTTAGTACTTTCATCCAGGACTGTCAGCTACTGTCAATTGTTAATACTCTCATCCAGGACTGTCAGCTACTGTCGATTGTGAGTGCTCTCATTCAGGACTGTCAGCTACTGTCGATTGTTAATACTCTCATCCAGGACTGTCAGCTATTGTCGAGTGTGAGTACTCTCATCCAGGACTGTCAGCTACTGTCGATTGTGAGTACTCTCACCCAGGACTGTCAGCTACTGTCGATTGTGAGCACTCTCATTCAGGACTGTCAGCTACTGTCGATTGTTAATACTCTCATCCAGTACTACATTTCAAAGCTGCTGTTTTTACTATGCTGTACTTCTCCTTGAATTAAATGTAAAATTGTAAATCGACTTATATTCTTTAAACAATCCATCACAGCTGTTCTGCTCTGTTAACTGCTGTTTAAATGACTTAAAACAGCTTATTCTTTGTTTTTGTTTACACCATTCTGTAAATTATCTTACTATGCTGGAGCTTTTCTCCCTTGACCTCCACTGAAAATGGGCATTGACCAGTCAGATTACCCAGTAAACAAATGTAAATAAATTAATTAAATTTAACGATACAAAGGGCTACATTATACTCCCCTATGACTGTTCTCTTGTTTTTTGTAAAATTAAAAAAAAGTCTCTTTGATTTCTTACACAACACCTTAAACATTTCTGTATTGCATTTTTTTCAAAATACTTAATGTAGGATCTGGAGGTGGGTTAAACAAATTTGGCTTATGTCACTTTTTGTGTTCACACCAAATTCATTAAAAATAAAATTTAAAATGAACTTGCATGTAAGGGATTTCAAGCAACCTATTATCAAACAAATTCACCCTGCCTAAAGGTATAAACGGTAGCCCTTTCTAAGGGACAGCTATTTTATCACACATTAAATCCTGGTGAATGTAATAAAAAATTAAAACACATCACTATCTCCATGACATAGAGTGACAATGCCCTGGCTATAATACAGATGACCCATTTGGATGCCTGCAAGAGCTGGCAGGGCGGAACAGGAGCAAGCATTCAATGTTGTCTCACATATCCTGTGGGCTAAGGAGGTGACTTTGGCTCATCACGTGGGTGACACCTAGTGGGAGCACTAGACATTGTACCTGTGGATCATGCCCCTGTCAACATGCATTGACTGTAAGTAAGTATGTGAGCTGAGAGACCATGTGCAAGAATCCTCCCTGCAGTTGGCAGCATGGAAGTAAAGCTCAGTGAGGGGAAAATTTTCCAACAGAGGAACTGTGCTATCCCGCTAGACTGATAAGCTGGCCTGTTCCTGCCACATGACTCTCACCATAGGAGGATAAATGAGCTTATAGAGCACCCCAAGCAGGAGCCAATGGGCCACAGAGCTGTCACATAGACCAGGGACACCTAACTGTCTTTTCCACAAAGGAACCAATGGGTCAATTGAATGAATGTGACGCAGTCACTGAACAGCTCCAGTGGGAACAAAAAAAGCCTTTAAAACAAGAGTTCATCAACAGGGAGGTATGATTCAGCAATCACTGTATTTACTGTTGCCACCAGCTAATCTAAGATGTTTGCTTGAATGCCAATGTTTTGGTTGTCAGCACGTGTATTTTCTCTTTCTGGAAACCATACTACTTCTATCCAAATGCAGATTTGCTGATTTGAATAGGTTGCTGCCAAATTGAATGCAAAGGCATGTGTCAAGCCTTGTTGAAGACCAGCTTGTTTGTGCTAATCTTGAGAAACTTTGATGTAGTCCCTTGACAGAACTTGGCTGGGCTAAAAAACTTGGTATGAATTTTGATTATTTATTAAATTACCAGCAACTTGTTGATTAGTGATATATGCTTTTGCTTCAGATGAATCGACAGACTCTGCACTTGCTTTTTAGACTCTTTGATAGCATGTTCCTTTTTCCATGTTTATTCTCTTTTTTATTAAACTTTTCTTTGATTAAAGCCATTGTACTGTAAACCAAGGTCGCTGCAGTTTCTTCAAAAACACAAACTATAGATAAAAGCTACAGAAATCAACAAAATGGCCAGAATGCTGAAGATATAATTTAACAAACCCCTAGCACCTTGACAGAAACTGTCTTCTAGGGGAATATTAAAAGCCAGGATGGCCAAAAAGAGTGATTAAATGCAATACATAGCCAATCAAATTAAATGGAATACAAGAAACAATCCATTATTGTGAAAAAAATTGTATTAAATATGCAAGGAAGTAGCATTTAAAGAGCCCATAGGATATTATTTTTTAAACCCTGATATCCTTTGCCTCCCTGAAACCTGGCTCAGGCCCCATATAGCAGATAATGAAATACTTCCACCTGGTTACAATATCCTAAGGCATGATTGCATCAAAAAGAAAGGTGGAGGGTGTGGCTATCTTTATATTCTAACCAGCTAACCCTTCACCCTCACACAAACACTCCACCAGATTTTCACTCTGCTGAATTCCTCATAGCCAACTTTCATTTAAACACTCACAAAAGGTTATCCATTGCTGCCATCTACACTCCCCCTGGGAATAACATCCCTATCTTAGAATACGTTCTCCCTTGGATCTCCTTTAACATCACCTATGAGGCTGTTGTCTTGGGAGATGTAAACATTGACTGGAATGCCTTAACCACTGAAAGCCCAAACTCCTCCATAAACTTCTTTGGCCTCACCCAACTGATCTCTAACCCAACCCGTCTAAACAAGCACAGCAGCTATAGCTCCACCCTTGACTGGGTCTTCACCTCTAATCCCAATCTGTACCATAACCCCTCTACTCTAACCAACACACTCAGTGATCACCATCCCACCTCCATACTTAGACACACACCTCACTACACAAATCACAATACAAAGACTGCCATAAACTCTCTAACTTTAATCCAGATACTTTCAGCACCCTGTTCTCTTCAATTGACTGGTCCTTCCTCCACAATCTAACCCTGGAGAATGCTGTTCTTGCCTTTAACAACATTTCCTAGATACACTTAACTCCCTAGCCCCTAACAGAAAACTAAGGATTAAAACTCAATATGTCCCCTGGCTCACACAAGACAACAAAACCCTAATGAGTAAGAGAGATAGTGCCTGGAAAAAATGGAACAAATCCAAATCCACTTCTGACCTTCACACATACAGACAACTCTTCAATTTAACCAAAAAAAGGTCATCCTTGACAAACATAATTTTTTCCATAAACCACTTAACAATCCTCACTCTAACCACAAAAAATTATGGAAATCTGTTAATAAGTTGTTGCACCTGGGAGCTCATCTTCCCCTAATACCAGCCCAAACAGCTCCGCCACCAAGACTGCTACACTTCTAAAGTCCCACTTCATCAACTCCATCTGTAACCTCACCAAAACCAATACTGCTACCTACCCCTCTTCACCAATCTCCTCCAGTTTGACCACCTTCTCTCTTAAACATGTCCCCACATCCTATATTAAAATACGTCTGAACAAACCAAAAAACTGCTCTCCATCAGTTGACAACTTACCTCCTCAGTTCCTAAACCTAGATGCTAATTCTATTGCTTTCCTTATCTCTGTATTAATCAACAGATCTATCAAGGAATGCTCTGTCCCTGATATCTGGAAACATTCTATGTTATCCCATTACATAAAGGCAGTACTGCAACAGATCCCCTCTAATTTCAGACCTAGGCTATTTCCATTTTATCTCCCCTGTCTAAAATTTTTGAAATGTATCCACAAACAGCTTCTTAATCATATTCTCCAGGAAAATCTCCTGACCCCCACACAACATGGCTTTCGGCCAAAGCACAGTACTGCTACTGCCCTGACATCCTTCATCAATACTATCGCAAAATCACATGGTAACAATAAATTAGTCTCCTGCCTGTTTCTAGATCTATCCAAAGCTTTTGATACTGTTTCTCATAGACTACTACTATACAAACTTGCCTCTCTTAACCTCTCAAGCTCTGCTATCGCATGGTTCTCCAGCTACCTCTCAAATAGATTTCAGGCTGTGAGATGGCAATCTAGCTACTCTTCCTTTCTTCCTGTACAAACCAGGGTGCCCCAAGGCTCCATCCTTGGTCCCCTACTTTTCAACATCTTTATTAATGACCTCCACTCATCCTGTCCATTCTCTACCCTTATTCAATATGCTAACGACTCTACAATTATCTCCTGCTCTGACAGCGTCACACACCTTCATACCCTCACTCAAGATTCCCTCCATTCTGTTGAAAGATGACTTACTTCCCACCAACTTCTACTAAACCTTAAGAAAACTAAACTCCTCTTGTTTCTCCCTACCTCCTTTCAGCTTCATATATCTTCCTTCTCTGTCTCCACCCTGAACAATACTACCATCTCATCTGAACCCCACATCAAATTCGTAGGTGTTATAATTGATGACCATCACAAATTCGACCTAGACACTCAGCAGTCCATTAAAAAGACCCATCAAAAACTAGGTCTCCTTTATAGGCATAATAAATACCTTATAAATGCCTCCAAATTTTCCCTTGCACAAGCCTTTCTACTCCCTACTCTGCTCTATGTGGCCCCTATTCTCACATACCTCCAATCAAATATTCTCACTAAACTCGAACTTACCTATAAGAAAATAGCTCAGTTTGCCTCCAACCTATCTTACCGCACTCACCATTGCATTGCACTAAGAAATATGCAGTGGCTTGAATTTCATCACCAGATCTTAATAGCACAGCTTCTCTTCGCTCATTCAGTTCTACATCAACCTTCTTCCTGTTTCTCCCTCTCCACTCTCATCCAGCCCTATACTCCCAAACGCTCCCTTCGCAGCTCACAACAGAACCTATTGCAAGTATATATGCCCAACAAAAATATTGGAAAAGTACTTTATAGCTTTTCCATTGTAAATGCCTGGAATAAACTACCCCACAATGTCAGATGCATCACTGAGCCAAATAACGTTAAAATAACAAGTAAAGACTACTTCCACAAATCATGGACATGCCTCTGCCATGACCCAACATAAACTACCTGCCACTACCATGGAGAGCTGCCCTCTTCGCTACTACCATACTAATCCTATTACAGGCCCCCCACCTGCTCTCTGTTCTTGTGCTGCCCTCTTAGCTACTACCATACTAATCCTATTAGAGGCACCCCTTGTTCTTTCTAGCTTCGACTCCATACTCTTCTTCTGCTTCTCTTTTACTCTTTACTTACATCAGCCTTGCATATCTTGGTAATTTTTTACCTCATATATTCTTGACTAGTGCTTTCCTCTATATACCTCTTTCCCTTACTACAATATCACTTCCTAAATGTTCTTATAACTGGCCATACTTTGCTATTATCAAACATTTATCCTGGTTCATTCCTGATGATAAATCTCCAAGTTACTTGTACTTTTCTCATATTCTACAGAATGTGTTTTCTTATGTAAAAACTGAATTTATTATGTACAGTTTACCTTATTCATTTTTAATTAATTTCTTTAATTCATTTTTTACTTCATTTTTTTCTTGTCTTGTAACAAATGTCTATGCCAATTAATGTTTATGCAATGATGTACTGGAGCTTTTCTCCTCGGGTCTCTGCTGAAAAAGAGCTTTACCCAGTCAGACCAACCCGTTTAACAGATGTCAAATAAAATAAAAATAAAATAATAAAATAAAACACCTTTATTGAATTATCACTTATGACATAGGCACATTTATATTTATACAAAAGTAATCCAACTATTAAAAATTAACATCAACAAACATTATACTTCACATATATTGCTATATATCCTATAACCTAAGCAACATTACATTCCTGACCTTTTTTTTAAAAAAAAAAACATCTTTACTAAACCATCACTTGCAACATAAGCAATCATACATTTATATAAATGAAAACAAACCACATTGACATGATCTTAGTTGCAAGCATTTTACATCAGAAACCATATTGACACACTCCCGGTTACAAACATTATACATCACTTATAATCCACCCAATCATTTTTAGTTAAACATTACCTACCTCATTTAAGTTCTGCCTTCTTTTAAACCTCAGTCCTCTCCTGTATGTATTGTTTCCACAGTTCCCATTTTTCTTCCTGTGTAGTTTGCTCCTACCCTTTTCTAAAGATCTCAATTCCAGTTGTTTTCTCTCTGTTGCTATATTCACTACTTCTAATATAGTTGGTTCAGATTTTGATTTCCATTTTCTAGTAATTGCTTTTTTGCAGCCACCATAAATAGAGACAGCAAGGCCTTACCATGCCTAGGCAATTCTGATTCTGTATCATAGCTCAGAAAATGATAATGCAACAAATACAGTAAGTAAATGGGGTCCCAATTTTTACCCTTGAAATATTTAGTCCAAAATTACAAAAAAAAAAAAAAATCAGAACTGTGCTTATATTTTATTAAAATATTAATGTAAAGTTCATTGTATAAGACATTGCAACACCACATTAAATGTATGGCTCAAGGGTGAAGTGTTTTAACTCTGGAAATAAAACTTTCACCCATTTTATTTAAAAATGCTGTTGTAAATCTCAAGTAATCCTTATTATATCAGCTTTGTTGTGCCTTATTAACAATAAATAGACCAGGCCTGTTTTTTCACTAATCAAATTCTGTGACTCTAGAGAATCTTGACAAAAAAGAACATGTTGCTATTTTGGTGGCCAATGGACTTTCTTAAAAAAAAAAAAAAACTGTCCCACTGTAATATTTTCAGTTTAATGAGTTTTCTTCATTTCTGAAATAATTTGTCCAATTTACTTCTTTCTACTGAATTCACACTTTTCTAGATGCTGACATTACCAAAACAATGTGTGTGTGTGTGTGTGTGTGTGTGTGTGTGTGTGTGTGTGTGTGTGTGTGTGTGTGTGTGTGTGTGTGTGTGTGTGTGAATGAACATGTGTGCAAGTGTGTATTACTCTGTGTGTATGCACAAGTGTGAATGCATGCACACACACGACACATTCAAAGATGAACTTGTCTGATTTTGTCATAGTAAGAATGAACAACTGAACTGGATTCCAATAAAGTCATTTATAACATACCCTGAGGTCTGTCAATCTTGAAGGTAGTTATATTACTTAAGGAACATAGGTATCACAGCTTCCTGATGGAGGTATGAGAGCTTTGTTACACTTATCAAGGGTACCAGAACTTGTCAGAAATTTGGGATGCATGGCTATGCTTAAAAAGACCCTTGTGGTTGTTAGTTTAGTAAATATGAACCTATGTAAAACATTTTTTCTTAGAAGCCCTTTTTGTCTCTGAGTCCTATCCAAACAGGCTTGTTTATGCATATGATTAAATGAGCTTTATCCAATACAAAATTCAAAATCACGTGTCATGGTTAACAGATGTACAGGGATGGACCCAAATTTCACTGGCAGGATCCTGATACGTGGAAATTGAATGGGTATCACACCATCATATGCCCAATACAGTAATAACATTAGGGAGCAACAGTAGCCTTCTGCACAAAAAGCAGATGCATGACATAATCAGAAAGGCACTGACAGCTGCCCCCCCCCCCCCCCCCCAGGCACAAAGGCACAAAGGCATGGCATCCAAATGATAACCGATGACTAAGTATGACTCATGAGCTGGAGAGCAATCCAGGGTGAAGGAGCTTTAAATGATCAATGTCAGTTGCCCTTCCTCAGAGGGACGGTGTGAGCTTTTGCTTCAGCTGGGAGCCTTCTTATGGATATTTGAGGGTAACAGTGTCACACTTGTCATGGGAGACTGTAGCATGCATGGGATATCACTGCATGCTACACCCTCTGCTATGGACAGTTTCCAAGTTGAAATCTACTGCATTAAGAAAGAAATCCTTTTCTATCAACCTATAATGCTACATTCTCTGACTCTATAAAAGTCAATTGGAAAAGACAAAAAGAGTCAGCAGTGGAAGTGAGGACTATATATATATATATATATATATATATATATATATATATATATATATATATATATCTACCTGATAACACTGAAAGCTGAGAAGACCGACAACGAGATAACCGACACCAGAAGATCGACAACAGAGAAGACTGACAGTTGAGAATCCCGAACCTGAGAACACCGACATGTTAAGGTAAGTGTGCGATAGGGACAGACATTAGGGTCAGGGTGTGGGTAAGGTAAGTGTGTGATAGTGACGGACGTTAGGGTAGGGTTCGGGTGAGGTAAGTGTGTGATAGTGATGGACAATAGGTTTAGGGGTGGGTTAAGTGAGTTAGGGATAGGGTACGGGTAAGATAAGTGTGCGATAGTGACGGACTTAAGGGTTAGGGGCAGATTAAGTGAGTTAGGGTTAGGGTGCGGGTACGGTAAGTGTGCGATAGTGACAGACTTAAGGATTAGGAGTGGATTAAGTGAGTTAGGATTAGGGTGCTGGTAATGTAAGTGTGTGATAGTGACGGACCTTAGGGTTAGGGTTTGGGTTAAGGTTAGTGCATATATAGTTGTGTATGCAAGGTTTAGTGTAGGTTTGTAAAGTTTTTGGTGTGCTTGTATTGTGTGTATGTTTTTCGGGAAAGTTATTTGTTTTGTTGATTGTTGGGATTGTGATTTGTCGGGCATGTAAAGTTTCGTGTTTCTGAACTTTTGGTTTTGTCGTATCGGTTATTTCGTTGTCGGTATTTTGGCATGTCGGTGTTATCAGGAAGACCCGTATATATATATATATATATATATATATATATATAGATAGAGATATATATATATATATATATATATATACATGATATGCACTAGTGATGGGTACAGAAGATGTCCAAAATATGTGAGCTTGAGATCCTGTGCCATGCATTCACTTTTTTAAAGCAGCTTTAAATAAACAACATCATGGCATATTAAAACAAGACCGTGTGAAGAAAATGCAGTAAAAAGCAATATCTAATCACTTAGATAGTGTACAAATAGCATTGGCATCCTTTACTTGTTGAAGGAATATTGTGTTAGTCCAAGTATTCATCTCTATGTGAAAAAACAACATAAATGTCCTTAAGCTACAGTTATGTTCCTGAGGTATAGGCAGACCTTTTCTGTGAGGCCACTAAAACTACATGCACACTAATCAGTTAGTGGACAGTTTGCGATGTATGCACAGATAACTTGCATGGCCTTCCCACGAGGCTACTTCTCATAGCAATCAAGCAAGCTTGCCTGCCAAAATACCAACAAAGGCAGTTCAACAGGAATGATGGTGGATACAAATACTGGTATTGGGACATTAAGGGATATCACTGAACAAATGCTCAGGAAATACCATCAAATATAACTCCCCCTGCTATGACTATGGAACAGGTCCTTAGTGCTCTTTGTAAGGCCAAGAACACCACATCAGTGGGCCCAGACAATATCCCAGGATGCGTTCTAAATAGCACGAGACATGACCTATTAAGCCATCTCTAATTGCTATTTAACTGTAGCCTCCAAACAGGCTTTGTGTCTCATGAATGCAGAACAGGAGCAACAGTCAGTCATCCCTCTGCACAATGGTGGGCCATCTACAGACCCTGGAAACTACAGACCAAGAAGTCTCACTAGCCTTATATGTAAAGCCATGGAAAGAATTATCATGGAAATAATCTACAGTAATATAATAAACCTGCAGACACTAGACCCAACTTAGTTTGGTTTCGTCGAGGGCAGTTCGTGCCTACTCAACATGGTTGACTTCTTTGAGAAGGTCACCAAAGCAATGAATGAGGGCAAAATGATTTATGCTGCCTACTTTAACCTGGCCAAGGCATTTGACACAATACCCCACTTGGCATTGTTAACCAACTCAAGAGGTTAGGTACAAACCGATATGTCACCTGATGGATAGCCATCTGGCTCACAATCAGGACCCAGGAAGTTAGAACTAGGGAGTCTGTCTCGACAAAGAGGCCAGTCACAAGTAGAGTCCCTCAGGAATCAGTCCTTGGACCACTCATTTTTGGTATTTACTTCTCTGAAGTCAAGGCCAATGTCAACGATCTCTGGCTGACTAAATTTACAGATGATTGCAAATTAGGAGCTGTCATGGAATCCCACACTGACACAAATGTTCTCCAGGAAGGCCTGGCACAGACAAATAACCGGTGTCAGAGCCATGGACTAAAACTAAATGCCAAGAAATGCATAATAGTATAATTCAGGAAGTCATCCACCCCTGGTAACTATCATATTGACAACAGACCCCTTAGAGTTGAGCCAGTAGTCAGGGACTTAGGGACACACATAAACAGCAATCTAGCCTTTGACCATCATGTGTCTGCAGTAGTGAGGAAATTATTCTATGTTGCACAACTTATAAAGAAAGGTATGGCATCTAAGTCCAAGGAAGCCATTGTTCCACTATATTAGGCATTCATCAGACCTATCATTGAGTAAAATGCCCCCTTTGGTATGTACCTAACCAGGCATATCCAATAACCGGAACATTCACAGAGGTTCCTCACTAAAAGAATACAGGACATAAGTAAAATGTCCTATGCAGACTGTCTCAAGGCCCTATCCCTGTATTCTGTCTCCTTCAGGCTTTTGAGTGGTGGTCTATCTATGCCTGGTATACAAGGCATTGTCAGTCCCCACTCTGCTGGACCTCCTGCATATCAGTAAAACAAACAGCACCAGAATTACCTGCTCTAAAGACTTAACCATGCCTGTGATATAAATAAATAAATAAATAAATAGGACCTGCTGGAGATACAGGTTTGTATCCCAGGGACTAACCCATCTATGGAACAGGCTCTCCATCCATGTGAAACAGAGCATCTTGGATATTTGGATGGGTAACAGGAAATTCATCACTGGTTTGGCACCTCTGTCTCTATTGGACTCAGGCAACTTGTAAATGTTTCATCTCCCAGGCCCCTGCTTGTAAATGTTTCATCTCCCAAGCCCCTGCTTACACTTATCAAGGGTATCAGGACTTTTCAGAGATTTGGGATGTATGGCTAGGTTTAAAAAGGCCCTTGTGGTCGTTAGCCTAGTAAACACCTATGAACCTATAAGTATCTGCGTAAGTACATGTACCTCCTATACCATAGAGGTGCTGTAGAGGAGGCAGTGTAGCTTCATGCAGCCAGAGTGCAGAAAGCATTGGAAGATACACAAATATACACAAGCATTTACCACATGAGTCATGGTATATAATCAAATTTTAAGCAGATTACATTTCAGGTAGGAAAAAGGATCTGGTTGTCCCACCTGTAGACATATTAACTGTATCATGAACCCATAATGGATACACTTCTGGTACTCTAAGTAGGTCTGATGCATCTCTTGGATGGAATATTACATCAGATTGTTATTTCTTAATGCATTTTAAGAAATTATGCTGTTCATTTAGACCAGTAAGTTCACTAACACTACAAAACAATACCCAAACAGAATTACTGAGGATGCATGGGTACACATAGTTTTATATTTATGTCTGACAATCACTGGTGCAGCAAAGCCTCTCTTCAAACTTTATTGCTCACTGCTATGTATATGGGAGTCCTTCTCACTGATTCCCACCCATTCACTGTCCAAATCATCTTAACTCGAGTCACCTGAGTCCTTGTCACCAACAGATACAGCACACAGCATTTTCCCAACAGGATGACCACATATTAGACATAATATGTCTGATCTCAAATTAATTTGTATAACATAACCATCAATATATAAGGATTATAAAACTTGATGTATTTTGTACAAAAATGTAGGTTATAGGTGATGCTGACTGAGTAGTA
This sequence comes from Protopterus annectens, assembly GCF_019279795.1. Lineage (NCBI taxonomy): Eukaryota > Metazoa > Chordata > Ceratodontiformes > Protopteridae > Protopterus > Protopterus annectens. The sequence goes on along the minus strand of NC_056745.1, from coordinate 1,043,278,718 downwards.
CAGAGGATCAAGTCTCATCAGTTACACTAGTAAAGCATTCTATATGCAAGACAGGTGGCTTGAGGCTAGTTGGAAAGAGTGGTAGTGAGTGCACAGTGACTGGCTGTCCCACTGCAGAAGAGGGTAGGAAAAGTCTCTGCAGTAGTGCAAACCCAAGGTGGAGAATAAGGGGATGATACTCTGCAGTTGTACAAAACAGTTAAGGAGTGCCACAGTATCATGTGGCCCAGGCCGTGCACTGAAGCATGCAAGGAGTAAGGGTCCCTTTTGTTGGCACTTCACAAAAGCCACTCGGGGACCTAAAGCCATAGGTAAAATGTCCAGGGTTAGCATTTACCAAATGCAAGACCAAGCCCAGAAACTGCTGACCAGTTAGTTTCAGCATAGCCTTGGGGACAGTCATGCAACCACTACTGAAAGGTAGACCTGTGGAATATCTGAGGCAGTGAAACCTAGGCCAAAGACATACTAAATTCATAATGCGCTAGTAGTTATTTGGCTGAATATCTATGGTAGCATTTTAGTGAGAGACTGTTAAATGTGGCCAGCTTAGATTTAGCAAGGTATCTGACTGAGGAAAGGAGGATGAACCAATTAGACTGAGAAATGATCCCTGGGAAGCAGGATGGGTAAAATGCAGACTGGACAAAGACACACAGGGTTATAATAATTGGATTCTACTATAAGAAATGGAAGTTATCAACAGGGAAGCACAGCAGACAGCACAGTGCTCAGTCTTTTTCAATTTTTTTTTTGAGAATGACTTTATAAAGGTCTACAGGAAAATACCCATCTCTAAACTACAAAACGATTTGCAATTGGACTTGAACATAAAAAGCAGTACAAAAGGAAGAAATGTAGTTTGCAAGGTTGATGGAATAATCTGAAAAATGTCAGTTTAAAATGAAGAGCAAAATGGTGTGAGTGGATATAATAAAACCCCATCCAATTTGTGCGCATTTTTAAAAGATTAGGAAAACAAAATTATATAGAGGCCTGCATGTAGTCACATCTGATGTGCAATGATATCAAGAAAATATAAAAAAGGATTAAGGATGGGTAGCAGAAAGCTAGAATCCTTACAACAGGGTAGGGCAACAAAAGTAAAAAAAGTTATCTGTGATGGACAGTGAATTAAAGTTATTTGAGTGCATGTATATAATGTATAGATGTACATAAACTGTCACTCTTTTAATGGAGCTGCATGATGTTGTCCTTTTGAGAGTACACAGCTATGAGCAGCTTGGTGTGAGATGCAGACGTGTTAACACTGTTTATGCTGAGCTGCCATGCTGTTTGTAACAAAAGTTACCTGCGCATCAAAACTCCTGCTGAATCATGTAGTATTAAAACATGACACATCCCAAAGATACACAGTGAAGGGACTAGGTCAAAGGAATGAAGGTGCATTTTCAGGGAACAGATGGTCTATGAATGGAAAAAGATTACCTTGGCCACTGGAAGTGCCAGAAACAGTGAAGGAAATTACAAGTGCTTGCAGCCATTAAATTAAATTATTGGTGAAGAAACATCTGTATCTGATCTGCTAGGTACACCAGCGTTTAGTCAAGGCTACCAATGAGCAATCATCTATGATCTAAATTCATGTTTCTGTTGCTTTTGTATCATTGTATGTTAGAGATAATGTGTGTTTTGCTTATACATGTGTGTGTGCACGCAGGCGTGCACGTGTGCATGTGTGTAGCCTCTGTCTGCACAAGCTCATCTATGTGAATTGATTCAATATACTTTCAGCTTATTTAATGTATGTTACAATGTAGCCATTAGTAAGACCCCTGCTGTCACACTCTATACATGATTAAATGTTTTTCATTTTTTTACATAATTGATAACCAGCAAGGATTTCAAACAGTGCTTTCTTGTCTGTGCACAAATCCAATTATTATTCTTTTCTTAACAAAACTGTCACATCTGCAACTCTGTCAGTTTTATTCAATGTATTTTTAACGGATTCTTTGTGAAATTTGCCATTTATCAAACTGAAAGACTGTCTACAGACTGAAAGCTTACTGAACCTTTTGCTGAGCCAATATATTCCACAAAAGTGTTCATTATTTCAGAAGTTCCTATAGCATGAGATAATTCATACATCTCACTTTCAGTGTTCCATTACAAAATTATGGTGCTGTCTTATCATACATCATCCACATTTTCTTTCGTGCCTGTCATATATGCACTTCATCAGAAGATTGCCTTGAAATATACATTCCATAGGGGCGCAGGCCTATTATCTCATGTACCTACAAACTCATAGCATCTCTTATTGTCTGGTAATGTTACACCTGGAAACATTAGATCATTACTTCAAGTCCCATTTAGAACCAGTTGATTTACAATAGCCTGCCTTCCCTACTGCTGATGCTGTTTAGCAGGTGCATTTTACAGGTAGTGACGTCTTTTGGGAATGGCTTACATGTCCAGTTGTAAAGTAAAATAACTGTTACACCTCATACCTGGTTTGCAGATACCTGCAGCATTATCAACAACTATGTTGGAAAAACAGATAAGACCAAAAAACATGATTTTGGGGGAGGTAAGCCACCATGCAGGAGGCTGTTTCCATGCACCCCCAAACTTAGAATTTAACTCTACAATCACTACATGTCAGAGAAAGTGAAACTCCTCACTGCAGCAGCCTTGGCTGGCAAAGCACTGTCTCTGACACAATCTAGCATTTTCCATTGTTTCAGAATCAAAAAATTCAGCAAATAAGTAGAAATCTTTTTCTTTTTTTTTTTGCTGTCTTTTCCCATAAACACCATAGCAATGGACAGTTTGGGTAATGAAGTAAATACTAGTATTTTTAGAAAGGATGCATATGCTAATGCATATTTACACATGTCTGGTATGCATTATATTTATATAAAACATAATGTAGTCCATAATCAGATGGTTACAGCCTCTAAATTAACTACAACTGATGCTGACTTTGATAAAGAACGGACTGACTTAGGTAGTCTGTATAAAGATAGAAGCTAGCCTGTGAGGATGTTGCAATCTATTTCTGCAGAGGTTTATAGGCAAGAAATATTATGTTATTTATATAGATGGTATAATACCTCAGCTAGGCAATACAGTATGAAATTCCAGGCATCGGATAGATGCTGGAGGTGTACTGACAATGGTGAAGATAATATTCATATGTTTTGTTTCTGCCCAGTCATTTTTAAGAGATATGGTTTGAGAAAGTTTGCCAGATTCAGGTAACCCTAGACTGTAGTTTTTCGTTGTTTGGTATAATCTCACCGGCCGGGGTAGTGGGGACTGATGTCCTAAAACTATGCTGAGTTCTGCTGAGTGTAGCTAAAACATTACGTGCTAGATCGTGGAAGAGAATGGGGAGGATGAGTTGGGGGATGGGGGGCTGGATTTGTATGTACATTAAAAACAATGTGGGATTAATAATGTATTCTTTTCAATTGAGGAGCTCCGGGGCTTAATTTTCCACAAGTCTGGAAAACTGTGTTTGTGCAACTGGGACAGGCAGTCATGTTTTAGTTCTGGTACTGGACTGGCTGAAACCATAGAATAACATGCAGGTTAGTTTAATACTACTGCACATCTCTATTAGGAATGGAATGGCTGTATGTGGAAGAACTAGGGAAAGGATTCATGTACCTGTGCTGAACTGTATACTAGTACATATAGTTTGTTCATTTACCATTGTTGTTACACGTGTTATTGCAGTTATAGTTTTTTATCTTTATCTTCAGTTTAATGTACTAAGGTTTCTTTATGTTTTACCATTGTGTGGTGGTGCAGTTTTTCTCTCATTGGTTTGCAATGCAATTGTGGGTGTTGCATAAATCATTGGTTATGTACTACTCCTTTTTTAATAAAGAATGGAATAAAATTAAAAATAGAAATATGTTCACACCAATCTTTTTCTCTACACTTTGTCATGCAGTGGTCTATGTTACTCTTCAACACGCCACCTGTGATCTTAATATCAGCTCTTTTAGGATCCATTGGCTGAGTTAGTATCATGCCATGTGGACCCCAAAAAAAAGTAAATCAGAGGCACTCCACTCTGATCCGGCTCTATTAATGTAAGGTATTCTGAAGGCACTTTTCACTAAACATGGGCTCCCTATGTGCACACTGTAGTAGGGCACATGTCCTGCAATATATTGGTCACACTATGACCAATGCCTCCTCTTCCTTACCACAGTGAGAGAAGCTACTTATTAAATACAAAGAAAAAACACAAAACAAAAATAAAACAAAATAAACACTAATGTTCAAAACAACACAGATAAATTTGACAACAATTTCAAGACAGCTATGTCACACACAATTTTGATAGTAAAAGCATAAAAGCCATTGTCAAGTCAAATTGGAAGGTCATTTTAGGAGATATTGAACTTAGTGAAGGTATAGGTGAAAACTTATGGTTTGTAAACAAAAAGATGAATAATCTTAAGAACTTGCTAGAAAATCCTGGTGAACAATATGTATGCAATTGCTGTACTAAACCCATGCAAATGTTTAAATGTGAAGCTTGTAAATACTGCAGGTATATTTTTGAAAGTCTGCATTGATTTGTCAGGCATGGATTTTTCAGTTCCAGTTACGGGACATTTTAACTGTTCTAGTTCATTTGTAATACACATATGTTCACAGGTAAATACTCTCCAGCTACCCTTGTGGGATATTTTAAGCTGAGTCAATTTCGTTTTTATGCTCAAATTAACCTATTCTATTTGATTAGAGATTGGCCTTACCCATCCCATGGTCAATAATTATATATTAACCTTAATGATAATAAGTGGGATCATACCATAGATAATATGAAGGGACCAATGCATGCGATAAAGCATTTAGGAGCTGCCTCTGTCCATTAGTACAACAGGGGGTCAGTGTTGGGGTAAATTTTGTTTGCCATCCATAGATCCAATTTGCATTTGAGTATGGACAGGAATGAGCTTTGTTTTATGTGGATAGGGAATCTTCTCCAGATTATTCTCTGCAAGATATGCCTAGCCCTCCAAACCATGCTGTCGATGCTGCAGAAGAGGTTTAGATCCCCAGACAGGGTATTTTCGATGACAGTTGACTTGCTGATGTGCAGTAAATCCATCAGTAATGGGTCAGAGGACCTTGTATACGTTCATAGGTTCATAGATTAGTACTAGGTTAACTGCCCTTGTGAGCCATTTTAAGCCTAGCCAATTATCCCTTGTGAGACTCAAACCCTTCGCCTTGTGTTTGTAAGGCAAACACCTTAACCATTAGGCCACCCTCCCAACCCAAATAAACAGCCATGCAGGTCTCGAACCCAGGACCCTATACACCATTGTCACAGTAGTCAATCACCAAGCCAACACAGAATTTATGCCAGATATAGGTCACCTCTTAGCAGTCTGTAGGATACTGAGTATAGTAGAGCTTTACATTGGTCCATGTAGGCCATGTTGTTTAGACCTTGTATCATTTTAGTAATGCACCTCTGTGGGCAGTCCAGTTGTTGCATGTATCTGGACAGTTATGCCAAAGGGGGTATTATAAGAAATGAGTGGCCTAATGAGGGCTGAGCAAACGGGGACAATGACCCTTACAACAATGGACACATAAGTTCCCAAACCCCAAACAAATGGGTTAAGTCTTAGAGGTGTACTGTCAATGTGGTAGTTCCCTGTTGTAGATGGCTTCCCAAAGGATACAATAATGCATTTTTATGGCATTTCATTTCAGTCCATGATTTTGGCACCAGTTTATTTGTTTGGGGCAAATCTTCCTGCAGAATGGCTGCATCATTTGGGAATTTAATGACTGCTCTTAGCTTACAGTCATATGCAAACTAAGTCAGCCAGACCCCTTTGGCACTGACTTTTACTTCAGAAAAGCAGATGCCAAACAAGAGAGAGCCAAGCACTATTCTCTTTGTGGAGGCAACTTCCCCTATTTTGATGTCCTGCATCATATCGAAAAGGATGGACATGGCTGTGGTGAATACGTATTTTAAGAAGAGGGAGGAGCATAGGGTGACATACAAGAGTGGAGGAAGATGCACACAGGTGGATTATATCCTATGTAGGAGGACCAGTCTGAAGGAGATTGGAGACTGTAAAGTGGTGGCAGGGGAAAGTGTAGTTAAGCAGCATAGAATGGTGGTCTGTAGAATGACGTTGGTGATCAAGAAGAGGAGGAGGAGTGTGAAAGCTGTGCCAAGGATTAAATGGTGGAAGTTAAAAAAGGGTGATTGTGAAGTGGAGTTTAGAGAAGAGTTAAGACAGGCACTGGGAGGCAGTGGAGAGTAACCAATAGCTGGGTAACTACAGTAGAACTAGTAAGGGTGACTGCTAGAAAGGTGCTTGGTGTGACATCTGGACAGAGGAAGGAGGACAAGGAGACCTGGTGGTGGAATGAGGAAGTATGGGAGAGTATACAGAGGAAGAGGCTGGCAAAGAAGAAGTGGGATTATCAAAGAGATGAAGAAAGTAGACATGAGTATAAGGAGATGAGGCGCATGGCAAAGAAAGAGGTGGCGAAAGCTAAGGATAAGGCATATGGAGAGTTGTATGAGAGATTGGACACTAAAGAGGGAGAAAAGGACCTGTACCGATTAGCTAGACAGAGGGACAGAGCTGGGAAAGATGTGCAGCAAGTAAGGGTGATAAAGAATAGTGAGGGAAAGGTACTCACAAGAGAGGAGAGTGTGTTGAGTAAATGGAAAGAGTATTTTGAGAGGCTGATGAATGAAGAGAATGAGAGAGAGAAGGTTGGATGATGTGGGGATAGTGAATCAGGAAGTGAAACAGATTAGCAAGGAGGAAGTAAGGGCAGCTATGAAGAGGATGAAGAATGGAAAGGCTGTTGGCCCAGATGACATACCAATGGAAGCATGGAGGTGCTTAGGAGAAATGGCAGTGGAATTTCTAACTAGATTGTTTAATGAAATTTTGGAAAGTCAGAGGATGCCTGAGGAGTGGAGAAAAAGTGTTTTGATACCTATCTTTAAGAATAAGGGTGATGTGCAGAGCTGCAGTAACTACAGAGGGATAAAATTGATCAGTCACAGCTTGAAGTTATGGGAAAGAGTAGTTGAAGCTAGGTTAAGAAGGGAGGTGATGATTAGTGATCAGCAGTATGGTTTCATGCCAGGAAAGAGCACTACAGATGCAATGTTTGGTCTGAGAGTGTTATTGGAGAAATACAGAGAAGGTCAGAAGGAGTTGCATTGTGTCTTTGCAGACTTGGAGAAAGCATATGACAGGGTGCCTAGAGAAGAGTTGTGGTATTGTATGAGGAAGTCGGGAGTGGCAGAGAAGTATGTAAAAGTGGTACAGGATATGTACGAGGGTAGTGTGACAGTGGTGAGGACTGCAGTGGGAGTGACAGATCCATTTAAGGTGGAGGTGGGATTACATCAAGGATCAGCTCTGAGTCCTTTCTTATTTGCAGTGGTGATGGACAGGTTGACAGATGAGATCAGACAGGAGGCCCCATGGACTATGATGTTTGCAGATGACATTGTGATCTGTAGTGAGAGTAGGAATCAGGTTGAGGAGACTCTGGAGAGGTGGAGATATGCTCTAGAGAGCAGAGGAATGAAGGTCAGCAGGGCTAAGACAGAATATATGTGTGTAAATGAGAGGGAGGGTAGAGGAATGGTGAGGATGCAGGGAGTAGAGTTGGTAAAGGTGGGCGAGTTTAAGTACTTGGGATCAACAGTTCAGAGTAATGGTGAATGTGGAAGAGAGGTAAAGAAGAGAGTACAGGCAGGGTGGAATGGGTGGAGAAGAGTGTCAGGAGTGATTTGTGACAGACGGGTACCAGTAAGAGTGAAAGGGAAGGTCTACAAGAGGGTAGTGAGACCAGCTATGTTATATGGGTTGGAGACAGTGGCATTGACAAAAAGGCAGGAGTCAGAGCTGGATGTGGCAGAGTTAAAGATGTTAAGATTTGCACTCGGTGTGACTAGGATGGATAGGATTAGGAATCAGTATATTAGAGGGTCAGCTCATGTTGGACAGTTTGGAGACAAAGCAAGAGAGACGAGATTGCGTTGGTTTGGACATGTGCTGAGGAGGGATGATGGGTATATTGGGAAAAAGGTGCTAAGGATGGAGCTGCCAGGTAAGAGGAAAAGAGGAAAGCCTAAGATAAGGTTTATGGACGTGGTGAGAGAGGACATGCAGGCGGTTGGTGTGACAGAGCAAGATGCAGAGGATAGGAAGAAATGGAAAGAGATGATCCGCTGTGGCGACCCCTAACGGGAAAAGCCGAAAGAGGATGATGATCATATCTGTGAGCCATTTGGCAGTCCAGCAGGAGACAAATGGGTTTATTCCCAGTTTATTTAGCTTTTCTACTATGCCTGATTTGGACATTCTGTCAAAACGTTTTACTAGGTTAAGGTATGTTGTGTGTACCGCTTTGCCTTCATCCATTGCTTTGGTAACCTTTTCAAAAAAATCTACTAGGTTGAGAAAGCATGACCTACCCTTGACAAATCCAGACTGAGATGCATCTAGTGTTTAGAGGTTCCCTATGTCCTTATTGATTCATTCCATGATAAGCCTTTCCATGGCTTTGCATATGAGGCTGGTCTGACTTATGGGTCTGTAATTGCTTGAGACCATGGAAGGTCCTCACTTATGCAGGGGAATGATTGCAGCTGCTCTCCATTTGCTTGGTACAAAATCTGTATGTTGGCTGAGACTGAACACTGTTTTTAAAGATGTGGCTAAATCATGCTCCATGCTATTTAAGATGCATCCAGGGATATTGTCAGGGCCCAGTAATGCAATATTTTTAGCTTTTGATAGCACTCTTAGGACATGGCCTTGTGTGATAGCTGGAGGTGTGCCAGTTTCAGGTATATCTTGAGAGACAGACTGAGGGGACAGAGGGGTAAAGTTAGAGCTAAATTTATTGGCCAAGTTCACTATATCTTCTACCTCAGTGTACGTAACATCAATGCATTGCTGCACAGTGCTTTTAAGATTATGATAATAACCAAAAAATGCCTTTTGATTGTCTTTGGCTTGGATAGCTGTTTTAACCTCATACTTCAATTTGGTAAATTTTATTAAGCTCTGAGTTGTTTGTTTATTTCAGGAACAAGGGATCTAACATTCTAAATAAATCTACAGACATATCATTTTGTGATGGTTGGTCTCACTTCATTTCACATTCGTGTTAGTATATAAAACAGATCACACAGTTTTCCAAATTAGTCATTAAAATTTTGAAGATCAAAATCTTACAGGTCAACAATTTTATTTTAAAGTCTTCATTGTCTTTCACTTCAAAGGTTAATGTCATTAATTACAGAAAAATTCTAACAATTGATTTTACATATATATATATATATATATATAATATATATATATATATATATATATATATATATATACACACACATATTTATATATATATATATATATATATATATATATAGATATATACATATATATATATATATATATATATATATATATATATATATATATATATATATATATATATATCTGTAAGGTTACTAGACCTATGTGTGGATACACAAAACTATTTTAAGGACTCAGTTGTAAGGTTATGTTTACTTCACTGTACTCGATGAGACTCGGAAGAGCTCTCCGATCTTGCAGCCCAGGCAAGTATGACCCTAGCCCTGAGTAGCATCCTGCCATCACCCAGAATGATACCGCAGTACAAGGACAAAATGACTGACTTCAACAATTGGCTAAGCTTCTGGTGTCATTCTAAGGGAATTCAGTATCTGTCTGCTTGGGATGACATGGTCAACAGACCACAATGCTTTGCCAGAGATGGCCTGCACCTGTCTCCCCTAGTATTCTGGATACCGGCTAAGGGTCTTGCCGCCCCTATAATGCCTTTTTTAGGCAAGGTTCAAATGACAAATTTACCACCGTAACAGGAACAGGCAAGCAAAACTTTAGGGTAATGCTACTCAATGCTAGAAGTCTAAATCTCAAACTGCACTCACTCGAGGCACTCCTTAAAATGGAGAATATCGATATCTGTGCGGTGACTGAGACCTGGTTCAAGGCTCTAGACAGCACCCCTGCATTACCAGGCTATAACTCATACTACACTTTTCGGCCATCTCACCTGGTCCAGAACACCAAAGGCAGAGGTGTGTCCATATTCATTAAGGATATCCACACCTCCAGGCTAGTTGCGCAGCATAATGCATCCGAGGTTATCCAAGTGCAACTAACTCTGGGCAAAACTGCAATCCAAATTTAGCTTGCTACAGATCCCCCACCATGCCCCAGGATTCCCACTCCTCTTTTCTTGATATACTGGAAAATATTAGGGTTCAACCAAAAACCCTAATAATGGACAATTTCAACTACCCCACCATTAACTGGGAAACCTATTCATGTACCAACTCCTTTGTTCAATGCTTTCTGGAATTCATAAATTCCAATGCCCTGGATCAACTTATCCACACCCCCTCCAGGGGCAACAATATCCTAGACCTAGTCATTACCAACATGAGTGACCGGTGTTCCACACCTAAAGTCAAAACCTTGTTGGTCAGATCCGACCATAAGTTAATCGGGTCTACTTCACGTTATCGAATTTTGAAAATGTCAAACAGCAATAATATCGTAAATGCCGTACATCGAGAGTGTTGTTGCAGGATCGTGGTACAGCAAGGATCAGGAAATTTGCCCTTTCCTCACTGTAGTACGATCTCAGAGTTGGTATATATAATTAGCGGGGGGTTTGGAGGGAGCAGCCCCCCACAAGAACAGTTTAGGTGTATGGCATTTATGATCGTATTGCCGTTCAACATTTTAGCCTTTTGACAACATGATATAGACGCAGTTAATCACCCTAGATATCCGCATCCCACCCCGACCCAGCATTAAGGAAACCATGGTAAAAAAATTCTCCAAAGCCAACTTCATGCTTCTTAAGACGGAAGTGGTGAACTTCATGACACCCATGCAAATGGACAATACAGTTACGACTGCTGAATCCTACACAAATGCACTCTATAAGCACTTACACGAGTGCATGGATCATGCTATCCCAAACAGAACCAAGATGCTATCCTCCTAAAAAAGGAAGCCAATCTGGTGGTCCCCTGCCATAAACAAACTCTACAACAGAAGGAAGAAACTGTTTCAAAAGAGAGTAAAAGCCCATGAGTGGAGGAGCTCCCTGGTCAGCCTCAATAAGAAGCTGAGATCCCTTATAAGATCCTCCAAAGCTAGCTACAAAAACAAAATCACCACTGATTATAAGGGCAACTACAAAGCATTCTATAGCTATGTCAAGAATGTCAATGGCAACACCCTGATCTGCTCTGAGATACAGCACAATGGCATGAAAATTACAGAACCAACTGATATTGCCAACATCCTGGCAGATAGGTTCAGTGTTAACTTTACCCCCCTCTCACCCCCTAAAGGGCCAATATCTATACAGGAAGAATGCAGTATCCCTGTAATCACATGTAAGCAGGTAAAAGCTGCACTCTCTAAAACCAAAAACACAGCATCCATAGGACTGGACAACATCCCAGGCTGTGTTTTACACGAACTTCAGAACAAACTGGCTCCCCACCTAAGCACCATGTTCAATCATAGTCTCACATCAGGCTTTCTGCCCACTCAATGGTGCACAGAAACAGTTATCCCACTCCACAAAGGGGGAGGCACCACTGATCCTGAGAACTATCACCCTATTAGCCTGACGAGCCTGGTCTGCAAGGCCATGGAATGTATCATCATGGAACTCATAAACAAAGACATTGGTAACCTCCAAACTCTGGACCCCACCCAGTTTGGGTTTCTGAAAGGCAGATCATGCCTTCTGAACCTGATAGACTTCTTTGAGGTAGTCACCAAAGCCGTAGATGAGAGTAATGTGGTTCACACAGCCTATCTTGACTTCGCCAAGGCTTCTGACACCATGCCCCCATTCTGGAATTATAGCTAAACTCACTAAACTAGGTATAAATCCCTATGTCACAAGATGGGTTTCCACCTGGCTCACTGACAGAACCCAAACTGTAAAAGTTGCAGACACCAAATCTGACTTCAAACCAGTGACAAGTGGAGTACCACAGGATTCAGTCCTGGGACCTCTCCTGTTTGGTATCTACTTCTCTGAAGTACAAGCTAACACAGAAGGCTTCTGGCTAATGAAGTTCACAGATGACTGCAAACTAGGAGCCATAGTCGAGTCCCCAAATGATGTGGACATCCTACAGAAGGGCCTCACTGAGACAGATGCCTGGTGTCAGAGGCATGGCCTCAAGCTCAATGCCAAAATGTGTATTGTCATCCCCTTTGGTAAAAACTCTGTACCCATGAACTACCACATAAACGGCAGTCTACTTAACACTGAATGTGTGATAAGACACCTTGGGACCCAGGTGGACAGTAGTCTCTCCTTTGATAATCACATCGCCACAGTAGTCAGGAAATCCTTCAATGTGGCACACCTCATCACAAAAGGATTCTCGTCCAGGAAAAAAGAGGTCATTGTTCCCCTCTACTCGGCACTCATTAGACCCATTATAGAGTACAATGCCCCATTTGGAATGTACCTCACAAGACAACTGCAGCAGCTGGAAAGGCCACAGAAGTACCTCACAAAGAGGATTACTGGCCTCAAACAGATGCCCTACACTGACCATCTCAAAAAAAACTCCAGCTTTACTCTGTAGCATATCGCCTACTCCAAGGAGATCTCTGCCTAACATATAAAGCTATGCTAAATCCAGAGCTGTTGGACATGCTACACCTAAAGAAATCACAATCCCTCCGAGCTACACGCTCTAGGGACCTAAACCTTGTCACCACAATAAGCAGGACATGCTGGAGGGATAGATTCCTGTCCCAGAGACTTCCTATACTCTGGAACAAGCTACCCATCTATGTCAAGCAAAGTTCCTCATTAGCACTCTTCAAGAAAAATCTTCATGAGTGGATGAGAAATAGGAAATACACCCCAGGGATCACTTCTGTGTCTCTGCTCAACAGGGCCACAGGAAATTAACTTTCTTGTGTGGCATAAGCCAGGGAACCTTGTTGGCTAGGCTTACTTAGGCCCTTGGGCCGAAAGCCTAGTACCTACCTATGAACCTATGAACCTATGTGCTTATGCACCATGCCACTGCTATTTGTCATTTGAATATATTGATTATGCTTATATAATCCAATTATTAACAGAACATTTCTAATTAAGTAACTCAGTTAGTTATACTTGCCTTCACAGATAAAAGGTCAAGAGTACAATTCAGACAAGCCAAGACATATAACTTTTGCTGTCCACTGAGCCAAGTCATAACACACATCAGATTGACTTTGCGACCTTCTATTATATAACAGTTAAGGACAACTATTAGTGATGCCAGAGCTAATTCATATGTAACATGACAACAAATACCATCAAACCATCACCTCAGGCCAGTTGATTCACACATCCCTGTTCCGGCTGCCACTTTAGAGAAAACTGGGTGCATATTCCTAGCTATCTCAGACCTGGTGGCAAACCCATATATCTCATAGTTACAAGCCACATACCCCTTGATCTGGCCACCAATCAAATCTGGGTTCAACTTGAGGAAAGCTGAGGCCGCTGAACAAGAACAGGGGGGAACACATGATGGATGAAGCCGTAAGGCAGCCACCTGACACTGCATAGAGGTTTGGGAGGAAGGGTCGACATGCCTGCCGATGGATTCTGCAGGCATGAACAGCAGCACTTCCCTTAAATAGGGAGTGCACACCTGTACCCACTCCCGATGATGATTTGCACTTAAGGAGAATGGGACATTACAGCGGTAAGTCATTTGTTCACTGAGCCAAGTCATAAAACACACCAAATTGACTTTGCAACCTTTTATTATATAACAGTCAAGGACAACCAGTAGTGATACCCTAAATAATTCATATGCAACATAACAACAAATACCACAAAACCATCACCTCAAGCTGGTTGGCGTACACCCGCCTGTGCCAGCTGCCTCTTCAGAGAAAACCGGGTGCGTATTCCTAGCTACCTCGGACCTGGTGGCAAACCCATTTAACTCAACTTACAAGCCACATATTGCTTGATGTGGCCACTGGTCAAATCTGGGTCCAACTTGAGGACAGTTGAGGCCACTGAACAAGAATAGGGGGGAACACCATGAGGGTGAAGCTGTAAGGCCGCCACCAACCTGGCATGCCATGCCCTTCCCTCAAAACCAACAGCCACACAAATAAATTCTGGGTTATGAAAAAAAAGAAGTTAAACTTTGAAAGATTCTTAAATAGCAACAACCATATCCAAATTAAACAAATCAAAGCCCATGTTATTTAAATGAACATTGTTCAAATCATAGAAATCAGGCTCTAGTAGGTCAACATCACTGTACTCAATCACCTGAAAACCAATTTGGCAAGCAGTCTGCTTGACTCAGTGGCTGATAAAATGCCTGGCTCTCTCAATGGCATTAGGCCTTCTAGCACCCTTCCAGTACAGTCTAAGGATGATAGCAGACCAAAAGAAAGCTACCTTTGGGTATAGCTGCCACAAGTGGTCCATATCAGATAAGATTCTGGTTAACAGTATCTCCTTAGGGGCTTGACCCAGATCATTTCACCCAAGATGAATTATCAAAATGTTGGGCAAGGCTTCTTCTATGGTAGTCTTACACCAGATTTCCCAAAACTGAAACCAACTAAGACCAGGGAAACCAAAAGAATGAACTGTCCACCAGTTACTATCAAAGGAACTTGATTGAGCAGCCAGGCGGACCAAGGCTCGGATGGATGCTTTATGAATAAAAGAATGGCCCAATTGCCAAATCATCTCCTTCCCTACATCAGAAATAAAAATGAATGCCTTATGTATGACAAAAAGGCATCAGAGACCCACCTTCCCATTCTTTGAATGACCTGAACAGACTGTCCTTCCATGGCCCAGTTTGAAGTATGACCTATCCGAAAAGAATGGGAGGAGTAACTTTGAGGGTGAATTCCTTTCCCTGCCAAGGCCTGCCTAAGAAATGCATTAATCTCTGATAGGTTAAAAGGCCTGCCGGAGGCCCTCATGAAAACCAGGCCTGACCTTTTCTCTAAGGGGGTAAAACAGCAAAGTGATCCAATACATGGGGCAAGTCACTAGCCCACTGGTCTTGTCCAGCCGCACCTGCTGACCTTTGCCAACTTGATGAGTCTTGGATTTCTTTAACCAAATCATGGTAAACTTCCTGTTGATGTCAAGATACTCTCAACAAAGGTAAAAGAGACTATCATTGGCATGGAAAACACCTGCATACAAAGAGGTGAACAAAGCAGCTGTAGAGACAACCAAGTGAAATTCACCAATGGTCCTGTAAAGACCTTGAATAACAAGGTGAAGCAGTTGTCTCCTGATAGGTTTTCTGGAAATCTAGAAAGGCCTCTGCATGTTCTCTAGGCCCTTAAGTATGCTCTCCATAACTCAATGTCTTGACACAGCCTGAAGGCCCAAAAACAGTTTGATCCATCTCAAAGCTGCAAAGTGTACTCTGCGAGTTTTAGGTGAATCCCCTGCTGTAGACCTAATCACTAAAAACTGCAGCAACAACTGTACTCCCCATAGCCTGAGACCAGAGATCAAAGACCTGCAAAATGCCTTGAAAACCTGAATGGACAACGAGTAAACTTACCTAGCGCTGGTGGCTCAAGAATTTACCAAAACTAATAATGCTAGTCTTCTCCAGTTAGCCAGACTCATACAGGAACTGGGGTACCCTTTGGATCTGAATGCTTGGTCAAGAGGTGAAACCTGGCAAATTTAAACCAGGAAAGACTGGCAGCTATAGGATTAAGATGACCAGGGACATGAACATATGAAAGTGGCAAATTAATCTGTAGACTCAGCAAAACTAAAAGCCTGATGACCAAATGGACCCACCTGGACCTGGAAGAAAGATTTTTTGAGAGCATGAACCACTGCAATATTATCTGGGTGAAAAATTATCCTCTTGTCATGTAATCTATGCTTCCATACTAACACTGCCACCCAAACGAGAAAGATTCAATGAAAAGCTCAAGGTTGGTGGCAGTACTCCAAGGTCTCTTCCAAAAAGAAACTCCATTAAACTGTCTCAAGAACATGAACCATAACCAAAGGTCATCCTTAACTTTTCTGGTCAGCCGGACCAGGTGGTGCTTGGGCCTGTTACCTTTCATCAAGTCAGATACTGACCATAGGAAAGTTCTGCCTGGAGAAACAAGCCTACAGACAAAGTTCGGCAAACCATGTAACTGCATGATGTCTCCTACACGCTTTTTGCTGGAACACAAGAATTTCCAAAGTAACTGACAGACTTGTTAAAGCTTGGTTAGAGGAATCTTGAAGGAGTTATCAGTGGTGTCTACATCTAAAACCAAAAATGTCAGGACTCAACTTGGTCCTTCTGACTTGTCATCGGACAAGGGAACCCCTAACTTGGTGCAAAGCTACTTGAAAATGGGCATTCCTTCCAAAGCATTATCCTGACTCTCCCCCACTATCAAAAAAGTCATCTAGGTAGTGTACTGCTGACTGGAAGGGGCCCATTTTTGCCAACACCAATGTAAAGCTGTGCTAAGTAGTTTGAATGTTACACAAGCTCCAGCACACAGCATTGCCATTGCAGTGTCGAAAAATATTTTCCCATTGAACTGAAAACCTAAATAAGGTCAATCCTCTTGTCTTACAGAGAAAAGACGGAAAGCAGATTCAATATCCATCTTACAGAAACAGGGGTCCATATAGCCCATGAATCATGATGACTTCGGCTGCCTGATCCAAAGAAGAGTAGTTTACTTTGGTCAGTTTGGTGTCAATAAAATCATTGACTGAACCCCCCCCCCCTTACTAGGTAAGACAAGTGATGAATCAACCTGAACTCACCCTCCTGTTTCTTGGAAACTATGCTGATACAGGATGTTTTAAGTAAAAAACATGGAAGGGAGGAAAAGGGGCCAATTATCCTGCCAACTCATTGCTCCTTCGCTATGCTATTAGCTTAGCAGCAATGTGTTCATGTCCTTTAATGGATGACAAATTGTTAACTAACTTGGAATGTAATGGGGCTGTGGAGTGGATAGGAAAGCCTTTGGAAAAGCCTTTAATGAGGGTGACTGCTGCCCTTTGATCTGGGTATTCTGACAGTAAACAGGATAACTTACTTAGACAAATGGGGGAATAAGCTATGTGTGGCACATTTGGATCCCTCTACCAAAGCTCCCCTGTGACCAAGAAAAGGTGGTTTGTCACAAAAGGTAAGAGTTGTGCCCTTACCAGTCTCTCCATCTGTCTGAGATGTAGAAAAATTCAACCTGGGCTTAGGCAACAAGCCCCAACACCTGGAAACAGGATGATCCTTCCCACATCCTGAACACAAGTGGTCATATTTGCAAGTGGAGCAAACACATTTGCCTTGACTGAATGCCCAGTGAAATCTTGTACCTTTTGTATTAACAGCCCCTCTCTCAATACCAGTGGATGCCTCATTGTTCATCATGGCACTGAGCCATATGTTAGGGCGCCTTGACTCCCTCCTGGAGGAACTATCAAGATCTTTTAGCTTCCTGAAGTGCTGATCATAATTCAGCCATCCCAAAACCCCTTTCACATGGTGGGCTTCCCTTGTGGCTAGAAAATAAGCTAATAAGGGCAGTACTTGGGTGGGATCCTTTTCAATTATTATGGCCATAAATACCACAAAACCCAGAGACCGAGTATTCCAGTTCTTGACCTGTGCTCTGGCTGATGCCTTCCTCCCAATGGCAGCTAAGGCTGATATCAAGTCCTTGTTAGACATGTTATCAGCGTCCAGTATGTGTTTTATTCCCTTATTCCTAAATCGAAGATATCCACAAACTTCCCTTTCAAAATTTTATCTTTGACCTTGGTGGGAACATGTGCTGTGATATGACAGCGAGGTGCTTTGGAATATGTAAAGCTGAGGGTAGCTATAGGGGACAAGAATTGGGTGATACATTCATCTGTATGTGGTGAGACCCTTCTCTGAACCCATGACCTCTTCAATCCCCCTATGTGAAATGGGTAAAGATAACTGCTCCACCTGGTCAACATCAGTACCTGCTCCCATTCCCAGACTCAACGCTTTAGAGGCAGCAAAGTTTCTGTCTAAGGCTAAGTCAAACAGCCTAACTCTCCCCTCCTCCAGCAAAAAATTTATAAAATTATCTAAGGAATTACCAGCAGATTAACCCCTGTCACTAACATTAAGTGCTGTAGACCCAACAGAGACATTAACTTGTGCTTCTCTAGATATGTCGGATGAGGAGGAAGGGGTGACCTTATGTCCAGAAGCATCTCTGACTGTCTTCTTCCAAGCCTTCTTAGCTGGAGCTCATCCTTCAGCTATGCCCGCCTTTGAATTCAGCAAAGGTCTTAGAATTCTGGCTCTGCTCACCCACCCCCACCATTTTTAAATCACTTTGCAAGCCTTGCGCTTCCTGCGAATGGACTGTACCATGGCTGAACCTGAAAGATAGAAAGAATTACCACAGGGAACCATGCAAAAAAAAAGGGGGGGGTGGAGAATATGAGAAACTAAACCACTTAAAGTTCCAGTTAATATTAAAAGACTGGATGCTGTGCTGCTGCGAGGTTCTAGAATGTAAAACCCCCAGTATGTTTTCCTTCTTATCCTTTCCTTGAAAATTGCCACTGTGCTTAAAACAAGCTGAGCTGTTGTGGAGGTTCTAGAATGCCATGTTATACACTACACAAACCACTCTGCCAAAACCATGGATATACAAGTTAAGAATCAAATGCTGAGGTAAACATTATATACTACCGAACAAACGAGTACAAAGCAAAAACTAAGTAAAAATAAAAGAGAAAAAGTATCACACTGGACACAAGAAATGTAGGTTAGCGCTTTCGTTTATATAATGCATAAACTTCTTCAGACAAAATTACATGGGAAATAAACATTTAAATAAACAATTAAGAAATGACATAATTTCCTATCCAAAGAAAAAAGTCACAATAAGAGCCTCATTATCCACCAAAATAAAAGACATACCTCAATATAAGAAAATCTCCAACTACAAAATAAATTACATAAGTGAAACCCTCAAAATTATCTTGGCAATGCAAATGCTTGAAACTAATAAATATATGCAAAAATAAGCAAAATCCAAAGTTAATACTCAAAGAACTATAGAATGAAGGGCAATTTCGACGTAATGCCAAATAAACCACCCCTCTTGTATTACAATTGTATTTGTCCAATAAGTAATATTTTTTACCATTTATCATAAACATATTGGTTACTAGTATGAACTTACACCAATGGCAGGATCCGCATTTAAACATCCCGCAATGCGGGCGATGACATTTATAAATTGTTTTTTGAAACAGCTAATTATAATTGTAATACAAGAGGGGCGGTTTATTTGGCATTACGTCGAAATTGCCCTTCATTCTATGTTGGCAAGACCGATAGGGCCTTTAAAAAACTAATTTATGAACATTGTTATGCCATCACTCAAGCAAATGCTATGAATGCTTTAGCTAGACATATTTTATCTTTTCCTACACATGAATTTTGCTTTTTGATTATTGAAAAGGTTGCCGAAAATAATAGGGGAGGTCCGGCTTCCTTACAACTTGAGGAAAAAGAGCTTTTATGGCAACTCAAGTTGAATGCTTCGGCTTTGCCAGGACTGAATGACACTATTTCCATCATGAGTGTTTTGAAAGTGAAGGCTTTACGTAGATAATTTTTATCGTGTTTCTATAAAAACTCTTTTAATGTTTTTGTATATATTGTTCTTTGAGTATTAACTTTGGATTTTGCTTATTTTTGCATATATTTATTAGTTTCAAGCGGTGTTGTATTCCGCGAAAGCGCTCATCATTAAAGTTTGTTTCATTTTTATTTGGTCGTCATTCCTGGATTTATGACAGCGTGGACCAGTTCCAATAGATCTAGCTCTGTTACAACTGCTGGATACTTTGGTTTTTGAATATCTATGCTGGTTTGTGCCTTTGTTTACTGGAGACTTTGAAGGGTAATAGGAACAGTGTTTGAACTACTTTGAACCAGCTTATCGGAACAGGGTCTGATATCTTTGTTCCCATTTGAGAACTTGCTCCCTCCTCCTTGGGTTTTTTTGTCATATATATATATATATATATATATATATATATATATATATATATATATATATATACACACACACACACACACACACACACACACACACATATATATATATATATATATATATATATATATATTTGTGTGTGTGTGTGTGTGTGTGTGTGTGTGTGTATATATATATCTATATATATATACATATATATACATATATATATATATATATATATATATATATATATATATATATATATATATATATATATATATATATATACAGAAGTACAAATCCATTTCAGTGAAAGTGCACTTAACCGAAAGTGCAATATTATGAACACTGGTTCACTGAATGGGAAATAAAAAACAAAAACCACTGCAAATACACTTTTGCAAGAGGTACAGTGGGGATAAGAAATATACCCGTATCCCTACTGTAGTGCGATCTAGGAGTTAGTATATATAAGTAGCAGGGGTGTGCAGGGGGGCTTGCCCCCCTCCAAAAGTGTGTTTGCAGTGGTTTTTGTTTTTTATTTCTGGTTCGGTGAACTGCTGTTCCCAAAAGTGCACTTTCGATTAAGTGCATTTTTGCTGAAATGGGTTCGTACTTCTGTTCTTCAAAAAAAAATGTGTTTTCATAGAAAAGAAGTATATATATATATATATATATATATATATATATATATATATATATATATATATATATATATATATATATACATATATATATATATATATATAAAATACATTTTTTTTTAATTTTTTTAATTAAAATAACCCCCCCCCCCCCAGCTGCCCTAAGCAACTCACGGAACGTTCCTCTTTTAGTTTACTTTATTATTTTATATGTGTATATAGATATATGGATTCTTATTACAAGAACGGAAGTTCACTACTTCAAACTTGTAATAGGAAGCTTCACTTCTGCGAAAGTTCCCTTTAACGAAAGTGAACTTTTGCGTAAGTGCACTTCATCAAAAACACCGCAGCACAGTGGAGGACATAAGAAACAAGCTATGTCCTCCACTATGGTGCGATAGTCACGGACCTTAGGGTTAGGGCACAGGTTAGGGTAAGGGGATAGTTTGTAAAGCTATCCCCTTACCCTAACACATGCCCTAACTCTAAGGTCCATGACTATTGCACCATAGCATTGGACATTGCTATGTCCTTCACTGCGCTGCAGTTGTCATGGACCTTAGGGTTAGGGCAGGGGTCATGGTAAGGGGATAGCCTGTATGACTCATGCCCTAACCCTAAGGTCTGTGAGTACTGCACGGAAGTTCAGTACAACACCCATTCATTGTACTGAACTTCGAGTAAGTGCACTTTTGATTAAGTGCACTTTCACTGCAGTGAGCATTCCATGCACTATTTCGAATTAGTGAAAATTGGATCTAGTGTATGGAACCCATATATATATATATATATATATATATATATATATATATATATATATATATATATATATATTAAATATATTAAATATATAGAAAATGGTGAGAGCAATATCAGCAATGTAACAATTAACTAAGCAGCCTCTGTACAGTTGATAAGCCCTCACCATAACCTACTGTCTCCAGCCTGTGTGGTCACTGCCAGCTGCCTCCATCTCTGTCCATACAACATGCCTGCTTATGGATTCTGCAGGCAGAAACAGCAGCACTTCCCTTAAAGAGGGAGTGTTCACCTACACCCCCCCCCCCATGATGACTCGCACTAGCGGACAACAGGCCATTATCACAGTATGTCGTCATTATCCATTCCTCAGTTAACAGTGAAATCTGGAGGAAAATAAATCTGTAGAATTAAACATACAGCAAATGTGTTCACCTGTAAAAAAAATTACAATTACTTTAATTAAGAGAAAAGAAGTTTCAAAGACTATAATATTGTATATAGAGATTCAGATGTTCTGTTTTCTCTGTGACTCTCAGTTACTAATTATTACTGCTAAACAGTCTGCTTTTTGTTAAAAAAATGTCTACATACAGCTAGGAAAATGTTTGAACAAGATTATCCAAAACATTCATATCTATGTTGGCTATGAAGCTTCAAGTCTTCAGAGGCACAAACAGTTGTCCCATATAACATTTATCTTAGGTATTGTCTAAATAAAGTAAGCTTCCCAACTCTTCATGTTTCCTCAAATCTATCTGCAAATAGATAACTGCAACTTAGTTCAGAAATATGTGGGTGGTAAGCAGGAATCATGTCAACTATGTACAGTGTTTCAGAGCAAAACTTCATCTGGGCTGGTGGTATTTTCTAAGTTCTATTTAATTTAACTAAACTCCACATCTCACTTTCCTAATTTATTATAATAATACCTCTCAATATATTACATTAGCTGAATTCTTTATTGGTTTCACAATTATATGGTTAGCTATGTCAGCCCCAGTGGCAAAGAAGGATAAAGCCCAGACTATGGCCCAAGCAACCAGGGTTCAATAAGCAGCTTTTGTGCCTGCTAGACTTTACATGGGGGAAGACAGGAATGATGAGGTTTAGCCTGCCTCCCTCTCTTCTGGGGGTGGGGGATAGGGGTATATGCTCATGGCACAGCATGATACAATCTCTTTTGTAGACTGGGGTATTACATAGAGGCACTTGTCTTCTAGAGGCAGAAGGCCAATTGGATATATCATACACGTAGACATAAACATGCATCACAAAGCTCATTACATGCTTACTGCACATGCTTACTGCACATGCTCATCAGCATCCACTGAGTAAGCATGCATCACAAGGCACTTTGAATGCTTACTTCCTGAATGCGGATGAACACGTGCAGTGGAGATGGGCTTCACACAAAAGCCCACTGTCTATTGTTAACACAGAGATAATGGTTCCTACTCCCAGTTCACCTGACTCTCACCCAGAAGGAATGAATGGCTTGTAGAACTCTTATCCTAGGGAATGAATGGGAGAGAATGACTCAATGGTAGGCAGGGGGCAGGGAAAAATGAGATGAAAACAGCAAAAAATAATTAAGTAGGTAGTTACTCCTGAATACCACTGCAGCAAAATAGTTGTCACTAATTAATGTTGCTTTTTTAACCCTCTCCAATGCACTGAAAATGCATACATCAGCAACTAGTCTTTCTATGTGATAATCAATTACTTATACCTACCCAGCATGGTTTTTGACCCACCATAGCACCAAAACTATCTTGCTACATTTTCTGGATAACATTAATCAAAGTAAAAACTTGGGTAATTTTATCTCCACTATTTTCTTGGACATGCCAAAAGCCTTTGACATTGTCTCATATCAACTCTTCCTCAAAAGACTAAATCTTATTGGCAGCACAACTCCCTCAACTAACTGGTTCACCATCTACCTAAACAATTGCAATCAGTTTGTAAAATGGAATAACTCCTACTCTGCACTCTTTCTAATCCACATTACTTCAGTCAGTAGTCTCCCAAGGCGCCATACTTGACAAATAATTTTCAATATCTTCATTAATGACATGCACAAGAACTCAAAACTCACCACCTTAATCCAGGATGCTGACAGCTCAACTTCGCTTTGCTCAGCCCCAAACATTTCCACCTTAGAAACCATCACACAGGAATCTTTCACCTCTATAGAAAACTAGGTAAATAAATCTCAATTGCTCTTAAACCCCAACAAAACCAAACTAATCGTATTTCTTCCTAAAAACATAAATCAAAACAACACAAACTTTAATATCATCTCCTCTAACAACTCAAAAATTTAAAACATCACCAACACAAAACTACAAGGAGTTATCGTTGATAACAAGTTAAAATTTGATCTATACATTGACACTGCAGTCATAAAGACACACTGAAAACTAAACTCTCTTTACAGAACAGAGCACCTGCTAAGTGATCATAGTAAAAAAAAAATAGCTGCCACTCTCCTTCTCCTTCCTACCCCTCCTATATGCCTCAACAATACTCACAAATCTCAACTCTTCCACTAAACACAAACTAGAAAGCACCTACAAGAAATTAGCAAATTCACCTGCAACCTCTCAAACCACCCCCAGTGCTGCACAGTGCTCAATACCCTCAAATTGCTTTAACTTCCTCAACACATTACCCTCTCACAGCTACTCACAGCACACAAACTACTTCATCATCCACTTAAAACAACCTCTCTGTCAAATCTTAATAAATAGTATGTACCAAATAGAACCCTAAGATCCTCAAAACTTAAACTAACTTTTGTTAATAAATTTAATAATTATTACAGTGATTCACTATTCTATGACACCATCTCCAGGGCATGAAACAAACTTCCAAATCCCATCAGGCTTTTAAATAACCCACAGCAATTCAAATCTGCCCTAAAATATTACATGGAAGCTAACAAATTAGCAACTGTACCAGACCTTCTGTTTGAAGTATGTGATTAATGTAGTATTTCTGATTATACTCAAAATATCTTCAAAACATCTATTTTCTTAATCTGGTATACTTTACAATGTTGTTTACTGACTGTTTGCTTTGAATTAATTTGTAAATAATGTTTGGTGACCATTTTTTCTTTTGAATTGTTAAAAATATATGTCTATCCTTTCAATGAACTTAAAACCAAAGAGCAAAACGGCAAATGGGCACAAAAAGTAGTTTGAGCTCTTTTGTTCATTTATTTCCCAGAACTTCATATTTCTGTCCTTGTTTTGGAGCTTTTCTCCCAGGGCCTTTGCAGAAAATGGGCATTTCAGTTCCCAGATGGACTTTCCCAGTAAACAAAAGGAAATCAATCAATAAATAAGTTTTGGACATTTAATACATATCTCCATACCTCCACAGACAAGTCCATAGTAAACCATAATTAAAACCTACAGTTCTGCTGGTCTGTCACTGTACTCAAATTATTATCTCCAACATCTGGAATTCTACCCTTACTAGTATCATACAACAAGCTAAGCTATCTTGATTCAAATGCTTGGTAAAGCAATAATTTAAAAACACTTGGTCCTGCTCTTGCACCTCCCAAGGCAGACTACCTCAATTTCACTACAACTTTATCAGATAAATGTCCAAACAAGTCACATATTATTCACCTCTTCTCTGCTTACTACTCATTTCTCCCACACCTCCTCTTTCATTGTCTTCCTACCTTAAATGTAAATTTTGCTAACTGGCATTTTAAATCTGTACCACTGGATTTGGCAAATAGTTCTAACCTTGGTGGGGAGCTGGGAATAGCTGTACTACAAATCTGCAGAAGTTTATTATAAAGAGTTCTGACAGCCTTGCTGAAAATTGAACATATGATAATACTTAAGATTAGGTATAGGACCTTCTGAACTAATGGCTGTGAAGAATGGATTCTGTCAATCCAAACAGATTCTTGTCAGAGCACCCCAGAGAAGATTCATTTCAGCAGGTGATTTAAGAAGTGATAGAAGTTAGTGAGATAAGGTGACGTCACTAGAAAAGCCAAGTCTGGAAAGAATATCCCCAAAAATAAATGAGGAAATAATACCCTCAGTTCTTTTAGGAGCTTCTGATATATTTGTTTTTATAAAAGGAAACAAAAAAACAAAAGCCTACATAATTCTTTCTATTTCTTTCTTATATGTGGCACTAGCACAATGTTTTCTTTATAAAACCAGAGCATTTACAGATGTAGTGCCAACAAAAGCCGAGTTGCTGAAGCACATTACAGTGGGGATAAGGAAATATATCCTTTTCTCCACTGTAGTGTGATCTCAGAGTTAGTATATTTAAGTAGGGGGGTTGTGGGGGGGGCACATGGGGGTGCAGGGGGGCTTGCCCCTTGCAAAATAGTGTTTAAAGTAGTTTTTTTTTCCTGGATTCGGTGAATCGGCTTTTGTGAAAGTCCAGTTTCGATGTAGTGCACTTTCACTTAAGTGGGTTTCTACTTTTCTTGCTCGAGATTTTGAAATTTCGATCAAGAAAAGTAGACTCATACATATATATATATATATATATATATATATATATATATATATATATATATGTATATATATATATTTTTTTTTTTTTTTTTTGCAGCATTTTTGCTTTGTGGACATTTTTGACTCCTCACAGCTGACTAACAGTTGCTTCCAGTTGACTATCCTCATTCACTAGGACTAGCAAACCTGACCAGCCTCACCTGGACTATCTCTAACCATTTCTGGGACAAATGAGGAGATCAAGGCACCTAGGGGTACTATCACACGGCCGCCAAGATGTGGTTTTACTCCTAAGTTCCCATCCCCTATGGATATCTATTCCATCCCAGGAAATGGTTTGCAATGAAGTTGATGCCACACTGTCCCACCTTCTCAAGTAACTCAGCTACAGCCCCGACCCCATAAAAAATTGTTCTCACTGCATGTCCCTGGCCTTCACCAGGGATCAAGCTCAAGGTGCATCCAAGTGTGAGCATCCATGCACCCCCATCCTGCCGGTCTGCACTGTCAAGCTCCCAAGCTGCTAATCAAACTTAGGCCTCCTGGACTGTCATCTGTGCTTTATTCCTCTATGCCACTTGCACAGGTGTCCTAACTCTAGTTAATATTCAGACACCCCCATATCATTTTTTGGTTTTAATGATTCATTTTAAAATTAGTTTTTCTAGCTAGAAAAGTTTGGAGACTTCCCAAACCTGTATTACTAAAGGCCAATAATATCAAATCAGATATCCAAGGGAGACACCTGCTGATACATCTGCTGAGTCTTAGACCATGTGGAATTGATGCACCAGTCAACGCAGACATCACAGTGAGATCTAGGTCATGAATGTTGCCTAAATATCAGTTCAATGTATCTCATTTTGTATACAGACTTTTAACATGTCCCAGGGACAATGAGACACTCATATGGAAAACGTTCACACTGCAGACATCTTAGGTAACAATGTATGGCACTCAACTAATGTATCTCAGGAGATTTCAGGATATACTAGTGGAAAATCTTTCTTAGGCATTATGCTAGTAAAGAAAACTTAATTAGTCTGGATTGTTCTAATACCTCCTACACATCTTTGTAATAGGGATTACTAGTCCATAGTCTTTGTCACCAAATCAGTATAATCTCTGCTATTTCAAGAAATGGTTTCAGACTAACTACTGAATTCCTGCTATGGGAAATATAAACATGCAAGAAATTAAGCTGTAGACTGTGGACTTGGACTGAATTAGTAAAATGAGCAGGGTGGATGCATCTGTCTTCTGGAATATTTTGTAGCATAAACTATCGGAGTTGGGATCACTGTACCTCTGAGATGATGTAGCAATGCCAAATCTAGTCTTTGTTTCATCATTTGTGACACAAATATTTCAGCGACATAACTTTCTATTAATATCTGCCATCGGTAGATATGCATGACCAATGAAATGTGCCAGGCTGCAATGTTATATCACATTTGGTTAAAGTAAGGAGTGGGTATACAAATTCTGTTCAGGGTGGGAATGCAGTGCAGGTGCAGAACATATTTCTGCAAAGCTAGAATTATATTAAAAGCAATTACATATTCTTCAGAAAAGTGACATCATATATCACTGATTCAATGCCACCACTAAATAGTCCGGCATGGACTAGGGCAAATGACACAGGCAACTTCAGTGCTGACCTGCATCTAACTCCTTATGGATAGATGCCATTACCAAAACACACTTTACTGACCATGGAAACATAGCTGTGGTAACTTCATTGTTGAGATGCATAGCTGTGGTAACTTCATTGTTGAGATACATGTAAGTTCTTAATAGATTAATGCCAATCATCAATGCATTCTTTACTAGTCCATCTTAGTATACTTCCCTGAAAGTTTTACTAACAGTTGTCGAATGAGGATTAAGTTGCGGCCTGTTAGACCCGGGTATATAGTGTAGAGTTTTACATATATTTCATACTAGAATCTGGCATATTGCATTATACAGAGGTTCTCCTTTATCTGTACATTTGACATCTCCTCGGGGGGGGGGGGGTTAATACTTCTAGAGTATATCTCCACTGAGCTGGCACTGTATAACAAATAATAATATGTATTTCTCTAGTACTGACCTTGTATGGAAAATACCACTACAAAAACCTCTCTATACTGACCATGGCAAAATGGCCAAACCACATCCAGCACCAATATGAATCTAAATCCTGAAGAGAAAAACAAAATGACAATTTTTGGTATGTTTTGTGCATGGATGAGCAAACATAATTCCCTGAAAGTTTTAATAAAAAAGCTAAAGAGTGACTTGTGTAGTGCCTGCTATACATAGGTACTGAATGCAAGGTTTTACAGAGATTTCCCACTGACTTCCTGAGATGTTGTATTATACTTATTTTACAAAGACAGTGAATATATGACTTTATTTCTGTGTAAGAAATATAGTACATGTCCAGAATATTTGAGTAATAAGTGGTATTACATAACTACAAAAATAACATGTATTTGTCCAGAACAGTGACGTTTTTCTGGCACTAGAAAGATGTTGCCATTGAAACAGCTACAACACTGTTTCTAAGATCACTTTAGGGCTGAGTTTCATTTAAGTCCTTAGGCTAAATTGTAATTTGTGATTAACCGATCCAGTGGTTAACGATTGATATTTTTGCTGAATGTGGTTGTGTAGTCTTGAGATTTATTATAAGAGACAATGAAAGACAGATGGACAAATTACTTGAAGAAATACAATGTATTGACACTAATTGTAAGGGTGATCTTTTATTCCAGGTTAAAAACAATGATTATTTTAAAATGTTCAACAATACTGATAAGCCAATGGCTAAAATTTAACTTAGGAAGTGGAATAAACTTTGAGGGATGAATCAGATTACTCAAAAGCGTTGGCATATCCTTTACATAAATGTAAATTGAACCATTGTTATATAGTGACTGCTATTGAATGTCTTTCTCCAGTAAACTCCACCTGACAGGCAGTTAACCCCAGCTATGTTGAGAATGAAATTAAATTTAAGAATGAACAGTTTGATTTTTTTAGATTACAAATAATTATTTCCAGTCCAAAGATCTGAGAGGCTAGCCCAGAGATACAAAGCAAATACTCCCATGAAGAGGGAGAGGGAAGAACAAGAACAAGAACTAATCCAGATGCAAACAAAGGAGGCAGTTTTATGTAATTGGTTTGACAATGACTTTTTTAAAGGAATTAATAACACATGCATTCAAAAAGGTCTATTAATCTGCTGGATCACTCGATTACATCAAATATAGATACAGTTTTTAGCCTTCCATTTTTTGAAGGTTTTAAGCACCTTGTTGATGGAGTTTGTTGATTGCACAGGAACATCTTTTATACATGAATATAATGTTTTTCACATTTTAATTATAGTAATGTTGAAATAGATGCTAGATATTTTGAGCTCTTTAGTAGGGGCTTCACTTTTGTTCTTAGTGCTAAAATGTGATTTGGCAGACTTTATACTAGAACTGAAATTATTTGCTGGAAAATTAAATTTCAGGTTATTATAGCAAAATCAATCTACCAACACATCATCCTCTGTTGATTTTTGAGATATGAATCTAGGTTGTTTAGGAAACCCACATTTTCTAATATTTTTTTTCATTATTGTAGTAACCACCCACGGAGCCAAAAGGACGGGTTAGTAAAGGGGCAGATGGTTAGGATATCGAGGATTGTCTCCAAGGACGATAAATTTATTAATAAAATTGAAAGACCGATGGATATGTTTAAAGTATTATTTAGAAAAGATGTTACTGGAGATTAAAATGAAGATGCTAATTAAAAGGAATGATAGCTTTCCGACATTACTATGTAAAGGAAGTTATGTTGTTAATAAAAAATTGTGAATCAGATTTTAAACTTCTTATGAGCACACAATGTTATTAGAATTTGGGAGTGAGACCAGGGCTCTCAAACAACTTATAACAAACCATTGGAAAGTTATTCAATGTGATAATGTCACAAGTAAATGTTTAGGTAACCAACCTTGTTTTGTTTACAAAAGACACCATATCCTTAAAGAAAAATTGGAGTCAGCTAATGTTGGCATAAAATATGTTTTACAAAGTATTAAGCTCAAAGGTCTCAAGAAATGTGGCTTCTGTAAACACTGCAAATATCTGTGCGGGGACAGAAATTTAGATTAAAAACTGTTAATTATAATTTCAAGTTGAATTATACTTGTGATTGTTCATTCTAAGGGGGTTGTTTGTCTAGCCTTTTTTGATTGTCAGTTAATCTTTGTTTTTTTCTATTTATTCCAGAAGTGTGACTTTTTTTGCATTTCATGTTCCTTTTAGTCCTGAGATGAAATCAGTGAATAACCTTTGATATTGCAGCATAGTTTTTATCTTCTTTGCTGAAGAATTCTGGATTAAGCCAAAATAATTGAGGAATAATAGCCTACAGTCGGGGCAAGTTTGCATCAACATGTGTTTTTGAACAATAAGAAGTTTGAAACTCTAATATCTGCCATTACGGACTGACTGTAATCCTCAATGATATACAAGAAAATTAAAAATTGTTCATCAAACAGGGCAAAAATATTGTGCAAAGCCATGAACAGTTGAGAGATATGTAACACAATATAACAATTGAAACATTCTTTCAAAATTAAACATCAGGATAGCCACTGGCTCAAAGCTAATCACAAACAAAGAATTAAAGGGGTTAATCACAGACCCAGCTCACAATCTGACATAAGAGCTGATCTGAAGTTAAACTTCTGTCCTTATCAAGGAGACTGTAGTGATATTGATCTATAAAGGAAGTGGGTCACCCAGAAAATACAGCTCACACAAAATAATTAGGCTGTTGCGCTAGGCCACCTAAGTAATGGACAAAACTATTACAGATATCCTAGCTGATGCAATTTCTAAACTTAGGCATTTAGATAGCAACAGTATGCTTACAAAAATTATTCAAATGAGAAGCTGTTGATCATGGACTGCAGAATGACCTAAGTGGAACATTTGACACTTCTGACTATGAGATACTTATAAGAAAACTTGCAAGAATAGGCTTGAGTTATATTTTCGTTGTTTTGGTTAAGTAATAACTCCGGGTCCGGAATTAGCTTGTGGGGAGGATACTCCAGGGACAGCAGTGTCACAAAAGTCTACCTCGACACTTCTTATTCTCTTTGTTTTTACGTGTTTTCATGTATAAGAGTGTGTGTGTGTGTGTGTGTGTGTGTGTGTGTGTGTGTGTGTGTGTGTGTGTGTGTGTGTGTGTGTGTGTGTGTGCATATGCATATGTGTGTGTCTGTTGCAACATTAGGCTTTCAGCTGGACTCATTCTCAGGAAACATGTAGATGAGAGAGAAACCACATACTTCATTGAGTTTCAGCAGTTGTGGAGGTCCAGACTGGTTCATACATACCTCCTGTGCAATTCATAGGGTGGAATACTAGCTAAATTTGTGCCAAACATTCTCATGCTCCAGGTTTATAGATCTGGACTATAGCTTATCTGGATAGATTTGAGTCCTTTTGTAAAATCTTTACAATCATGAATCTCAGAAGCAACTCTCAGATTAATCTTTAAAAGGTTTTGTAGAATAAAAACACAGGTGCAGCTCTTTTGAATCAATCTCATTACAGACAGATGAGTGCTGCTTATTGTTACAAAAGTAGTCATGCTCAGGCTGGGTTTATATTTGTTAGGAACTAGGGAATTTCACCACCTGGCTCCTCCCTCTGGTGTGTTCCCACCTGTTGGGAGCAAGGTGGGCATGCAGGGGGCAGATTTAGCTAGGGCCCATTTCCTGTCTTGAATTATCATATTGTATTTTATTGTAAGTCATTACTACTCAAGTTTGTAAATGTCATGATTCTTCATACTAAGTTCAGAATGATGTTACTTATGTATTTTTAATAACCAACCCATATCTCCTTTTAAAAACTAAAACAATTAATAAAAATTAATAAAAATGAAAATATGTAAACAAATCAAACAATCTCAAAATAATGTATCAGTCTTGAAGCCTTGTTTTCTTGGTTTCTCAGTCAAGGATGTTTTGATATCAATTATTCTGTGGAACTTTCAGTGTCTTCATCAGATCTGCCTTTGTATAAGTATGTTCTTGCTATTGTTGTTTTCATGAACTTGTTGGTTATAATTTGTAAATGTTTTCCTTTTGTTCCCCTGATGTTGTTGATGTTATAACAGTAGTGATGTTCTGCTTTCCAGGTCTGCCATTTTGGTCATTTGGTACTGAGCCCCCTTAGGTCCTGGTTTGTGGTGAGTTACTTATGGCTACCTTTACAAGGAATTTGAGTCTAATTAACTAAAACTCCTGGTTATTCTCCCTTTCATCATATGGAGTACAGTTGTCAAGTCTAGGATGTATTTTCTCAATCTCGCCCTATGTTGTGGAACATTGTATGTTCCACATGTCTCCTATCTTCTTCCATGTCCCTGAACTTGGGTGGTTTATTAATTTTACAATGTGTATGTTTTAAGAAATCTTGTTAATCAATAGGGAGAGGAGTGCTGCTGATTGTTACAAAAGTAGTCATTCTCAGGCTGAGTTTATATTTGTTAGGAACTAAGGCATTCTAATATCTGGGTCCTCTCCCTGCGGTGTTCCCACCTGTGAACAAAAAAGCCTACCAAAGACAGAAAGAAAGAAAAACAAATTCTCTAATACATAGGGTATTTTTCCTATTGATTAACAAGATGTCAATTTCAGTTCTTCCAGTCTCAGGATTCTGAGATTCACTGAAGTATACTACAGGATTTTGTTCTGAACCTATGCGGACGATATAAAATCCATCAAAAACATCACAAGTTAGGAAAAATGTATGTTATCACAGCGAAGGCTAGTCACCTTGAAGGATTAGACAGTAGATAGTCATTTAACTTTTAGGAAATCTACTTATATCAACGTACTGTAGGTTAATGAAAGTACCCAATGTACTGTACACTAGGGAGGATAATTTACAGTCTGCACTGGTTTATAAAGATTTTGGTGTGTTTGTGTAATATGATTTATATTTTAAAGTACATGTAGGGAAACATGGCTGAATGACTTTAAGTCCATGGGTTGGTTCCATTCTGCTATCAAAGCCATGCAGAGAAGAGTCTCCTGCAGAATACTCTCCATTTTCTCTAATATTATTCAACTAGCACTAGAATAATCTGTCCTTCACTGATCCCCTTCTAAGTGTAATCTAATAAATAAAATCAAACAAATCCAAAGAAAATGATTGGAAATACCTTTTTAATCTATCCAAATCTGCAGTTGAAGAATTGCATTTTAGGGCAGAGATTGACAGAGCCCCAGTGTTAAAGGATATCTGTACATGAGTGTCATCTGTTGGTAAATCATAATGTGGGTTGCAGGTGCATACAAATCACAATAATGACTCTGAGTTGGAATTAGGGCTCTTTACCTTTACAATTTAGCAACACTGATTTGAGCCCCAAAAACTCTACAAAATAAAATGACAGCTTATCTGCACCTAGAATCTCAAGTCCTGTCAGGATACAATACATGCTTACTTTACAGTAATTACTTTCCTTATTCCCATTAGATTATATTTTCTTTTTCAATAATGTATTACATTAGAAACATGTTGTATCATTTTTTTAATCAAGCACCATCAGTTACTCATCCAAAGCCAGTATAAATAAAATAAAGCTAGCTGGAAAAAATCGGTATTTATTGATTGATTACTTGATTGTCTTTTGTTTACTAGTAGAGTCTGACTAGGCAGAAGTCCCATTTTCAGCACAGATCCAGTGAGAAAAACTCCAGAGAAAATGCATTTTACAATGGACAACAGTAACAAATTAAATACTTTTTTAGCATTTTGTAGGAAATATTGAGACTTAAATAGTACAGATATGTATCATATGCATTAGAAGTTATATTAACATATATAAATCAAAGACATGTTAACATGTAATAGTCATAGGTTCATAAGTATGTACTAGGCTAACAATCACCAGGGCCTTTATAAGCCTAGCCATGCCACCCAACCCAGTTGTCTCCCTATGTATGATAGGCATTTATTACAAGGGGGTATCTTAAATAAGAAGTTTCTAGAGGTTATCTGCATGGGGGGGGGTTATTTTGGGGTTTACTGTCTGCCTCTGTCTATCAGAGACATGGGGCCATAAGTGGGATGACTTTCCAATTTCAAATCCATATGTCAAGATGAATTTTAAATAGAGTTAGGGATGGACTCTGCTTCACATGTATAGGGAGCCTGTTCGAGTACAGGGATCCTCTGAAACACATATCTATCTCACCAACATGTCTTATTTTTGTCACAAGTAAAATTTAAATCCTTGGATCTATAGGTTCTGATGCTGTTTGTTTTGCAGATGTGCAAAAGATCCAACAGAGCTGGATCTGAGGATGCCTTGTATGCCAGGCATGGATTGCCTCTCAGTAACCTGTAGAAGACTGAGGATAGAGATACAGCTTTAAGACGATGCGATCAGTATAGGACAATGTGTTCATACCCTGGATTCTCCTATAAGGAACATTTGCAGGCATTCCAACTGCTGCATATGTCTGGTCAGGTACACACCAAAGTGGGCATTATACTCAATGATAGGTCTGATAAGGCTAAAATAAAGTGGCAGCATAACTTTCTTGGACCTGCATGATATGCTCTTATTTAGAAGTTGGGCAACATAGAATGATTTTCTTACAATCTTCATAACATGTTGGTATAAGGCCAGATTACTGTCTACATATGTTCCCAGATCCCTGGCTAAAGGGTCAGTGCTAGTGGTGTCTTATCAATGCAGTAATTAGTCTGGGTGGTAGTTTTCCCAAAAAGGACTATAATGCATTTCTTGGCATTGAGTTTTAATCTGTGATTTTGGCACCAGTCATTTGTCTATGTTAGACCCTCTTGTAAGGTGCTTGTTTCATGGAGAGAATCTATGATAGCTCCCCATTTGCAGTCATCTGTGAACTTGGTCAACCAAAGGCCCTTGACATTAGCCTTTACCTCTGAAAGGTAGATGCCAAATAGGAGCAGTCCCAGCCCAGAGCCCTCAGATACCCCACTTGTGACCGGTCTCTTACTGCAGGTGGTCTCACCAATTTTGATTTCATTTCCTGGGTCCTGTCTGTGAACCAGATAACAATCCAGTGAGTTATGTAGAGGTTTATGCCCATTTTGATAAGTTTGTCAACTATACCAGAATGGTGTATTGTAAGTGGCATGCACTGTTTTCCCCTTTTTCTTTGAAAAAAAAAATAATGTCTCATCTGAAGGGTGATACACTCAGGAATGGAGTATAATGAGTGCAGAACCCCCCTTATGCTGCCCAGCAGTGTCAGTAATCCATAAGCATGGTGTATACACCAGCTATACACAAATAATCCATATACCTGGTGTATACACCAGCTATACAACAGTAATCCATATACCTGGTGTATACGTCAGCTATAAACCAGAAACCCATATACCTGGTGTATAAGCCAACTATGCACCAGTAATCCATATACCTGGTGTATACATCAGCTATGCACCAGTAATCCATATACCTGGTATATATGCCAGTTATGCACCAGTAATCCATATACCTGGTGTATACGCCAGCTGCAAACCAGAAATCCATATATCTGGTGTATACGCCAACTGTGCACCAGTAATCCATATACCTGGTGTATACATCAACTATGCACCAGTAATCCATATACCTGGTATATATGCCAGCTATGCACCGGTAATCCATATACCTGGTGTATATGCCAGCTATGCACCAGTAATCCATATACCTGGTATATACGCCAGCTATGCACCGGTAATCCATATACCTGGTATATATGTCACCAATGCACCAGTAGCCTATCTACCTGATATATACGCCAGCTATGCACCAGTAATCCATATACCTGGTATATATGCCAGCTATGCACCAGTAATCCATATACCTTGTGTATACGCCAGCTATACATCAGTAATCCATATACCTGGTGTATACACCAGCTATACATCAGTAATCCATATACCTGCTGTATATGCCAGCTATACACCAGTAATCCATATACCTGGTGTATACACCAGCTATACACGAGTAATCCATATACTTGGTGTATACACCAGCTATACACCAGTAATCCATATACCTGGTGTATAGACCAGCTATACACCAGTAATCCATATACTTGGTGTATGCACCATCTATACACCAGTAATCCATATACCTGGTATATCTGTCAGCTATGCACCAGTAATCCATATACCTGGTGTATACACCAGCTATACACCAGCAATCCATATATCTGGTGTATATACCAGCTATACACCAGTAATCTATATACTTGGTGTATACATAAGCTATACATCTGTAATCCATATACTTGATGCATTCACCAGCTATACACCAGTAATCCATATACCTGGTGTATAGCTGGAGATACAAGAGTAAGGATAACGAACATAGGTTCAGTAAGTAAACTGACATAAATAAGGTTTGATATTAGTAGAGCAGGAACAGCAAATAGAGGAGAAGGTGGAAGTGTACAAGCAGAAAAATTAAGAAAAATATAAGTACAAAAAGTTGTGACAGTGGAGAGGTTGAGATGACAGTAAATAAGGAAATGAAAACGGTATGCAAATGCCATACACGTGACCATACTAGTCACATGCTTTGTGGTCACTATGATGTGTACAGCTAGTGCCAACATGTCTGGGTAGTGTAGTGTGTTATAGCAGCAATTCCAAAACTGTAGAACTTAGAAGCTTCATGAACATAATTGCCACACTGATCAACCCTTGTTACTGTGATATAAAGATTCTGTACTATTTTGTATAATGTTGCTTATTACCATACAACTGTGGGACAGAGAAACTTCAGTAAAGATTTTACACACTTGTAGCCTTGTAGCTTTAGAAAGTTAAGGAAGGGTTGCTGTGTGGTAACGTACCTCAGCAAGAACAACAATCCCTGGGGTGGACATCAGTTAGCCTCAGTTAGACAAATGTTATGATGTACATAAACCTATAATCCCAGAGCACTCTCATGGCTCTGCACTATCTTCTTGGAGCAGTTGTGGGGGCAAATTGGAAACCTTGTAAAGGACATTGTGATGCCCGTGCACTGGCCCAGCAATCAGGGAGCCTCAATCCTCACCACTAACACCAGTGAGGGGCATCCATATAGGGAAAGGATAGTAAATACACACACAGTAAAGTACAATTAACCTTAAGAGCACACAGAGATCACAGTCAGTCTAGGGCTGGTTGGACCCCTTCACTCCATGTCCCCATAAGACTCCCCATTGGCATAGCTATAGGGTCCAGATCTCAGCCTAGTGGGCAAGCTAAAACTTCCAGCACCCTCTCTGTCCAGCCAATGCTTCATATCCCTGCCCAAGTAGCTGACACACACAGACACACACACACACACACACACACACACACACACACACACACACACACACACACACACACTTTGAGATATGTGTTATATACAACCACACAGACACTCCTAGGAAAGCCTGGCACAGGTTTTCCAGCTGTGCCCCTTTTCTGCCCAGACTATACTGTAGAAATCACTGCCACCACCCAGCTAATATTTATCAGCTACTCAAAGGCCCTTAAAAGGGTGTCCAGTTATTACTTTGCAATATTATTATCCAAATGGTAAGTGTAACCAGTCAAGTCTTATTTGAAGTAACTTGGTATAGCATCAATATATATATATATATATATATATATATATATATATATATATATATATATATATATATATATATATATATATATATATATATACAATGTACTATACAGCTTACATTATCTCTACACAAAACAGCCAGAGTTGAAATGTTTAAAAATATTTAATAATACATAATAAAAACACAAGACAATACTTCTTACTACACAGTGCCACTCAAGAGTTCAGAGATCACAGAGAAATACTTAAAATAATA
This sequence comes from Protopterus annectens, assembly GCF_019279795.1. NCBI lineage: Eukaryota > Metazoa > Chordata > Ceratodontiformes > Protopteridae > Protopterus > Protopterus annectens. The sequence continues at coordinate 1,043,240,785 of NC_056745.1, read as the reverse complement.
TCGTAGAAAAGTTCTGACAGCAACACAGAAAAACACTTAGTCTAATCTTCCTAATCCCTAGCTATTTCTAAGGGAAAACACAGTTCTAAAATAAACTTACATAAAGAGCAAAGCAGTACTGGTGATGTTGGATGTTCTCAAGACAAAATGCTCTGAGCTCTCTGATTCTCTCTCTTTAAGTTGATAACAAAGAGCTGCTTCACATGACATCATTCTTCACACTTCTCTGCTGTTCCAAGGCTAACAGAAAATACATTTACATTCTTTACACCTGGTCAGAAACCAGAGCAATAAAGGACATTTATACATGCAAATTCTAGCCATTATCACTGGTCTTAAAGCAATAGGCAGGATGCCTCCCTCTAGACATATTGGCTCCGAATTTTGACATCAAAGACAGTCATAAAATGCTTGACTTAGCTTTCTTACAGCAGAGTGGACTGTTGTTACATGTTTGCAGTTCAATATCCAATGCAGTCTTTTCACATTTAAGAGAACAAGACTGTGGCTTACATTAATATTTACAAATGACAGAATTATCTATAAAATTCTATCTGGCTAGGCTGGCAGCCTTTACCTATCTTCACAGACATGAAGGGAGTTTTGGGTTCCAGGGCCACATGTTGGGACATGGCTATAGTATATAATTGTAGCATGTAATGGGGAGAGGCTGTGGACAAGCCTACAGTACAAAAATGAGAAATACCCTGGATAAAGCAGCAACTACAGTTGTAAAACAGGTGCTTGAGCATCCCACAGCATACTACACACAACCACTGATTAATACATTTTGCCCACAGATGTAGATGAGCTGGCATGGCCAACCAAGGGAGGAAGTGCTTGGAAAATTTTCCACCCATGACCACAAAGTGCCAGTACAGGCCCTCTACAGATGTGGCATGAGCAGTCTGGCAAAGGTGCCACAGAAAAGAAGTGTGGAGACCAGATTTGGCAGCAACTGGTGCAAGAGGTGAATGCTGTGTGCAGCCATAATAAGTCTCTGCAACAGGTTCAACAACTGATCACTGATATAATATTCCATGTAAAGAAAAAGTCATGGGACATTGCAACAGGCACATCAATGACAGGGGTGGTAGTGGAGGGGTGACCACCAATTATGAAGTTACTCATCAAGCCTGAGGATATTTTGGTCTCACTTATGAGACAGGAGGAAGTGGCTGCTCATACCTGAGGCTGGTATTATGTATGTGGGGACTGAACAAGCACCAGCCACCCATGTATCTGCTGGATTAAACTACAGTATAGTACACTCCACTGCATTTGAATATAAGGAGTGATTGAGGCTCACCTGCATATATGTCTTTCAGGCAATTCACCGGTACAACTGTATAAACCTGTATGAAAAGGTATGTCTGTTAAAGTATGCTGTATCTTAGGATGTAGTACTATGCAGTTCATAGAGCATTATAGAGGCATATGTTTGTGGGCAGGCAGTCGTGTCCTGTTTCCTCTTCCTTTCACAGGTTCCACTGGTGGATGACCAACACAAAAGGACAGCATAAGTCTTCAGCAGGGAACCTGTGGCAGTGATGGATGATCGAATGATACAGTGGTACTGTCTGCAACACTACAGAGGGTAGGGGGTTATCTATCCCCAATGTTACAAAAACCTCTGTAGAGGCACAGGCTGAGCACATAGTTCCACCAATGTATGATTGCTATCTTCTACTTGAGGATAAATTGTGGGCTGCACCTGTGCCCCTCCAGCATAGACAACATCAGAAATACCCACCATAATAGTAACATGGGAGATTATTTGCCACCATGAGTCCAGTATGATCCCTGATATAGCTATGACATTTGAATTAACCAGTGGATGTGCAGGTCAGTGATCCAGCCACAAATGGTTGTTAACCACAGCCTTGTGGATGTGGCTAGTGAGCTCCATAGATCTTGGGGCAATGTACAGCAAGTCCACAGTGTTATCGAGTATATGGACAGGAAGCAGAGAATGCTGCTGTGATTGCTCATAGAAAACGGTGCCTCCACAGGTGCCTCCATGAAACACATTGCTAAACACTATCTAGTCTGCCCCCACAGGCCATGCTTTCTATAGCTATTCAAGGGTCCAAAAGTGGGGATATTATCCACAGACCATTCCAGGTCAGTCTATATAGACTAGTGGTGACAAAGTATCACTATCACCTGTGAACATACATCCTAAAAAGTTGAGGGCGTCATCATTCAGGTTGTGGGTAACAGCAGTCATCCATCTTCTGCATCTCCAAACCTGGGATGCCTCATCAGGTTGTATTTTCATGTTCACATAGTTCTACCCCTTCCCTGCCACAGACATCATCCTGTCTCAACAGTCCAATAGAAGTCAGTGGAAAACTCTCTGATGTCATGGCAGCTTGACTCCATCACTGGAAATGTAATCCCAGATTCCCCACAACCTGCCACACTATATGGTTACATTTCTCACCTCCCCATCACACACTGCCACAGCTAATTGTCACTTTGTTCCTAACTGACTTTTGCAAGTGACATTGACCTGTGCCCTGCTGGTCAATGTGATGGATATATTAAGGCACTGTCTGTACATCTTCAATTGGCATGGAAGGCCATAACACTCAACATTGGGGTTACTGGCTCTGATGGTGGCTAGTAGTACATGCTGCTGAATTATCACCGCTGCTAATCCAAGCATTGATGTCCTCATATACATCACAACTATCAGCATAAAAATTAATATCCTCTTGCTTTATACATTTCTGAATCAGTCTATCATTTTATGTGTTGGCATTTACATACACTATGTGGCACATCTGCAAGGAATTGCTTGTATCCATGTCATTATGCACTCAGTATTTTTCTCTACATATGGTGCTATGTTGCCCTTATCCAACCATGTTATTTGTGTCCTAGAATCATCCATTCCTTCACACTACCACTACCTGCATTTCCTGGAATTCATTAATTCCAATGCCCTGGACCAGCTTGTTCTTACTCCCAGTAGAGGTAGCAACATCCTTGACCTGGTCATTGCTAACATGGGCAACCATTGCTCTACACCAGTAGTCAACTCCTCCCTGGTTAGATCCGACCACAAACTAATAAACTTGGAAATCCACATCCCACCCACTCCCCCCCACAAAGATAACCACCAAGAAAAACTTCTCCAAAGCTAACTTTGGGCTCCTAAAAACAGAGATGGCTAACTTCACAGCATCCAAGCAAATGGACAATAGTTGCCTGACCACCGAATCATACACCACTGTGCACTGTACGAACATGTACACAAATATATGGATGTCACCATACCCAAAAGAATCAAGATGCTCTCCTCCACAAAAAGGAAGCCAAACTGGTGGTCCCCTGCCATAAACAAACTCTACAACAAAAGGAAGAAACTGATGCAGAATAAGGTGAAGTCCCAAGACTGGAAAAACTCCCTTATCAGCCTCAACAAAAAGTTGAGATCCCTCATCAAATCCTCTAAAGCTAGCTATGAAAACAGAATTGCAGCAGATAGTAAAGACAACCACAAGGCCTTCCATAGTTATGTAAGGAATCTCCACGGCAATTCCCCAATTTTTTCTGAGCTACTGCACAATGGTACCTCCTATACCGAGCCAACAGATATTGCCAATGTACTGGCCGACAGATTCAGTGCTAACTTTACCCCTCCCCCCCAAATAACCAATCACAATACCAGTAGATTGCCAGGCATCCAGTATTACTGCCGCACAGGTTAAAACAGCACTGTCCAAGGCCAAGAATACAGGTTCTATGGGATCTAACAATATCCCTGGCTGTGTTCTACATGAACTACAAAGTGAACTGGCACCTTACCTGTGTGCCCTGTTCAATCACAGCCTCACCTCAGGCTTTGTCCTTACCAAATTATTGCACTGCTATAATAATCCCTCTCCACAAGGGAGGAGCGACTACAGACCCTGGGAACTATTGCCCCATTAGCCTGACAAGTCTGATATGCAAAGCTATGGAAAGCATCATCATGAACCTAATAAACAAGGATATAGGGAATCTATAAACTCTGGATCCCACAGAGTTTGGTTTTGTGAAGGGTAGATCAAGCCTGCTCAACTTGCTTGACATCTTTGAGTCAGTCACCAGAGCTGTGGATGAAGGCAAGGTGGTTCATACTGCCTACCTTGATATGGCCAAGGCCTTTGATGCAATTCCCCATTCAGGAATCATAGAAAAACTCACTAGGCTAGGCATCAACCCATATATCACTAGGTGGGTTGCAAACTGGCTCACAAATAGAACTCACAGTGTGAAAGTAGCTGACTCCAAGTTAGACTGCCAACCAGTCACGAGTGGAGTTCCACAGGGTTCGGTCCTGGGTCCTCTCCTGTTTGATATCTACTTCTCTGAAATCCAGACCAACACAAAGGGACTATGGCTGACAAAGTTTGCAGACGATTGTAAGTTGGGAGCTATTATTAACTCTCCAAGTGATGCTGACACCCTACAGAAAGGCCTCACTGAGACCAACCAGTAGTGTCAGAACCATGGCCTTAAGATCAATGCCAAAAAATGTGTCATCATCCCCTTTGGGAAAAAAAACAGTTCCCATGAATTACCACATTGATGGTAGTCCACTGAATACAGAAGGCATTATAAGAGGTCTAGGGTTACCACCTGTCCCACTTTGCGAGGGACAGTCCCTCTTTGGACAGTTGTGTCCTGACAAAAATTTGCAAAAATGGCAAATGTCCTGAGATTTTAGGACAAAATTATTTCTTATATTTTATGTAATAGTTGCATAAAACAGTTATTCTGTATGTGAAATACCTAAATGTTATAAGAAACAGAATAAGCAACTGAAATGCTACAAGAATAAGCTTTTATTTAGGCAAAAACTTAAGTTCTGTCCTTTGTACTGGCCGTGGGTATGTGTCGGCCTGTAAAATCTGATGTTTGTACCAAAAATGTCCCACTTTGGCCATTTGAAAAGGTGGCAACCCTAAAGAGGTCTGGGAATACAGGTTGCCAGCAACCTCTCTTTTGGCCACAATATTGCTACTGTGGTCAGAAAGTCCTTCTATGCTGCACATCTCATTACTAAGGGTTTTGCATCCAGAAAGAAAAAGGTCATTGTCTCCTTCTACTCTTCCCTCATTAGGCCAATCATCAAGTACAATGCCCCATTTGGCATGTACCTCACTAGACACCTGCAACAACTGGAGAGGCCACAAAATTACCTCACAAAGAGGATCCTAGGCCTAAACACTTGTCTTATATGGACAGACTCAAAAAACTCCAACTATTCTCTGTCTCATATCGCCTACTTAGAGACGATCTCTGCTTGACTTACAAAGCCATGTCTGACCCAGCTCTGTTAGAAATGCTACATCTAACGGAATCCCAATCCCTTGGCACCACATGCTCCAGAGACCTCAACCTCATTACCACAACCAACAGAACATGCTGGAGGGACAGGCCATAACCCAGAGACTGCCCATGCTATGGAATAGACTTTCCATACATATCAAACAGAGCACCTCACTGGCCCTCTTCAAGATAAATCTTGATGAGTGGATGGGAAATAGAAAATTCACCCCGGGGATCACTCCAGTGGCTCTACTCTTCAGAGGCACTGGAAACTAAGGTCGGGTGGCATGATGCCAGGGTAATCTTATGGGCTAGGCTTGTAAAGGCTCCAGTGCTATTAGCCTAGTACACACCTATGAACCTAAGACTAATCCTGACTAATCATATTCCTATGTCCATTTTCATTTAGGAAAACAAGAAAACAAATTTATTGAACATGCTTCTATTTTACCAGATTAAATATGAAGCATAATGTTTGTTAATTTTAACTTGCTAATCCAGTTTGATTGCTTTTATATAAATGTAAATGTGGCTCTGTCACAAGTAATAATTCAATAAAGGTGTTTTTAAAAAAGTATACTTTCTCTTTTTAAAGTTTTCTTAAAGGAAAACCACCCTAATAGTTTTACGATTCAGCAAATATGTTCCATGTGTGCAAAGTATACTATTATCATTTTTGTTATCAAACATGGGTTTATAAAAGTGAAATTACAGAAGGCAAGCACTGTTTTTAATCTAGCTATAAACAGCAGTTAGTATATTTAAAGCAAAATTACATTATCACATACATTAGAAACTATGGAAAGGGAAGCTTCATTTCAAACAGCTCATTTACTCTAGAATGAGACTAACAGACAGGTATTTCTCCTTTTCTTTGGTGAAATAAACTCAGAATTATTTATATAGAGTTTTGGAGCTGTAGGGTCATGCAGTCCTGAAATAGGTAATGCAACAAATGGAATTTCATTTCTCCTGATTTAACTCCTTGAAATGTAGTTCTTAGAATAGTTTTACACTGCTTAGCCACACAGAGAGACTGCTTGTGTGCAGTTGTTCGAGCTGTTTTCTTTTCCTTTTTCTCCTTTGCCTAATTTCTTAGACTATTCTCCTTTCCCTACAGTTGTGCAACCATAGAGTTAGTATATATATTTAAGAACAGTAAAATAATACTTTTTAAAATAATATCATCAGTTTTGGTGTGTACAATGTTCGAGTTTGACACATCCATTTTGCTACTAGGCAGATTATACTGACCCTTTATAGTGACTCCATAAAAGGCTGGAGAGTAAGAAAATGCATTTTTCCTGGTTGTACATTTTTTGTGTGTGCTGGCTAGTGACCACTATCAAGCCTTAGATGTCTTCAAATACAGCACTCAAGAGCAATGCAAACACAAACAGTCAGATTCAATAAACCCATTTCACAAATAATAATAGAAGACTGTATACAGAAAAACAGTTGTAACATTAGCAATTATGATGACTGTAAAATAAGGCTGTCCATCTGAAAAAGTGAAAAGCCCTGACAAACATGCCCATGCAATTCTAAAACAAATGCATACAGATAAAAGTAGCATTTACTAATGCAAATATATATTAACAGATTTTTCTTAATGACATTTTAGCATATGAAGTATATAGCTGGAAAATGCAAGCATACTTTCTCAAGGTCAGTAGTCTTCTGTGTAAATATATCCCAAACTAATATCCTCTTCTGTGTTATCAACATAAACAAGTCTCTTCACCTTCAAGTTCCCTAGCTACATGGTTCCCTTTTTATGGTGTAGATTTACAGCTGTGAATACAGTGAAGATGCAAATGAGGTGTGAATTCATTAGAATTGCTGAATCCCAATTACTTGGCTCCATGCATCTTAAGTAAACACAGTGCAGGCACTCCCGCAGTGTTTGTTGATAATGGATTGCAACTGTGAAGGATTACTGGTAAAGTGATGATAACAGCATTCAGACTGCTCTACCTCTAGTGGGTGTGTCAACCAGTTTAGACTTACAAAGTGTAGAAGTAATTGTATCAAGGTTTTAAATGTAAATAAGCAGCACACATTTCACAGTTTCGGTTCAATAACATCCAACCTCCCCTGCATTTCTTGATAACTGCATATTGTTGCCGTTTAATATCCTCACACATTTTAAGGAGAAGGATACAGAATGCCTTACAGACTGCATGTCTGAGATTACTGCTCAGATAACACAAGAATGAGCAACAGAGAGAGATAAGACAGACCTGCATTTTTGCAAGCAATAGTCATAAATGGTTGTGTAATCACTCAGTGCACTACATTTGAAATTAATACATGTACAAACAATGGTCATATGTTTTGTTATTAGTGCAGATGATTTTGCAGTTGGTTGTATGCAGAATTATTTCAATTCACTCTTGCAAAGCTGTTTTTGTGGCAAAGATGGATAGGGTACCCTTACTCTGCTCTGAAGGTTCATCAGAATAAGAGTTCAAATCCAGACCTGTGTAAAAATATTTCATGTGTACCAATAAAAGTTTTGTAGTGTTTATTTCATAAGTTGCTTTTATTCAATTCAACTAATTTTCCCTTTTTATTTGTATTTTTTATTTTTGCCAGTGTTTGCATGGTGAGTGGCTTAGCACAAACAAGGGAAATGGAGAAAATTAATAAATGGTAGGTTTAGCTGTGCTTATCTCATTTGTAGGATGCTTAGCAATGCCCACACAGGAAGCAAACAGAACACCTGAAGCCAGGGCGTGGACAGTGTAAAGGTCAAAAAGGTTACATTCTTACAATTTTTGCTTTCCATCACACAACACTGCTAAGCAATGTTGCACGGCAGTTAGCAAAGTTCTCCGACATATGCAGCCATCAAACACCTACAGACAGGACGTAGACAGTCAATAACTGAAAATGGATATAGTCTATTAATTTTGTTGGGCATTGCACAACCACTCTAAGTGGTGATGCGAGGTGGTCAAAACACAAAGCTTAAGAATGAATAGGGAATTATGTAACTGTCATTTAACTATTTCTGTGGCAGCAGGTGTAAGTGTAGGGCTATAATATAGATGGTCCTGAGTTCAAATACAGGAAGTGCAACATATTTTTACTGTTGTGACAGTCCAGCTTATAGCAATAAACAGAAAAATATACAGGTGTTAATTCAACATTCTTGTGGCAACAGGTGTAAGTACAGGGTTGCCATACACATGGTCCTGGGTTCTAATACAGGACATTCCAGACGTTTTTGCTGTTGTTCCATTTCTCATTATATTCAATCCCATTTATAACACTTTAGACAGTAGAGCTTATATAAATTATATATATGAGGGATAAGACACCCTTATTGTGTTTTCAGATGTATGACTCAAGGTATACTTTCTGCTATATTTCTGTAGGTATAATTCTGCTATCAGGACTTGGATGGCCTTCACACTTAAATAAGACACAAACAAACATAAACAAATCTATATACATGTACCTTGTCAGGTCACACACATACTGGGTTACCACTTCAGACTGTTAGCTGTATTTATGAATGATTCATGACTATGTCTCACAGCACTTTTTCTGTGGCAAAGATGGAACACCACTGCTGTGGAAGAAAATGTTTTGTCCCTATGCATAGGTTTGAATCCCATAGTTTAAAAATCAATTTTTATCAGTGTATAAAGCCAAAACAAAAATGTGGCAGGCCATGAAAAGTATGCTCCATTGCATGTCTGCAAAGTTAACTCACCTAACAGCTACCTTCCAATTTTAAAAATGTATTTCCACCCTACAGCAGCAAACACCCCTCAAACTAATGTGAAGTATCAGATTAACCTTCCAGGTGCAAAAACTGTTTTCCTCCCTACTTAGCACTGTTGCATTCCACTCAATATTGTACAAACACAGTTGGCATCATTTCTCATATTTGCACACTACCAGTAAATATGGTAATGGGAACTGGTGGGAAATCATAAGTTGCCATTGCTCTACATTTGGTATTAGACATGTCTGGCATTAGAGGGGTAAGTGCCCAGTTTAGGGCACAGAGGTGGGGTGTTCATGAGTCCAGCATATTTATTAGACTCCTGGTAAAGTGCCATAACCAAAGATTTATTCAGGGGAACTATTCTGGCTCCCAGTACAAGTCTGAGGCTTGCAGTAGTTTGGCTAAGGCTGTATCCAGTGCAACTAACATCCCACTCAGTAGAGAATAGTGTAGGCACCACTTCAATGACCCTCCAGTGGTTGACTGAATTTCAAACTGGTGACATCCCACAATTGTATAAGTATGGTAATAAAGTGAATTTGTAATACATTTAAATATAGGCATGACTGGTATGCATAATGCTCTTCTGTTCTTTTCTTTGCTTTTCACAGCTAATGCCAACACAGAATTGAATCATCAGGCTCATGCTAAACATCTGAAGATAGTGATGCAAGTGGTATATATGCAGCACAACAGAGATATTTCAGGTTTAAAAGTCAATTATAGATTTTGTGGTACTCCATACAGTAGTAGCAAACTGAGCATACATAACCTAACTGTAAAGGTAAGTATGCATGCATAAATCTATAGCACAAACCAATTTTAGAAGTCAAGTGTAACACTGTAGTCAGAGGTTCTGGGTTCAAATACCCTGAGTAGCAATTACACAATACTACATTTCCTCCATAATATAACATAAATTAAATTCTATACAAGTGGCATAAATGGCCGGCTAACTGTAATCAGTATACTTCGACCAAGCATATGTGCAACATCTGTACATTGCAAGGATTACTTTAAGCAATCTTTAAGTATAGTTTGTATTTGATAGGATGCATACTTAAATATAATGGTTCAGATAAAATAGTTATATAATTGTGATTGTGCATTGTATGTGCAAGATGATGGTACTAATTTTATCTCTCTTTTTTCTCTCACCCAACCCTTATCTCTTTTTTATTTTCTATGTGTCATCAAAATGTCTCCATGTCATCCATCTCTAACAAATCACTAAATGCTTCACATCAAGTTAGGCCAGCCCCAGTACCCCCACTCCACTGGCTCAAGCACTGATGCTCAGCACATCTGGGACCCAACCTGGCAGCACTGCCTCAGCTGCCCTTACACTATCTGCACCCTCAGGTTGCACTGCCTCAGCAGCTAGTGCTGTGGTACCCTCCAGGAGTAGTGGTGGAGGTGGGAATTTCATTACCCACCAGGAGATGCCAGGGTTGGTGTGTATAGTTGTTTACTGAATTAAAAAAATGGGCACCTGTCCAAAAAAAAATATTACCCCATACATAGCTCTCCATTTCACACACATGTCTTCTTGGCACACTTGATTTGGTCCAACTGGCTATACAATGACATTGCATTGTTGTTACCCCACTGTGTGGAGGTGACAGTCCAAATTCAGCTAATATTCTGCACATATTTTCAGTTTACACTATTAAAGAAATGGATAGCTATCTTTCTTTCCTATCTCTCTCCTGCAAATTCCTAAATTTCTTTCCTTTTGTTCTTCCCCCTGCTTTCTCTCTATTTCACCACTTTCCCTTTTACCTCATTTTAACACTTATAACCTGGTCAAAAAATAGAATCACACACAACACACATAAGTACTAAAAAAGAAATGGAGCCCTTCACTTTTTGGCCTTTATGTTTGTGCAAAGTTGGCAACATGCACCAATGTCAAGTGATGGTGAATGGCTATTTTGTGGTGTGATTTACATTTAAACATGTCACACTACAGTTAAACACAGTAACACAAGGTGAATGTAGCATAATAATAATTTTGTTGCATTATCACTATTTATTTAAATAGTAATACATGGTGAATTTAGTATAATAATAATTTCATTGCATTATCACTACTTATTTAATGTATTACATACACATGGATTCAAACCCAGTATCATCTAGGCTCAAAAAGAAATGTATCAATGCATTTACACCTGCTACCACAAAATCAGCTAAGCAGCAGGTGTGTTTCTTTCACTAAATACTAACTTTCATAATTTTAGTAAAGAACCTCAAGTTTACTTACTACTTAACTATGCACAAACAGGGAAAACAGTATAATTGTCTATCTCATATGTGCAAATACTTTGCCAGCCATCACTCAAACTGGCTGCTCACTGTGTGCTATGCAAACCAAATATTAGCATATATTAGTTCTGTGTACTGTCCATTTAGTCTTCATGGAATGAAATTAAATGTGGTAATGTAACAAAATGAAGTCCCTATCTAAGAATATGTTGGATATTTGCAAAACAACCATGTTTTACCTCCCCCATGCACTGCAACTCTGGTCTGTCAGTACTTGTTCACAAATATACGAACTACACTACATAAATTAATAGGAAATGTCATGTGATATATCATGCACATCGTTAGAATAACAATACACATTCAGATGTTCAAATACTTGTAGTAATGTGAACACCTGTTTGCATATAGTTTGTAAAGCTGTCTCTTAAACTATTCCTGAACATTAGAACCCAATCACCAAATACTACTCATTGCACACTCATCAGTCTAGTAGCATGCAGAACCTGAACTATCTTGACAGTTACACATGCCTACACATCCATTTTATGCAGGCCTCCCAACAGTTTCTCTTCAAAATCTAGTGCTGATGTCATCCACCATAAGTTATCCTACAGCCTTGTAGGAGTCAGACTTGTGCTGTGGCACTTGCTTAAAGTACTCTGTTCTCTATTCTGTGTAGTTAGATAGGTAGGGGTTCCATTCTCACTGTAGTCAACTGGTGTGTGTGAGTTTTTGTGCCCTTGCTTGACATTACAGAGTGCATTTTACACCAGCATGTGAGACGCTGCTATTAGCATTTTCTCCTCACCAGATTCTGCTGATGTCATCCTCTATACCTGATTTTTGGATGTGCAGTATTCACACCAGGGCAGGGTCATTGACTGGCCTGGAGGCCAGGCACAAGTTTCCTCATCCTATACAATACAGATTACAGTGACAAGGTGTTCAGTTTATCCACATCCATCATGATATAGTTTTTAGGCCCTGTATTTTCTTGGTGAGAAACCCTGTGGTCTCTCTAGCTGCCTGGTGAGGTACATGCAAAAGGAAGCATTATACTCTATTAGTGTTATGATGAGGTTGGAGTACAATGTTGTTATATAATCCTCAGATCTGAATATGATAGCCTGATGTATGAGGTGCACAACATAGCCTTTCTATACCATTGTGGACACTTGCTGGTCAAAGTTCAGATTGCTATCTAAATGTGCATCCAGGTCTTGCATCACTGGGTCAGCACAGGGGGAGTGTTGTCAATGTTGTAATTAGCAGGGAATTTTACTTTGCAGAAGGCCAAAATAAACACACATTTTTGCATTTATTTGTAGACCATGTGACTTTGGCACCAATCTTTTGTCCATGTAGGCCATCCTGTAGTATGTTATCTTCATTGGTGGACTCAGTGATTGCACTCAATATGCAAGAATTAGCAAACATGGAAAGCCAAAGGCCATATACTTTAGCCTGAACTGTCAAGAAATACATTACAAACAGTAAAGGTCTAAGCACAGATCCCTAGACCATATACTTTAGCCTGGACTGTTGAGAAATAAATTACAAACAGTAAAAGCCCAAGCACAGATCCCTGGGGTACACCAATGATTATAGCTCTACTAGTAGAGGTTGATTCACCATTCACAGTCAGACAGCCAATTGGTTAACCATCTATTGATGTAAGACTTAATCCTCAGCTGGGACAGTTTCTTAATGATACCTGAGTGGGGGAATATGTCAAAACTCTAGGCCAGATAGGCAGTATGCACTGTCTTACCTTCATCCAGGCCTATCACACAGAATCAATAGGCTGTGACATCACAGATCACCTATAGCATAAGTCAGCACATACACCTTCCTGGCACATTTAAATACACACTTCAACACAGCCTCCATACTAACTATATTTCCATAAAAGGGTGTACATCAACATGCGTCCATCTGAGGTGGGAGGACAGCACCTGATATGTGCATGTATAGACACATCCTGACTCTTTCATCTGTGAGGTAAAACAACATGTCATCATGGACTTTTTATAAATGGACACTAGCAATATCCCAGCTCTGTGCAGCAGACTTGTATGAGTTGTTAACACTACATCCATGTCTGTTACATCTGTAAGATGTCCTCATAGAGGTCATTGAAGGTATGCATGATGACAAGACTATCACCCTGTAGAACTTGACCAGGCAACACATCTGACACAAATCCACACTGAGGTATTCACTCAACACACTGTCAGATGGGGCCATAAATGCCTATACTATATCACCAAGTGAAATGCAAAGAAGTAGCCGGTGTCCCTGCTGAACGGTGCTCTCACCAAATAACTGAAGCAAAATATGAAGGGTATAGTGAGATACCGACCACAAAAAGACAAATAACAAAGTTCTTCAGAAAAGTTCTTCAAAAAATGCTGATATCCAGCCAGAGGACTCTTGAGACTCACGGAATAATCCAAAAGTAATTCTTTATTAAAACACCATATCACCAAGTGGGTAGACCAGTGGATTGCATACTAGGAGTCTAAATATGTTGAAATGTGTGAAGTGACTTATATGTCAGGTCCAGTGAGCATGTCTGTACATCATGTCATCTGCTAGGCCCTTTACTGTCTATCACTTAGGTCACAGATATCATAAATGAAATATACATCCTGTGTCAAAACAGCTGTCTGAAGGACTACAGATTATGGACAATCATTGACTCCAACAACACACACATCACAGATTGTTGCTACAGCCATGACAACACATGCGATGAAACAAAAACATGGGAAGATTTGTTACTTTATGAAAACAAACACACAATCCAAGGATAATGTAGACATCACAGCCTATAAGCAGACCAGCTGGTATGTGACCTGTGTCCTTGGGTAGATGGTATGTGGAACACCCACCAGTATCTGGCCACAATGCTGACTCCTCCCTTTTATGTAACACAACTACTGAGCATGTGAAGGACATCCACATCAAAGGCTATAATACCTCTAAAGTTCACAGTCTTCATCACACCAAAAACTGAGTACAATGCACTCTTCTTCATGTATTAGGTAATATATAATATATATTAATACAGCATTAAAAGATTTCTCTTCTCTGGAAATACATACATACCTTATAACTATTTGCTGATTGTTTTTCTTTTACATCCACCATTATCGTGGCTTAGCCTGCCCCCTGATATAACTTAATATAAACTTCCCTGCGCCAATCTTAGCAGAAACTGTCCTATAATCCTTTGACCATTTAAAACCTGCTACACAATCTAAGGTCTTTCCTTTCCTAATTAGCCCCAGCTGATTAGAGCTCCCTCATTGAATTCCCCTCCAGCTGCATGCATAGCAGAGGAAGTAAGGAAATACAGGTTGCAGCTATTGTTAATATTTGCATGTCTCTGGCTTTTCCCTCTATTACACAATCTCAATGAAAAGTTCTTAGATTCTATGTTTTTATCATAAACATATAACATTTTCTATATTATATTGCCTGCATAGCTCTTTTCAATATATTATATTAGCATTCATGTTACAGTGCAGATTGCTCCCTCGGAACTTAGTTGCTGCTAGACTGAGACAGTTGTAAGCATTTTGTGTCTTGTAATTTACCTTGCACTGGAACTGTACGTTCTGCTGAGATGTGTTACATTATGATATATTTAAGTTAACTGCTTGAGTGTTTCCATACCTCTCAACTGTACAGATTTTCGCAGACTGTCCAGATTTTCGACTCATATTTTTGGCCTGTTAATCATAAAATTGTGGTTTACTGGAAGATTATTGCCAAATCTTTGAGGACTGAAGATAGAAAATAATGATAGACATTTGAGATTCAGACTTCATACGCTTCAGAAAATTCATACTAATGCAAAACCTGCTAAGTCTGTAAGAGCAATATTTCAAAATTATCCTTATTTTGGGGCCTTTCTACCCCCATTGTTTATGGTTTGTTCAGATTTCTGACTCTAAGAGGTTGAGATGAGTGTTTCTGTTATTGCTGTCGTTCTCACTCACACATATTCTTGCCAGACTGAGACAGTTTTAGCTAGTTTAGTTAGCGTATCTTAACACTGCTGTGATGTCTGTATATTCCAGGCTAGCCTATTTGCCAGATGTACAGCACTAGAAAACTGTTACATTGTCTCTTCATAAATTATCTCCTGGAGAGCTGCCATTTTTACAGTGACTCATGATATTTGTCTGCTCAAATTTTACTATTCGAGTTAATGTCTCAGCCTATAACCACTTTATGGGTTATCCATTTCACCTTCAACCTGATTCTACCGCCTCTACCTTTTACTAGCCCTCCTGCATCTTAAATTCCCCTACTTTCACACCTTGAATATATAGAAGGCTATTGAACTTCCCTGATACGTGCCACTGTTGTTGACTCCTGATTTTCTCTTTCTTTACAGTCTACTGCCCTTATAAAGACAATTCTAGCATAAAACATAAAGAATTGCTTCAACTCTACAAATTAACTGGAGCAGGTTTCTATGTCCACTTGGCCAAGCAACACTGCAAAGAAAAGCATTTCCATGGATATTATACAATGAATATGTCACACAGCTTGCAGATTTGCAGATTTCTAAAGTAGGGGACTATATCTTACTGAGAAGCATTTAAACTTACAATATTTCTCTAGTATGAAGTACTGGTCTGCTCTCTGGCATGCACGCAGCTAGAGGAACCCCCCTCCCTATAGTAGCATGGATTCCTTATAACCCTTTTTATTGGCACTAAATATCACATTTGGCTTAAAACCTGCTTATACACTTGACTGTCATTACTACTATTTCAATGTCTCAGACCTGTAAGGATCCTATTTAATTAAGCTTAAATTCTTATACGAACAGAAACTTGCCAATAAATAAGTAACACTACCCTTAATCAGGGACAGCATTAAAACAGTTCAGTTCTCTGGAAATACATATGTATCTTATAGCTATTTACTGACTGTTTTTCTTTTACATCCACCACTGTCATAGGTCAGCTCACTCCATTCTGCCTGAGCATAGAGAGGGCGTCCCTCCGCTCCCCTACCTTACTCCCAATTCTCACCCCCACTACTTCTAAATGTATACTCAAAGAACTCCACCCACCTGTCAAAACACTGATCAGGATATCCTACTAATTAACCCTGTTACTCCAAACAGCTGCTTAACCCCTCCTTCTATCTCTCCATCCCCCCTACACATATATCCAACTCTGTCGACGATCATTAATTGTCCTTCAAGGACTAAACATACCCTGTATAGTACCAGAAAGCCCTCTCAGACTTATCCTATTAAAGACGCAGTGCTGCAGCAGTTTTGCATTGTCGCCTCACAGCAAGAGGTTCTCAGATTTGATTCTCAACTGGGATGCCTTCTCTGTGGAATCTGCATGTCCTCTCTGTATTCATGTAGGTTTCCTCCAGGTGTTCCAGTTTCCTCCCACATTACAAAGATTTGCATCTGGAGTGTTTCTTGGCTCATTCCAAGTCGGACTTTCCCAGTAAACAGATGTTAAATAAAATAAATATATAAATAAATAAATAATTATGCTTCTAATATCCTGTCTAATCACTTTGCTAATACTCCGCACCCATGCTATATCACTATCAGCTCAAACTCCAACAAATTATTCCTCCTCAGTTATCTCTGCCTCCACATGCATGTCTCAGCCCAGCAGTTTCTCTAATATCTCCTCATAATTATTTCACGATATCCTAACTTACTTCTCGACTCCTGTACCATATCTTACCTTAAACCACTTACAACTGCTGCTTCAGAAAAATATAATACACTATGCTCCCATCTTATTTCCTTATTACAACAATACAGAGACATCCACCCAAATCCAGACCTTGCACTAACCTACACCCTAGAATATCCCCTAAAAGGCTAAATATAATGAGCCTAAACCTTAGAAGCCGACGCAACAAAATAGCCCCCTTGTATTCCTGGATTGACCAGTATAAAACAGACATCTTAGCCTTAACTGAAACTTGGCTAAACTCTAACATAAAAGACTCAGAAGTCATATCCCCCCCAACATTACCATAGCAAGACTGGATAAAACCCATAAAAAAGGTGGAGGTGTAGCCCTACTTTGCCAAGACACATTTAATATCACACCTTTCACTAACAACATCTCAGCATTCACTAATGCCGAAATATTCATATCCTTTTTAAATCGTAATAGGACCAAATGCATCTGTGTCATAGTGCTATATATTCCCCCAGGACAAAATATACACATACTTAAAGGCATACTCTCCTGGATCTCACAAACAATTAACCATGAGACTATTATAGTAGAAGATGTTAACATAGACTGGCAAACACTCTCTTCACAAATGCCAACAAATAGTATCAACCTCTATGTTTTTTTCTCAAATTAGCAACTGTCCAACTCGATACAATAAAGACTATACCCAACAATACACTCTTGACTGGATTCTTGTATCCCATCCTACTAATTTTACCACTACAGGCATACTTCCCAATACCCTAAGTGATCACCTACTCACATATGCCCTCAGAACCACCACTCAATTACCTAAAAACACACTTTAAAATGCGTCCACAATCTAAATAACTTTTCTCAAGATAAATTCAATGAACTGCTAAAGAATATAAAATGGCCACTTCTGAAACATCTCCCTCTAGATGCAGCAGTACAGTATTTCAACACTACTTTTCTAAGTATACTTAATACTCTTGCTCCTGCATGCACTAAAAGAATCAAAAACAATCCTGCTCCTTGGTTAACCAAAGCATGTAAAATCTCATGAAAAAAGAGACATAGCCTGGGGTCACTGGAAACAAGATAAAATTAAGAAACATTACTAGTATTCAGACATCTCCGCAGCCAAGTAAAGAAGCAAGTGAACCAAGAGAAACAATTATACTACACCACATCCAACATGAGCATAGATCTAACCCCCCAAAATTCTGGTCCTCCATCTCATCCCTACTTAACCCCAGGACCAAAAATGAACACTGCCCTTTCCCTGATGCCCCACCTTTACAAATAGCTAATGACTTCAAGAATCACTTTATACAAGCTATAGATTCTCTGATCTCAAACCCCCCCCAACCCTAGCTCCAACTCCTCTTCTTCCCCTACTACCTCCAATCCTGCCTCAGTTTCACTCTTTGACCTTCTCCACTATAAATGTCTAAATCTCCATTCTAATAACTCAGCCAGTTTTTCTTTTCAACCCATCCCTACAAGTCTCATAAAAAAAACTATTGCAAAAACTTAAACATTGTTCTACCTCTGCAGACAACCTCCCACCACAGTGCCCTAAATTTGCTGCTGACTCCATTGGATACCCCATCAGTATTTTTATCAGCAGATCCATCTCAGAATCCTTAGTTCCCAACATCTGGAAAATGTCATATATTATTCCTGTCCACAAAGGGGGAAACTCTACTGAGCTAACTTATTTCTGACCTAAAACCATTCTATCTCCCAACTCCAAAATACTGAAAAAATGCATTCAAGAACAGCTTATGCAATACTTATTCCAAAATAACCTACTTATTCATATGCAGCAAGGTTTCCGTCTAGGCCACAGAATGTCCACAGCCCTCCTATCCTTTACTGACACTGTAAGTAGGGCTAGAGACACAGGTAACTTTGTATCAGCTTTATTTCTCTCACTCCATACTCTTAGATAGGCTCCCTAACCTAGGACATATGCCTCCCAACCTACAGTGGTTTTATAACTACCTAAACAATCAAAAACAAGCTATAAAATGGTTAAATACCATCTCTCCCTTTCTACACACCCCCAATGGAGACCCACAAGTTTTCTGTCCTTGGCCCCTTACTCTTTAATATTTTTACAAGCAACCTGTACACTTCCTCATCCCTACAAACAGTCATACAATATACAGATGACTCTACTATTTATCTGTACCTCTCCCACACTTCCCCAACTGCACTCCATCATACAACATGCCTTTACCTCCATTGAAACCTGGCTCACTAACTCTCAACTCTTCCTTAACCCTAAAAAAAAACCTTTCTCTTCATCTCAAAAAAATCACTCATTTGACATAAATCAATTCAAAATACATTTGGCAGACAGCACTGTTATTGAAATAGTGTACCACACTAAGCTGCTAGGAGTCATCATTGACAATCAACCTAAGTTTGGTCTCCACATCCAACAAAAGATTAAGAAAACTCACCAGAAACTAGGCATCCTCTATAGAAACAAACACTCCATGAATACATCAACCAAAGCCACTCTTGCCAACATTTTCCTTCCCTCTCCTAGCTATATGGTGCCACAGTTCTCACAAACCTACAGTCCATAATCAGTTGCAAACTTTAGTGTTGCTACAACAAGGTAGCCAGGTTTTCCATTAACTCAAAGACCAACAAACATCATTGTAGAGCATTACATATGCTACAATGGCTTGAACCTCCTAACCCCCTCCATTATGTCCAGCTTTTAACCTTACACAACATCATTTATAAACCTTTAGCATGCCCAACCCTGAGTCATATAGTCAAACCTTACACCCCTAACAGAACCTTAAGGTCCAAGGACAAAACACTCTTTGCTATCTCCAATCCCTCAGAAGTACCAGGACAAAGCTTATATCTGTATTCAGTTACTAAAGTTTGGAACTCGCTCCCCCTATCTACAAAAACAATTACTAACCTAGAAACATTCAAATCCTCCCTAAAACAACAACTAAATAATACACAGCTGTGCTCATGCTCAACTCCTGGCTAACTCAACCTCAGCATTTCCTCCTCTGACTGATCTTCTCCAGGCTAACATTTTCTCTACATTTCTACCCCCTGACTAACACTTCTCCCAAAAACCTTTTTTTTAATACAACGGGCCTTTTCAGCTCATCTAATTCCTACACTCTTCCCTTATCTCCCACAATGCTTTCTGTCTTCTATTATAATGTAGTGACTGCTCAACATCATATCACTGCATCAAACTGCAAGGAAGAACTGAAGAATAACATGTATTACCCCTATGAAAGAATGTAATGTACTTATCTTCTATGCTAATGAAGAAAACAATATATTATATGTATACACGTAGATGTTTTAATGTGAAGTTAAAATGCTTGGATGTATGTTTCTCCATATGAACCTAAACTAATGATCCACTTATAAAGCTAAGATGTAGTAATATGTATGTACATCATGTAAGTGGGATATTTACTCCCTAGGCCTCAGCTGAAAACAGGTTCTTTTGACCCAGATGGACTTTCCTGGTAAACAAATGTCAAATGAATAAATACATGTGCCTCCCTACACATCTTACAGTGATGTTTAACTGAAGTGTACCACCTTTAGTGAGGTCTCACACAGCTTATTGGACATACCTAGGTATTCTCTTTGTTACATAAACATGACTGTGATGGTGCAGAACACCCTTCAAGGTGCTACATCAGATGCATGTGTAATACTTGTTCTGGTGATACACACAGTACATACATAGCTGTCTGATAACATTGATGACACTGGTTACCTTTGTGACAGTCTGACTGTGCCATATATATCTGCCATGCACATCAGTCAACTAGCCTGAAGTGATCCTTTTTTTTTTTCAAAAATGTCTTTATTACAGTTTTTAAGTTTACAACAAATAAGACATTTGACAACAAAAAACACATATACAACAAACCATAACAACCTATATACAATATATACAAAGAAGTCACTTCAAGAATCCATTTTTTTTTGTACTAACCACTTATTCTGCAGTGATAAGAAGAAAACAAAACAGTAACCATTAGCTATTTAGAGGGATATTATACATACGAGGGAAAGATAAACTAAAACCTTTACATAGGGTACATCTATTTGTGAACAGCTTATCAACATAAAAATTTATAAAATGACAATGATAATAAGGTTCTAAATATATCCTTACTGACTTTCTTACATATATTGAATATTTCATGTCTAAAATTAATATTTTTACTTCTTGAGAATGAAATCTAATAGGTATTCCCAATACTCTTGGCAGTATTTACGTTTCTTAGTAAATTTAAAAAAGAAGAAAAAACCACACTGAGTCAAGAAAATAATAAAGTAAGTGCTTTTGTTTACTTGTAATCAGAAAACTTCTTCAGACAAATAGTAAAACATAAGCCAAAGCTTATATAAATAAATTCAATGACATCACCATCCATTTACAAAAAGGCAAACCTCCATTTAAAGAGCTATGGCAACATATAAGAAAAATAGCATCAAACACATACCAAAAAATAAACCTTTTAAGGCTATGTATAAAAAGATAAAATAGATCTATAAATATATATATATATATATATATATATATATATATATATATATATACCCAAGTGACAATGAAAATGAACAAATATGTGCATTTAAAATAATACACACATTATTATTTACCTATTAAGAGCCCTCATTTTCAGAATACATCTAATGGAAACATTACATGGGCAGAACAGAAAGACCCCTTAAAAATAGAATTTATGAGCATGTGTACGCTATTGAGAAAATGAACCTGAATAATGCCTTAGCTAGGCATATAAAGGATTTTCCCACACATGGGTTTGTTTTTCATGTCATTGAAAAAATTGATGACAATGTTAGGGGTGGACCAATTGCTTTGAAATTAGATGAGAAAGAATTAATATGGAAATTGAAATTGAATGCCTTGGTTCCCCCGGGTTTGAATGACTCTGTTTCCATTAAAAGTATTCTGAAAATGAGGGCTCTTAATAGGTAAATAATAATGTGTATATTCTTTTAAATGCACATATTTGTCCATTTTCATTGTCACTTGGGTATATATATATATATATATATATATATATATATATATAGATCTATTTTATCTTTTTATACATAGCCTTTTTGAAAAATTTAATGTAAAAGGTTTATTTTTTGGTATGTGTTTGATGCTATTTTTCCTATATGCTGCTATAGCTCTTTAAATGGAGTTTGCCTTTTTGCAAATGGATGGTGATGTCATTGAATTTATTTATATAAGCTTTGGCTTATATTTTACTATTTGTATGAAGAAGTTTGCTGATTACAAGTAAACGAAAGCGCTTACTTTAGTATTTTCGTGACTCAGTGTGGTTTTTTTCTTCTTTTTTAAGTTATCCAGTTTGTCTTTACTTGGTTTTCAGTTGGTGTTTGTACATGGAGGAAATTACTGCAGGGGAGTCTCAGGTTTTATTTCAAAATGAAAGCATGGTGTCACTTTCAGACACCAATGCTTTAGGACTACACTCATTGAAATGTTAACGCAACGCGTGGATGTTTTATTTAGCCAGGTTGCAGTTACTTGGCCCCGTTCAGCCGGAAATTCCGGTTTGAGTGTTCCATTGGAATCAAACCATCTCATGATGCCAGCAAACACCTCTGGATCACAGGATCGAGGTATTGGATTATCTGGGGCCTCTGGTTCAACTGGATTGCCTTGTTCCAGTTTTCGGACATCACCTTCCAACGGTGACATTTCCAATGGACTTTTTCAGGCTTATGTTTTACTATTTGTCTGAAGAAGTTTGCTGATTACAAGCAAACAAAAGTGCTTACTTTATTATTTTCTTGACTCAGTGTGTTTTTTTTCTTCTTTTTTAAGTTATCCAGTTTGTTTTTACTTGGTTTTCAGTTGACGTTTCTTAGTAACATATAGTAGCTTGTGGGAGGAGATTATTTGATTGCTAAATTGCTAAAACCTTCCCATGAGAGTGGGGTTGCAAGGGTCCAATTCTTTGTAATATAGAGTTTGACAAGAGCACATATGGAGATGAGGACATGCTTTAAGACAATTGGAAGATTATTTATATTAATGTGCGGTATAGCCGTTTCCCAGGATAAAGTACTTTTTTGGTAGCCCATTTTCTCTAGTCTTGCCCTTAATCAAACACCATAGGTTATGAACTTTATTACATTCCCACATATCATGGAGAATGTCTGCTGGTTGCTTAGTGCAGTGAGGACATTCAGGTGGGTATTTGTTATTAAATTTACAAATTTTTTGAGGGGTAAAATATGCACTATTGCTAATCATAAGTTGTGTGTAAAGAAACTTTTTGAATGGACAGAATTTGAGCATGTTTTCAACGGCATCTTTTTTATCCTGTTCATTAATTTGTGTGTTTTTCTTTTGCCAATATGAGGAAAATAAAGTACATTTCTGATGTTTTATATCAATTATACGTTTGTGGACTCTGAAAATTGTTTTCCCCTTGGTTGCTAGATTTTTTAGAATTAATTGGGATAAATTAGTGTCCTGTTTATCAAAATTAACAGGTGGAAATTTGGTGTTTACAAGGTATCGGACTGAGTTCATAATATTTACGTATTTTTTGGGAGATTTAATTTCTCTCATAATTGTATTATATCACATTCCTTCCATTTGTAAATTTCCCATACTGTAAGATTTCTTATTAAGGGATAATCCTGTAAGTTTATCAGTTGATTATTTAATAGTAAATTAGGATTAAGGTGTATAGGTTGCAGTAATAGGAGGGCATTTAACAACTGTACAGATGAAAAGAGGTTTTGAGTAGCTAATACCATTTGTTTAATAAGTGGATGTAAGTTCTTAACATAGATAGATTTTTGATTTAAATTTAGGAATAGGAGAGCCCTAGGATTGCACCCAAGTGTCTTAGACTGCTCATACCAAACTTTAGACCATAAGGGGGACCATACATTTATATTTGATTCGTAATTTAAAATTTGACATAGCCTATTGTTTGCATCTTTCGGCTTTTCCCGGTTAGGGGTCGCCGCAGCAGAACTCCGGTCCGCTAATGGTTGGCAGTTGATTTTTATGTACCGGCTTGCCAGGCCTGATGCACAACCTTCAACGAAGGTACGCCCATTCACGCATGTCTCCACTCAGAAGACGCTCTAGCTGAGAATCGAACCGGACAGCGTCTTACTGTGAGGCGACAATGCTACCGCAGCACCACCACGCATTAATAATACTATAGTACAGTTTAAAATCTGGTAACCGTAATCCACCTTTAGATTTAGGAAGTATAAGCTTTTCATACTTGATTCTAGTAGCTTTGGGATACCAAATAAATTTGGATATAGTTCTTTCCATATCTATAAAAAGTTTTTGGGGTATAATTGTGAAGGTAGAGTTCATTTGGGAAAGAATTCTTGGTAGCAAGTTCACCTTAACAACACTACTTTTTGATAACAAAGACATGTTGATATTTTTCCATCTGTTCATATCATTTTCAATAGCTTTCCAGGTGTGAGTTAAATTATTTTTAATGATGTCACTAAAATTAGGGGTATATATTACCCCCAAGTATTTTAGTTGATAAGTTAGCTTAATCTCGCTCTCCGGGAAGTAAAAGTGCATATGTCCAATGGGATTTAGTGGGAAGAGATGCGATTTGTTGGGATTTAGTTTGTAATTTGAGATATCTGAGAATTTGTCAATGGCTGTCAGTATTTTAGGAAGATCTGTTGTGGGGAGTTGTAGGTATATATTTAAGTCGTTAGCAAATGCCAAATATATAATTTTAGTATTTAATACTCTTGGAATGTGTAGAAAAGATTTTTGTGATATAAAAAAAGTAGGGGTTTGAGATATAAATTAAAGAGGTAGGGAGAAAGTGGACACCCTTGTCTTGTGCCATTTGAAATGGGGATAGGTTTTGTTCTATTATTGTTAATCTGAATGGAAGTAGAGGCCATCTGATATAAGACCTTGACTTTATTAATAAATTCTTGAGGAAATCTGAATAAAGGCATAACATTAAATAAAAAGTGTAGATTTACTCTGTCGAAAGCTTTGCTAGCATCTGCGGCAATAACGTATTTGGGGTGTTTATCTGTTTTAAGTAATCTGATAACTGTGTCTAGTAACAGAGTGTTATCGCTTGTTTGTCTTTTTACCATAAAACCCAGCTGATTATGGGATATAATAGAGGGGAGTATATTCTTCAACCTGTTGGCTAAGATTTGGGCAAAGATTTTAAAGTCAGTGTTTATGAGGGCTATTGGTCTATAATTAGTTGGGTCCGTCGGGTCAGAATTCGGTTTAAGTAGTAGGATAGTCTTAGAGTTATTTATATATATTTATGTTATCCCATGTTGTATTATATAATTATATACTTTCAGTAGAATTTTAGAAACAGGTTCTAAGAATATTTTATAAAATTCAGAGGTGAATCCGTCAGGTCCTGGAGATTTACCTGGCTTGAGATTTTTTATTACTTCTTTTATCTCTGTTAGGTGAAGTGTTGCCCCTAAAAGTTTTTGTTGTTCTTGTGTAACTTGTGGAAATTTTAGGTTTTGAATGAACTCTTTAAATTTTTCATTTGAGGGTGGTAAGTGCATGTTGTACAGCCTTTTATATATGTTCTCAAATACATTTAAAATGTCTTGGTTTTCCTGAATTATGCGTCCTTCATAATGTACTTCTTTGATTTTTGGTAGGCCACTCGATATTTATTAGCCTGGCTAAAAATCTTGAGGGTGTTTGTGCCCATTCTGAGTACTGATATAAGGACCTGCTTTCTAAAAGTTAAGTTTTCTAAGTAATGTTTATGTAGTGATCCTAATGTCACATAGAAGTATAGCAGTGTCCCTCCTGACACTTGCAGCAGATGTTACAGTGTCAGAACAGTGTGCTTGATTACCCTCATAGATCGCTGACATGTCATAATAGTTCTACAAGTGTGTTTATGTAGAACCATCTGTGATCACTCAGAATCACATACATGGGATTACTGGTGGTATTATACTTATACTGCCCATGATTGTATGTGCTTCTTTTACTGTAGTCCTTGAGCCTGCAACTGTGTCCCACCTGTTGGAGACCTATGCTGACATTACACTCATATTCAGGCAAATCAGTTTGCACAGCTTCACAATATGCACCCAACCCCAATTGTATATAACATCCCTGATAGATGTCCTCTGCACTGGCAATCACTGAGGCAATCTGTGTAATCCCGCTAACCTAGTTTATTTATTTATTTTATTTATTTATTTACATTTGTTGACCGGGAGAGTCCGACTGGACACAGGTCTGTTTTCAGCGGAGGCCTGGGGAGAAAAGCTCCACATTAAGTATTATTTGCATTATACAGTTAACAAAATAGCATTTAAATATAAACATTAGTCCAGTTAAGGATGCAAGATGTGAAGAAAACAGATGTAAAACAGCTGTAGAGCATAGTACAATTTTAAAATATGGTGACATATACTAAACATGGTTAAAATGTAGTTGAGATTCATCGGTGAACAATTGATACAAACTGTTTTTGAGGTACATAACAGCCATTAGCAGTTGTTGCTACAAGAAATTAGTATTATGTGGTAGGTAGCTGGGAACATGAGTAGCCAAGCTTGCTAAGAGTAGGCTGTTGATAGGGGGCCAAGAGAGGTAGTGGGTGGGGGGAGTGAATGGTATTAGAGGGGGGGTTGCAAGGGCATATCTGGCAAGTTTTGAAGTGTGATTTTAGTAAGAATTTAAAGTGGGTGTAAGAAGTTACAGAGGTAATTGAGGATGGGAGGGAGTTCCAGAGTTTGGCTATAGTGCAGGAGAATAATGCTTCTCCAGCAGAGTTAATGGCTCTTGTGACCTGTAGGAGGTTTTTGTGGCTGGATCTTAGTGGTCTCGTGGTTATGTAGGGTTGGAGTAGATTCTGGAGGGATGGGACTTTTAGTGGATGGTTTATTAGTTTGTGGGTGAGTGTAAGTTGGTACCACTGAAGGTGGTGGGGGAGCTCTAGCCAGCCCAGTTCTGCTAGTGAGAGACTGTGGTGAGTACGGTAGGAAGCCCCTGTGGCAAATTTGGCAATTTTGTTGTAGCAGGTTTCGAGCTTATTTAGATCGCATTGTCTAAGGTTAGTAAATATTGGAGAAGCATAGAGTAGGGTAGAGATAAGATGAGAATTTGCTACTGAAATTTTACCTGCTTTGGTAAGTAGTTGCTGATTTCTATATAATGCTCCTAGTTTTTTGTGCACTTTTTTAATGGTCATGGAAATGTGAATGTCAAAGTTCAGTTTATTGTCTATTTCTACTCCTAGTAATTTGGTGTGTTCTGTAGGATGGATGGTGGTGTTGTCTTTTGCTGTGATGTTAAAGTGAGAGCTGTTTAGGGTACGTTTGGTGGGTTGGAAAATTAGTAATTTTGTTTTGTTTGGGTTGAGTATTAGTTGGGCATCAGATAACCAAGTTTCAATAGAAGAAAATGCTTCCTGTGTGACTTTTTGCAGTTCTGGTAGGGAGTGGGCTATGCAGATGATGGTTGAGTCATCTGCGTATTGTATGAGTATGCCATGTGTTGTGGCTGAGGCTAGATTATTGGGGAAAATAGAGAAGAGTAGGGGTCCCAGGATGGACCCTTGGGGAACTCCTATGGAGACTGGTAGTTGAGGGGATAGGTTGTCCTGCCAAACAACTGCTTGTTGGCGGTCAGATAGGTAACTCTGAAACCAGTTGATGACTGGTTGAGAGAAGGATAGATTATTGAGAAGAGAGATGAGTTGTTTGTGTGGGACCATGCTGAAAGCTTTAGAGAGGTCTAGGAAGGTAGCTGAGAAGAGGTAACCTGCATTTTTATTTTGCAGGATAGTGTTAGAGAAAGAGAGTAAGGCGGTGGTGGTGCTATGGTTAGGTCGGAAACTGTGTTGTGTGTTGGAGAGGAGGTTGTTAGCAAGGAGGTGATCTGAGACTTGAGAATGAATGCATCTCTCTAGTATTTTGGAGAGTGGCGAGAGAATAGCTATGGGGCGGTAATTGGTTAGATCTGTGGAGGGGCCTCCTTTGTGTAGGGGAATTATGTGTGAGACTTTCCATAGTGTAGGAACATAACTTTCTGACAGAGATCTGTTAATAAAGAGTGATACAGGGTGGCTAGAGCGTCAGCTGCAAGTTGAATCTATTCACCTGGGAGGATGTCTGCTGCTAATCTGGTGGTTTTAAGTTTAGTTAGTAGTTGTTTTATTTTTTTGGAGGTAGGAACAGGAGAGAAAGAGGAGCTAGTTGGGAGATTGTTAGTTCTAGTTCATGGTGTGGGTTTATGGGGGGGTTGTGTTGTCTAGCTAGTGATAGTACGGTTTGTGTGAAGTGATTGTTGAAAGAGGTAGCAATATTTTCAGAGGAGGTAGCAATATTTTCGGAGGAGTAAGTTAAGTTAGGAGTGGGTGTACTTACTTTACCTGGGTGGAGGATGGAGTTTATTGAGGACCAGAATTGTTTGGAGTTATGCTGGGAGGAGGTAAGGGCAGACTAGTAGTATTGGATTTTGTCCTGTTTTATAAGCTTTTTGGTTCTATTGCGTAGCTCTAGGAATTTTTGCCTAGTAGAGGGGGTTTTGGTTTTGCGCCAGTTGTCCCATGCTTTATCCCTGTTTTTCATTTCAGACTTCGTGTTTTTTTGTAGCCATGGGGATTGTTGGGCTCTAGTTCAGGAACGTCTTATGGGGGCATGGTAATTAAGAATGCTTAGGAATGTTTTATTAAAGTAGTCGACTGCGTCATCTAGTTTGAGGTATTTTAGAGGTTGCCAGTTGCAATCTTTTAGGGATGAGCTGAATGAGAGAGGGTTGAAGTTAGTTTTTTTGCGTATTTGACGGTAGATGATGGGTTTTGCTTTATAAAGGTGTTTTCTTAGTAAGAAGGTTGGGGAGCGATCACTGAGGCTGTCAGATAAGCAGCCTGCTATATATGACTGGGGGCTCTTATTGACTAGTATCCAATCAAGGGTAGTGTGTTTGTTGGAGTTATTTATCCTAGTAGGTGACTGGACTAGTTGGGTGAAGCCATGAAGATTTACATGATGGGTTGGGTGGTTGCTACAGCAGGATTGCCAGTCAGTGTTGAAGTCTCCTAGAATTAAAGTTTCTTGGGGTAGGTGGTGGGTAGTCCAGCTGAGGAGGTTTTCAAGTGGATGGATGCTGTGGCCAGGTGGGAAGTAGCAACCTATTATGTTTAAGGTTTTATTTTGGTTTATTTTAAGGTTGGCATATATTATTTCTTCATTACCTATTTGGGGAGCTGCTAACTTTAAGATCTGGATGTCTAGATGCTGCTTAAATATTATAGCTATACCACCTCCTTTTTTGTTTAGTCGGTCTACTCTTAGTATACTGTAACCAGCAGGGAGGATTTGCTCATTAGTAATGTGTGGTTTTAACTATGTTTCTGTAAGGATCACTATATCAGGGGAGTAGAAGTCTATGGTGGCATGGAATTCATGCACCTTGTTGCATATACTTCTAATATTTAGGCTTATCAGAAGGAGGTCGGTTGGCTTTCTATTGGCTGTGATTTGGGAGATGTGGTTTGTAGTCTGATTATGAGGGGAGGGGTTGGAGATAGAGGGACCAGGATTAGGATGGATGTCTCCACTGAGTGCTAGGTTGGATATGGATGAGATTATTAGTTTTATCAATTTCTGTATATGCTTGCTTATAAGGTAAGTTTTTTAGTCTGTTCTGTGGACAATAGGTATGGTGGTAGGGTTATGTTAGGTTGAGGGGTTGTTTTTAGTTTAGGTACTGTGGTCTGTAGTCTATATAGAGGGTGTATTGGGAAGGTTGTTGACCTGATGAGAGAGTAGTAGAGTAGAGGTGGGATACGAGTTGTGGTGTGTATGGTGGTACAGTGGTAGTGGTTGAGTGCAAGAATGGTGGTGGTTTGGTAAGATGTGATGTATGCAAGGAGTGTGCATGCAGTGACTATAGGTATGGTGTGCTTGTACATATTAGCTGAGTAGGAGGGATAGTAGTGAAGTTGTAGGAGGAAGTATAGGTGTGGTGATTTTATAGGTTGAAGGGTGGGAAGGGTTACTGTTTGTAATAAAGGTAGGACCACTGGGGGTTGGAGGGAATTGGGGGAAGGGAGGGGAGCATAGCGGGCAACAGATGAAGGAAGACTATCAGTAGGTTTATAGCTTATAATGAAAAGGGCTGGCCCTAATTAGGCTGCAATTGTTCTTGTGGGGAGGGGGAGGATCAGAATAGACCAGAAAATGTGGTGGATAACCAATAGTGTAATGGAAAGGGCTGGCCCTGATTAGGCTGCAATTGTTTTTGTGGGGAGGGGGAGGGGGATGATCAGAATAGACCAGAAAAGTGGTGGATAGCAATAGTATGATGAAAAGGGCTGGCCCTGATTTCACAGATATGCAAGTCTACAGAAACAATAAGAAAAGGCAGCAGTTACTCTGACTTGCTTGTTTTGCATACCTGTCTTATTGAAATAAAATAAGCCAATTTTACCAAGGAGTTATGTGGAAATTAGGAAGACAAGAATTTATAAGAGAAAAGGTTTAGTAGAAGTAGAGAAACAGCAGAGCATACAAATAGTACAGCATCTAAAGACCAATTGCAGTTAGAAGTACAGAATGGGGGGGCAGCTAATGTTCTGAAACAATAAGAAAAATCGGTAGGTACTTTGGACTTACTTGTTTTGCATACCTTTCTTTTGAAATAAACACTTGTAACCAGGAGTATGTGGGATTTAGAAAGACCACAAGTTATAGGAGAAAGGGCTTAGTAATACTAGAAAAACAGCAGGGTTTTCAAATAGTTGAAACAGCTTGCAAAGGGAGACTGCTGTTAGAAAGTACAGTATGGGGAGGGGCAAACTGAGGTAAACATGATTGCTATCCATGTTGCTTTACGTGGTTCCCTGGCTGGCAGCACTGTTGCCAGTCATAAAACCGTGCTTGTTTATGTTTAAACATAGTGTGTGGCATGAATATATAATCATTGCTGCTGCTCACCACACAAACATGTAAACTCCATGTAGGTTTTGCTAGTAGCCTACATGGAGTTTATTGAATACCAGGGAAAGTTTAAATGTCATCAAAAGATAAAAGTCTTCAGTGGTTGGTTAAAAACTAGTTTGTTGTAATTTTAATTCTTTCTTACATTAAAGCTTAATGTTTAGATGGTTTCTGTGAGATATCCTTTTTTGTATTTACTACTTTTTTTAGGTCCATGCATCAGAATAGTGACGGCGGGTGGACTTGTACTTTCTATTGAACTGTTCAGTTACTGCTCCTCTTACAGGACCACTACCATTGGGGGATACCTAAGACTTGTTCATTTCCTAGGTATGTATTGCTCCCTCTGGACAGAAAGACTTTTTCATCATTGTACATGTATCTCCTATAACTGGGCAGGGGATTAAGGACACCAGGGCTAATATACTGCAGCCACTTGGAGATTTTCTATTAAGCCCTACCTTTCTCTGATGTGCAGGGATGACATCATAAAAGGCAAGCAATGTTGCTACAAAGGATTCATACCCATCTACATGGTGACATGTCCCTTGTGCTTCCTTCCCCCAGCACTCAGTATCAAACTCTCACAGCTCCAGTATCACCATTGGCACTAATATCCATTGGCCATGTTCACAGGCACACCCCACACTGTACCCAAAGAGAGATTAGCAGAATAAGCCTTTTCATTTCTCTTCACTCCATACCCCCGAGCAATTCCAGTAGGTTTCCATCCACTAAATGAACGTGGGTCATCTGGGTCACTGCCAGGGCTTCACTCCTTTATGCCAACAGAGTTGACTTAGTATTATAGGGCTCCAGCTAGGTTTAGGGTTGCTCTCAGGGTTGAATAAAATTATTCTTAGGATTTATAGGAGTTTCAGTGTTATTTCAGTCTAATGGTCATGCACACCTTGCCAATACTCACCTATAGGCTTTACCTCAAGGAGAGAATGGTCAATTAGTTCAGAGGTGAATTTGACTGCACTTTACAGTCATCCAGGTTCGGTTTCATTGAAAATATTGAATTGCACTGCTTAACTTGCAGACGAAGTTCATTCCAGAGAAGAATGACGTGCTGGGTGAAGAATCTATCTATTGCACTATCTTCATCTGCTGATGAAGGTTTGTGCCTCTAGGTCTAATGTTAGTTGCATTGTTTAACTTACTGAGATATAGGACATCAAGGACTATGTGATTTCTAATGGCATGGCAAGTGAGAAACAGATCACCCCTCAGGAGTCTATATGACAAAGAGTATAGGATCAGGGTTTCCAGCCTCTACTGGTAACTAAGATTTTTAAGACCAGAGATATTTTGGTGAGGAACCTCTTGGGTCTTATGAGTTTTTTGATATGTTGAGTGAGGTACATCTCAAAGGGAGTGTTGTATTTTATAATAGGTCTGATCAGTGTGAACTATAGGCAAATTATACAATCATCTGAGCTAGAAAACATACCACTGGCTATTAGTTGTGCTAATTAGAAGGATTACCTCACTGTAGTTGCCAAGTGATGATCAAAGGAGAACTATCACACCAAGTGCCCATGTCCAAGACCACCTTTTCATTTATTAAGGGAGTGTTATTTATAGTGTATGTTGTGGGTAATTGCTGTTTTCCAAAAGAAACAATACATTTTTTAGCATTCAACTCAAGACCATTATTCACACCCCAGGTATTAACATATGAACTATGTAGATTCTCTCTTTCAGACAATTTTCTATCTGTTTTACTACATTCAGATCAATGTTCAAGGTAGATACTTTCCTTACAATTCTGGCACAAAGTATGGTATCAAAACCTTTGACCTGGTCAAGGTAAGCTGTATAAACAGCATGACCACTGTCAACAACTTGTACGACCCTCTCAAAGAAGTTAAGATTTAACAGGCATAATCTCCCTTTGACAAAGCTAAACTTTTGTATTGCTGTGGATCAATCCTAATGACATTTTTGATATCATAATTAATGAGATTGTATATGATAAGCTCCATAGCATTAGTCATCAGACTCATACGGCTGACTGGTCTATAATTTCTATGGTTTGTGGAACACCCCCCCCCCCCTTGTGGAGGGGCATCAGCACAGCAGTGCACCAAGATCTGGAGCATTACTAAGCTTAGGTTAAAAAATTTCAGGAGAAGTTCGGCATCATCATGTTTCACACTGTTTATTAAGCACCCAGGTGTGTTGTCAGGACCCATGGAGGAAGTGGTTTTGGTCTTTGATGACACCTTAAGAAATTATTCCTCTGTGATGATAGGGAGTCTAAGGGATTCTGGGATGAGTAGTGTTTAAATAGGAGTTTCAAGGGTGAAGTTTGTGTTGAACTTATTTGCTCATGCATTTGTCATTGGGGTTGTAGTGGGGGTCTCATTTAGGAAATGTTCAGTGCAATGCTGAGTGTTATTTCTAAGATTTCTAACATAATTAAAGAAGGACTAGCAGATATCCTTTGCTTCAGAAGCTAATCTTGTTCATCAGTTGCTTTGCTGGTCATTAAAGTGTTTTTCAGTTTCATGGAGATATTTTTATATTGACCTTATTCTGAGGTGTTCTTGCATTATTGTACAGTTTACAGGGTTCTTTTTTGTTGTTAACTCATTCAAGCCTGTAACACCTTTTTTGTATACTTCCATTTAACAATCATGGCTCCTTTTGGTGTCCAGACCTTTCTTGGATCTGACTTTTTAACTAAGTGGCTTAGCAGATTATAATAGGGAGTATTAAAAAGTACAAGGATTTATTAATAAAATGACACTAGGATAGTTAATCTAGAATGTTCTACAGTAGAAAAGCCTTGATTATATTGTGCCTTTTAAGCTGGCGTTTTTAGAAATTGCTCTGGAATTCAAGGATTTGTGCAAGCTGTAAGAGGTGCAACATTCCACACCACATAGGTATTAATGAGCTAATAACATTAATTTATACTGGTTGAAAAACAGAGGAAGTCTTTAAATGTCCCATTGTATTTGGCTCTTGTTAGCACTATTAGATCTATGCATTTGTCTAAGTGGGACTAAAATTCCTTAGTGAAGTTTGCTGTTATGTCAGGCTCAACAGAGACAATGTCATGGGCAAGTTTAAAAATTTCATCATATCATTGCATATGGATTGCTCTTTTTGAAGTCTTTAAATTAGAGGTATTGGTTACAGGGAGTATGGTGATTTTGAAGGTAAATATCATGGGTTTATGGCCCAGCTTAATTAATGAAAAGACACTAAGGCAGTGGAACAGGTACAGGCAATGTCAAAAATATTTTGGTGACTTGTAGATTCACTAACTATTTGATCTGGTGATTTCCTATTTATCTAATCCAAAAATCTGTGATCATACTCTATATTAGAGGTAAATGTGCTCCAATCTATGATGAGGTCACCTAGGATTGTGATGCTGTTGCCCATAGGTATTTCTTCTAAGACTTCCAAGAATCTAACCTGGTCATCTGGATGGGGTTCTGTTGCATGCTTTAAGCTGGAATCTTGTTTTGTCCATGGTAAACTGAAGTTCTAGGAGCTAAACTTGTGGATCATTGGGTATCAATCTAAATGAAATGTGGCCCCTAACAAATATGGAGACACCACCATATCAGAACTGAAAGCATAGTAAGTGCAAAACCCTGGTATGGAGGGAGCAATTTCTTTACATTTAAGCCAAGTTTCTGTACCTGTACATAACTGGGCATGTTCCAGATGCAAAAGTCCCATAGAATTTGGCAATTTATTACTGAGAATCCTGGTGCTGAAAAGAGTCACTTTAATGTGATCTCATTTAGGTTAAGAGAAATTTGCTAAATTGGATGTCTTTAGATGTACTCTGCCTAAAAGAAGGGAACTATGGGAGTAGCAAAAGCTTTTTCCAAACTGCAGAAACCATTGAACAAGATGTGAAAGCCATCCATTGCAAACAAGCAGGACTATTGATCATCACATCCCAGACTGATACATAGTATACCACCCGGAATGACATCAGCTATTAAGCAAATTATTAAAGCCATTATGATTAGTACATCACCCCAATGTCGTCTGTGAATGGGGGCACCACTGCATAGCCATATGACTTAGTCTTACTTAATCCCTGTATTCTGTGAAAAGACTAACCACAGTATTCAGAGTTTTGATGGAGTTGCAGCACAAATATCCATACAGCTATTTAGACATATAATATGCTTTGGAAAGCACTGGCACTCTGAGCAAATACTGTCGCCATTGTTGGCTTAAGCTGTGGCTTTATAGAGTTTAATGGTTGACATTATGTACAAGAACCATATAAGTAGTTCTTTTCTTTTTTTTCCATATATTGCTCACCATGAATGAGTGAAGGACATTTGAAGAGAAAAATTCAACAAAAGTGTTTGTTTTTTTTCTTGTCAACTTGTTTTCTTTTTTCCAATCAAAAAATAATTTTCAGTTCCTAAGTGATGTAGTCGTATAGTTTAATGTTTTAGAGGAATTCACAAACTGTGTTATCATCTGGTTTGGTGTATAGACAGAAGACTTTTTTGTAACTTCATCATTTTTGATTGTAAATACATGCAGAACAGTTCTGCACAGAGACAAGCACACAAATGCATATAGGTTAGTATGCCTTATTAGTGTGTTCAATGGGTAACCTATGGGTAGACAAAGATAGAATTCTCAAGGCTCTCA
Source organism: Protopterus annectens (assembly GCF_019279795.1). Classification (NCBI taxonomy): domain Eukaryota; kingdom Metazoa; phylum Chordata; order Ceratodontiformes; family Protopteridae; genus Protopterus; species Protopterus annectens. The sequence continues at coordinate 1,043,205,076 of NC_056745.1, read as the reverse complement.
AAAACGCATTAGAATTAAATGTTTATGAAATAAATAAATAAATACACAAATAAATAAATAACAGCACCCTCTGCTGACCCATTTCTTTTAACACTGAATACACATGCACAACTTTTAGTGAATGTACAGAGAATCACACTAAGGATACCCTTCTAAAATACACAAATGTCTGTAAAACATCTACAAAAAACATTAGTCAGACATGCAAGTTACCTATGAAAATGAAAATGCTGTAATAAAGGGTTCAAAATCTATTATGACAAAGATTTTAATGCAATCAATCAAAAAATGGACTCACTAAACCTGAAGAAATATCATTAGACCTCATCAGCATATCTTTACTGAAAATGGAATTCAAAGGGGGATATTCCAGGATTACACTCTTGTCACTGCTGCTATTCTGTCTTGCCCTTAACCAGTTAAGCTGTCTACTTAACAGCTTAGGCCATGGCTGTAATGTGGCTCCTAGAAAACAACAGTGTCAAGACTTCTCATCTTTTCTTTGTCGATGATTTGAAACTGTATAGCTCATCGGATGAGGAACTGAAAGCACAACTGCACGTTGTCAAAACTTCTTCAGATGATATAAGAATGTCATTTTGTCTTCATAAATGTGCAAAATAAACCTTTAAAGCAGGAAAACTGCAGCTCCAAAAACACATCGGCTTGGGACAAAAATGTGATATAAAAGAACTTGAGCAAGAGGGAGTGTATAAATATTTGGGAATTGATGAAGGCTCAACAATAAAACATGAACAAAAGCAAATAAAACAGAAAGGAGTACTTTAGAAGAGTTAAATTAACCCTGAAAACAGCGTTGACATCTAGGAACAAAATCTAAGCTATAAACCAATTTGCTCTTCCTGTCCTAACCTACAGTATTGGAGTGATCGACTGTCCCCTAAACATGTTGGATCGATTAGATAGGAAAACAAGAAAGGATGCTTCATGCACACCAAATGATTTACAAAAAATCAGAGCATACATAATAACCAAAAGAAAAAAGAATATTTTCAGAATTACTGGTGTAGCCTTTTTGACCTAATCCAAGCTAAATAATCTTCCAAAATGTGGGTCACTAACACTACATTCCAGGAAATCCTCCATCGGTATCATATCTGGCCCTATAATCATGAGACATTGTTATCATCACACTGTAACTTTTGAGTTTACAAAGTATTTTGTTATATTATTTTGTTATCCTCTGGCATCCATAGTGTAAATATGTTGTAAATATGGTATAAATAGTTGTACATGGTATAAATAGTTGGTTTATATGGATATACCCTCCTTACCGCTTTTCTTTCTTCTTAAGACAGTCATATACTCCTCCTTCCAAGCCATTTTCCATTTGTATCTCTAGACTTTGACTGCAATAGGTTATTGGGGGTCTTTACTGCTTATATTATTCTCTAAGATGTAAGTTTCCCTGTATGATAACTGCTGTTTTATAAATGCATAGTTTTTGTACTGTTATATATATACCTATACTTTTCTGCTTCTTGTAATGACTTACAGTTTTTCCTTTGTATGTTTGAAAAGTTTGTAAAATTCAATAAAAATATATTTGAAAAAAAAAATCAGTGCATACAAAGATTATATATTCCTCATTCCAAAGGAGGGTTGGGCTTCCTTGAAACTGATTCCATGTACAGATCTGCAATCATGGGACTCCACACATATCTGCTGACCTCACAAGACCCAAATGTAGTGAAAGTTTTGAAACAAGAGGAGAATAAATCTAAGATGACTTCCCTGCTTAGGCTAGCAGAAGCATATCGGCGTCAAGCAGGAATGGAAAGAAAACCACAAGTGGATAAAAAACAGGCAGCAACTGAATGTGCCAAAAAAACAAAAGAAAGAATATAAGGTGAGGGACCAGATGAGAAGACAAGAAATGTGTAAAATGCATAAATAGAGTTGGAAATATAGAAAACTTTTGGAAGAACCTCATGTTGATCAGGGACTAACGCAGGAATGGTTAAGGAGAGGCAAATTCAAACCACGAGATGAATGGTTAATACTGGCAACACAAGATAGTGGGCTACATACACGCTTGTTTACAAAGTCCATTGAACATGTGGGAGAAACAGACAAATGTATCTTTTGTAAAACAGAATTGGAAACAGTTGCACACCTCGTTGCTGGTTGTGACATACTAATGGCAGAAGGACGGTATAGTGAAAGGCATAATAATGTGGCGAGACTATTGCACTGGGGACTGTGCAAACATTATGGTGCTGAAGTGGCTGAAATTCACTGGAAACATGAGCCACAAAGCATCATAGAAAATGATGGAGTCTACATCACATGGGATCATCTATTACCAACAGTTCAAAAGATAGCTGCTAGAAAAACGGATATAGTAGTCCAAGAAAAGAAGACAAAAGTAGCATTTATCATTGAAATCGCCACACTCAGTGACTACAGTGTCCTGTGTACAGAGAGACACAAAGTAATAAAATATCAGGATTTGCAAGCAGAAATGAGAGCAAAGTGGAAGAAAGATACCCAGATAGTTCCAATAGTAGTAGGAGCAACAGGTCTTATAAAAAAAAAAAAAGAGTCTACAATCATATTTAGATATGCTACCAATACATGTAACTCCATACGAATTGCAGAAGGAGTCATTACTGGGCACATTGCAAGTGCTGCGAAGAACACTTTTGGCTGACATCAAAGAGTGAAACAATACTAATTTGATGATCTTGAATCATTCTTTGACTTAGGAATGGGGTCCTTTCCCATCATGGTATTAGAAACCCAAAAGATTTGGAGAAATTAAAAAGGGAAAATAGAGTTAAAGCAGAAGGAGTAAAAGTGGTGGAGAGATGAGTAATAGTTATTAGGGAAGGAAAGATAACAGAGACCAGTAAGAGGAAAGAGGGCATTACATTATTTGTAGTGGGTTTAGAGCAGTAATGATATGGTAAGCTGAATCACAGTTTAGGGTGAGTGAATTCATGAGCTGGATCATATTGTCGGAGGTAAAATAATATGCAGTCGGATATCTCAGGTAATTTTTATATGTCATTTAGATGGATAGTTGCTTTCAAGCTGTTATAGTTACATATGTATTTTCATTCACAGCTATAACAGCATTCCAGTATGATGTGTTGATCATAGCAAAAGCAGAAATGAAAAGAAACAGCTTTTCATTTACTGTATCAGCTGCAAAAAATGACAAAGACTACAAGCATCTGAGAACTGGAGTAATATTATAGAATATATAGTAAAACATATAAAATATCAACACCAAAAATCACTGTTTTTAATTGCACAGGGACAAATATATGAGAAACAGACATACTGACATACAACATCCTATAGAAAGCATATTACGAAAGGTCACTTGGGACATTGAAGATGCTTTGTTCATTAATGTGAATGAAGCAACAAACAATGTTCTCTGGAATTTCAGATAAAAGAGAAATTATTAAAATCTCTTGACGATTCAAAGAACTGCACAGCAAAGGAAAACTACAAATTACATATAGTACAAAAGAAAGTATTACAGACCCATGCATGCTGAAAGTATTCTTAGATGTGGGAAACTAAAAGCATGCGGTATGAAGTAGAATACTTTCCAAAAATATATAGAATATCCACGAAACAACCACCAGGATGCAATAACAGAAAAAAAGCTAATAATTAATTTTAGAGAATGGGCAAACTGTACATTATCATCCTGACTGGAGAACAGACGTTCTCCATCAGGGTAATAATGTACAAGTAATGCCCGCTGAAAAATGAGTCTGCCACTTTAGAGCAGCATATCATGCTGTTGTGGAGTTCAGACTGAAAAAACCTAACAGCCACCATTATTTTATGTTTGCTAAGCAGCACTTCCGCTGTTTAGCGAGTGTAAAATATATTTAAAAAAAAAGATAACTAAAAACAAAAGTGTGTGTGTTTATGTCTGTGTATATGAGAGTATGCATGGATGTGGGTGAAACTGAGATCAGTCGAGCCATTATTTTACACTAAGGTTGCCATTTTATGCTGCTGCTAAAACTAGACCAATTACATACCCCTTGCACCTCCCATAACCCCCTCCATTTGCTCCCCTCTCCTGCCAACTTTCTGCCCTTTTTGTGACATCACAACCATCATCAGCTGAGGAGGAACGCCCTCTTTTATAGCATTCCTAATGTTTTCATTCTGACGATTTACTAGGCTGTTCTGTAAAAAAGCGTAGTAAAACTACCGATTTAACAAACTCCAATACTCTCTTTCTTTTTTGAAACAGAATACTGGAGTTTGCACAGCGATTTCCAGACTACCAGACAATCAGTTTGATTTCAGAATAGTCTAGAAAAAAATGGATAGGTGGCAACACTATTTTTATACTCGCTAAACAGTGCTTTTGCTGTTTAGCAAGTGTAAAAACTAAGTGTAACAGAAAAAAAGTGTGTGAGTGTATGTTTATGTTTTTGTGTGTGTATGTTTCTGTTTGCATATTTGTTTCATTTGTGTGTGTGAATGCGTGCTTGTGTGCATGAAAGCGAGGTGAGTGTGAGTTGGAGAGAGTGAAGAGTGCGAGTGATCAAACAACAGTAGCATTGAGGAGATTTACGTATATCTCACCTCAGATCAAGTTAACTGGATAAAACCTAAAATAAAGGTGGAACAAAGGCTCAAAACAGGAACATATTCATCTTAAAAAACACAAACTTCCTTCAATAATACAACTTGTGTTAGCATGCATCTTTCTGAAATGAAAGTGTGTGTGTGTGTGTGTGTGTGTGTGTGTGTGTGTGTGTGTGTGTGTGCGTGCGTGCGTGCGTGCGTGCGTGTGTGTGTGTGTGTGTGTGTGTGTGAGAGAGAGGGAGAGATAGTGAGATGATGGACAACTGGCAGCAGCAGATAAGAGGTTTACATACCTCTCTACCTTTTAGCTCAAGAAATCTGGATAAAGCCTGAAATAGAGGGAGAACAAAGGCTCAGAAACAGAAATAGATTTTAAAGGGCCTACTTACAAAAATTACAAAGTAAGTTAAATAATAGGATTTATGTTAACATGAATTTTCTGAAGGAAATAAAGTCTGAAAGTCAAATGTATGTAATTATTTAGTGACTTCAGTCACCAATGACTGGTAAGAAACCACATATTTTAGCAGTAAGAGACCAGAAATAAAGCAAATATCTAGATACGTTTTAAAAATTATATATTTTGGATGTACAATGCTTCCTCTAAAACCATTTACATATACTACAGGAACTTTGAAACATTAGGCAGAGGAACTGTTTTATATCAAAAATATATTAAAAAATATAGTAATAAAAGATATATAAATAAGTAATTATAACACAACAATTTTACAGAGAGCACATTCTCCAAGCACAATAATGCCCTGCAGGTGTGTGTTAATGTGTAATTAATGCCCTTCCAGGGGTATAGAGGCCCGACGCTACACCCTGGGCTTGCGTTAATTGCACATTAACACACACCCTGTTAGGCATTATTGCTTGTGTGATACATTCTACCAGAATGTCAACATTATATGGTTCAGGAAGCAATTATTTTGAAATGATAAGATTGTAAAATGTATTTCATTTAACAATAAAGAGACGGGATGGCCCAGTAGTGCTGCAGTTAGCATTGCTCACTCACAATGATAGTCTGTAGTTTGGTTCATGGATGGGTGCCTTCTGTGTGGAACCTGCATGCAGTTCCTGTGTCTATATGGGCTTTTTGCTGGGTGGTCCATTTTCCTCCCACATCCTAGAGGCATGCCATAGGCTATAGGTGAACTGCAAATCTTGAAAATTGCCCATATCTATGTAAGGCATGTTCAAAAATGTGAGTTTGTAGGGGCGGCTAATGGGTTTGGGTCTCTGTCTGCATCTGCATGTCCTAAGATAAACTGCCATCCTATTATAAAATACCTTCTCTGCTTGCAGATACTAAGTTCTGGTATAGGTGGTGGTTCCTCCATGGCGTGGAAATAGATAAAGCAGATATTAGAACATGAATGACTGAATGAATGAAGAGTAACAAATCCACAATAACAATCCTAAAATTAATTTCTAACAATTTCATGAGTGATCATACAGTTTAAAAGCTAAACAGCATTTGCTTTATTGCATTTATTTTGTTTAATTGTGTTGACATTCATGTCCAGGGACAATTTTCAGCCATGACCCAAGCCAACAAGACAAAAGATAAACATTAAAATGACAGATACATTACAGTCTTAGCAAAGCATTTTCAAAGTAGCATGCACATGAGAAAAGAAAAAGCAATACATCTGTATAACTAAGAATAGCAGTAGGTATAAAAATGTGTACATTCAGTATGGTTATTTGCATATACTGAAGAACACAACAGCACACAACACAGTTGTGAAATATACAATATTTACAGTAAGAGTATAGCATAATTAAACCAGCATATATGCATTTATGTTTCAGATATCAGACATATTATAATTAGGACAGCATGAGGAGTAATTAAGTCTCTGAAGCATCTGCATTTATACTATTTCTTGAGGTAATCTTTTAACTGTAATCAGAAGAATTTAAGGTCCATTGAATGTTGAGCTTTCTCAGAGAGTATATTCCATGAGGCTGGTGCAGTTTATTGAATTACCGTTACTATGGTAGTGGGGTTGTACAGGGGTCACTGCAGGTGCCATCCTTTTTAATTTCTTAGATTATAACAGGTTTGTCTGATTAGAAATAATTTATTTACTGGAGAACAGTAGTTTTCCTTCATGAGTTTATAAGTCAGTGAATTTAATAAGAATTGATTTCTAGCTTCCAGCAGGAGCCATTTAACTTATGAATGGTAATACTGTTCTGTAAGAGGAGTGAATTAATTGCACAATCTTATTTTTTAGCATGATAGCAATATTTTATAATGAATGTAGCACTATTGGGAGCAGTGCATATTCCAGTCTAGGAATAAGCATATTTTTGGAAATGACTGTGTTTTGAAAGTTATAAGGTAGGAAATTTTGTGAGTCATCTTCACAATACAAGCACTTTGTCAACTGCTTGTTCAATGTAATTGATAAAGGAAAGTTTCTAGTTGAGGACAGCCCTTAAGTCTCATCGCTGAGTGGGTCAGTTGTAGTTATGTTTCGAGTAGTAACAGATGAGAGTCTCTCTGAGGTGTCAAATATCATTATCAAATATTCCTGGGTGCTGTCATTTTATTCTGCACTAGTTGGTTCCAAATATGGGAGAAATCATTTTGTTGTTGGTTTAGGTCACTGACTGTTTTTTATATCATCAGCGGATGGAATGCAGTTGATAGAAGGAAGAATACAGGATAGGTTGTTAAAGATCATGTGCCTAGTGATAAAACTAAATGTGGCGCATGGATTCAGTTTCCACCATGCTGAGATGTTCACTGGTGGCTAGTGGGTATTCTTTTCCTCTTTTCACATGCAATATTGCTTTCATGTAGCATAAACGTCCAAAAAATAAGCTGTCACAGCCAATGTCCTTGCTCGTCTGAATGTGCAACTGTGATGGGTATTCCCATGCTATATACAAATGGGAGCAGAAGCTTTCCTGTTTCATCTTATGCCTCATAAAACATGATTTCTCTTATTAGTTTTAGTCTGTTGCCAGATTTTCACCTCGACATACCAATCTACCCAGTACTTGTAGTTTGTAATGGGAAATGGGTATGTCTTTTTTAATTATATGAGCTTGTAACCTCTCATAGTTATAGGCCAGCAGGAAATATGTGATTGAACAGGCACATAGACCATAATTATATTTAATGAACACAGCTGCAAAGCTTCATGCTTTCAATAAATGTTACTTATTTCCAAGACACCATTCTCTGACTTAGTGGACTATATTACTCCACCCCACCCCACCCCATCCCCGGTATGGCTGTGTCATTGGAAAATGCTGCACTCCGACCTAATATTATCACTATATGTCTGGGTCATTGGAAAATGTCTGCAACCCTGACCTCATGTCATCACTATATGACTGAGTCAATGGAAAATGCATGCACCCCTGACATCATGTCATCACTATGTTAGGCATAATGACCTGGGTTCACACAAGCATGCAAAGAACAGAACACAAAACTCAAGAGAAAAATTGAATATAAAATATGAAGTGTATCATGTCAAGTAGCAGTCAAATATTAAACATACAAGTGAAGCAGCTTTTCTGGCTTATATGGCATTTAAACTTTGTAGAAAATGTTAAATAAAGTAAACAAAACCATGCATTCAAAAATACTGTCAATACACATTCACCCCATGACTTTAAACAATAAGATGCATTAAAACAAATGAGAATGTGACACTTGTTAAATGTAACTGTAGACACTTCATTCTACATAACCATGCTCTACACCAGTGGATAAATTCTGTTCTTTTGCTCAATGTTTTTTTCCCTGCTAATGGTCTATCCTGTTTATTTTTATGGATGTAATAAAGGGATATTTACATATTTATCCCCTCAGATCCTGTCAGTTTAAAGTGTCTATGAAGCCCAGACCACAAGGTATAGCCGTCTGTCCAATTTCTGTCCTCAGAGATTGTTCATCTTCATAGACGGAACCTGTAATTAGGAGTTTTATACTGCTTGCTCTTCCAGACAATATTCTTTTCACTGACTGAATTCAATCTGTCTCAGGTTTTCAGGTCATATCTGGATTTTACTAGAGGTGCTTTCCTGCTTGCCCTATCAGGTCAGAGCACATGCTGATCTAGATTCTGCTGACAAATAAGGGTTTTACTTTCTGTGTGTAATAAAGGAGTATGTTAATTGCGTGTGCATAAAGGGACACCTTGCAGCAGAAATTGTCCTTTTTCCTGTTGGAACAACTTGCTTGCATGCAGGTGTGCTACTTACAATAAGCATAAGCAGGGAAGACCTGCTTATTCGGTTTGGGTGTTCCCTGTCTCACCCTTACTGTCAGTGCTTTCTGATAGTCCAGTGAACTGTAAAAATAGAAGTCTCTCAAGGACTGACACATAAGAGGATATTTTTTGTTCCACTTTTTCCTCAATCCCATTTTCCCATTTTGTTCTACATGGGGTAAGGTTATCATGTCAAACTGTCACCATTTGTCTCAATTCAGTGCAACTCTTCTACCTTCTTTGACAGCCATGTCTGTCACGTCTTCTCTCATGCAATCAATCCATCTCTTGGCAGGTTCCTGTTGCCCTCTTCCTGTCTCTCCCAAATCTTCTTCACCAGATCATCTTCTGCTTTCCTGCATATGCTCCTAAATCACAATAACCTGTTTCCTTTGACATTCTGTGCAACTGGAGCACAGAAGCTTAGGCTTCTGCTGTGATATCCTCATTTCTTTATCCATCTCTCAGTGTACACCCTAAAACTCATCTCAGGTACTTCATCTCCAGCACCTCTAGCTTCTTCATTTGCTCTGTCTTTACTGGCCATGTTTCTAGACCATATACTGTAATTAGGAGATTTGTCCTCCTTGCTCTTGCACACCTTACTTTTCAGCTTCTTTGGCATTCTTCTATCATATAGTGCAAATGACACTCTGTGCCAGTTGGCTGCAGCACCTCTGATTCTAGCTTTAACCTCCTCATTCAGACTTCCCTTTTCCTTCACCAGTGTTCCCAGATACTTGAAGCCGATAACCTCTTCAGCTATTTCCCCTTGTGTCTCAATTTTCAGCTTCCTCTGATTTCTCCTGTTTGCTTCCATGTCAACTGCCTTGTCTGTATTCAATCTCATCCCATGTGCCATCAGTTTTGCATTCTATTTTTCCTATAATTTACTCCAGTTCCTGTTCAGAATTTGCCTGTAATGCCACATTGTCTGCATTCAGCAGCTTTGTTGACCTATCCCCCATGACCTGTTTGTTAATGCAGTCCATCGCAAACATAAACAGCACTGGGCTCAGAACTGAACCCTAATGCACATCTAGTCCCACTAGAAACCTATCTGTAAGTCTGAATACTGTTCATACTTGTGTCATCTGGTCCTTGTACATAGCCTGCACTAATTCTATCAGTGTTTCCAGGGCCTTGAACCATCACAGGACTGCCTAAATCAGCTTTCTTGGGACCTTGTCATATGTTTTTTCAAGCTTTAAAAATGTCTACTGCAAATCTTTCCTCCTCATTTCCAGTTCCTTCTCCATCTGTTTTACTGAAAACATCAGGTCATTTGTACTGCACTGTCAAAGGAAAAAACTTCAAAGACCAATTCATGTAAGGTTCAAGTATGGCACCCTTTATTACTTGCAGCAAGGAGACAAAGCATGCAAATACAGGATTTGTCTAAATTACTAATGAGCAGTATGCTACTTTTATACAAGTCTATGAAATTTTACTTTTCTATTGTTGACGTAGTTAGACACAGCTTTCTGTATTACTCTACAGAAAATGTTACTTAGATTTCCTGCTGACATGTTCAGATTTAAAACTCACTATGTGTTACATAGAAAATGTTACTTAGATTTCCTGCTGACATGACTGGATTATTGTTGATTTACAAAAACATTTGAGAAAAACAACCTGGCCTTGGGGCTTATTTTTAGCCCAGTACAAACTTTCTATTCTTCAATTGTGCAGTTCTAATATATATGTGTTACATTTTACCTAGATTCAAGGTACATTTCTAGCTTAGGTACAAGTAATGCTGACTAAGGTTTATACTTTCAAGCAGCCTTTGTTTTCATTATCAATAGCTTCAGCAGCTGTGTACTTTCTCATGGCATAAGCAGAAAATCAATAACTCTTTGTTAAGTCTCATGACATTAGTAGAAGTGAAACACTTATTATTTTCATGACATCAGCAGAAATTAAATGTTTCTTGTTAATTTCCATGGCATAAGCAGATCATAGCTGTGGAGATTTTCATGACATAAGCAGGATTGGAATGTCTCTAGTAGCTGTGCAGATTCATGCAGTGTGAACAGAATAAATGTATTAACCCTTTTAAACCTCGAATGCACTAAGCATGCATATTACTAATACATATTTTTCTAACATGCACCCTGATCTGAATCTGAATGTCTCATCTCCCATCTTACATTCTTCAGTTCTGTGTACTCAATTATCAATCACTCTGTCCAACACTTTCATGCAGGATGACATGAGTTTCATGCTTCTGTACTGCCCATAGTTGTCAATGTCCCTTTTGTTCTTGTACACTGACACTAGGGTGCTTATTCTCCAGTCATCTGGGATACATCTTTCTCTTCATATCACTATGAGTACCCTCAGGAATCAGTTCCCTCCTAATTCACCCAACATCCTTATCACATCTGCCATGCCTTCATCTGAACCTGCTCTTTTGCTTGTCTTAATTTTCCTTAGTGCTGCTCTTACTTATACTAGGGTGGTTTATTCTTCGACTTTCATTGCAGGCTATGTATGGGGCAGTAAAGCATTTGTGGCATTTTCTTCATTCAGAATATGATGGAAGTAGTCCTTCCATCTGCATTTGATGTCTTGCGGACTGTTAACCAGGTTGTTGCCGGCATCCTTAATGAATGGCATCTAATGATCTTCTCTACCTTTCTGTCTTTGCCTTACAATCTGATAGAGTTTCTTACTGCCATATCCAGAAGCTGATAGAGTGCCACCAATGCCATCCTCTTTGTGATTGAGACTGCTCTGGTAAGGTAAATAATATTGCAAAGACAGACAAACAAAATATCTGGCTATATACATAATATTTATACCCTTTTGGTATGTACCTCACAAGACATCTACAACAACTGGAAAGGCCACAGAAATACCTCACAAAGAGGATTACCGGCCTCAAAAAGATGCCCTACGCAGACCATCTCAAAAAACTCCAGCTTTACTCCATCGCATATCACCTACTCAGAGACAATCTCTGCCTAACATACAAAGCTATGTCAAACCCAGAGCTGTTGGACATGCTCCACGTAAAGAAATCCCAATCCCTCCGAGCTACAAGCTCTAGGGACCTAAACCTTGTCACCACAATAAACAGAACATGCTGGAGGGATAGATTCCTGCCTCAGAGACTTCCCATACCCTGGAACAAGCTACCTATCTATATCAAACAAAGCTCCTCATTAGCACTCTTCAAGAAAAATCTTGATGATTGGATGGGAGATAGGAAATTCACCCCGGGGATCACGTCTGTGGCTCTGCTTGACAGGGGCACAGGAAAATAATTTTCTTGGGTGGCAAAAGCCAGGGTACCATTTGGCTAGGTTTATATAGGCCCTAGGGCCAATGGCCTTGAACCTACCTATGAACCTATGAGGTGGATCAACAGTTTTCTAACCTGATCCCAAAGACGTAAAACAAAGACAACCTTTTTATACCTTAAAAGACATTAGGTATAGTCTGAAAGGCACACATGGCATTATACTATTTTAACAAATCAGGATCTTACAACTACTCATGCCATTCACGTGCAAAGTACATGTATACAAGCATATCATTGTTCTTTTGCTAAATAAGGAAAGCTGAATCCAGTCACTTCTGGAAGTCTGTTTATCATCTTACAGTCATACCTAGTGAACTTTTGTACTTGAGAAAACTTCATTAGGATAAGTTATGGCACAGGCCCTCTGATATTTTTATATTGTTTATCCTGTACTATCTTGAAGTAGTCTGCATAGCTATGTAATTGCCGAGTTAAGAGTACAATAAAATACACCTCTAAGCAGTCAGAATTACAGAATATAAAAAGAACTTACATTTACTATAATATGTTTTGTCTATTCCCGTTACAGTTTTCTTAGCCTCTTTGTCAGACGACCAGTATTAATTCTTACCCTGGTCCATCTTTTCTATCTCTCACTTTCTCCTGCACTCCTTTCTTTTGATAACATTCTAAACTTCTGCATTCTATCACCTGCTTTCCTTTAGTACTTTATTTCCATAGCAGGCTTGGATACATATCTGTCCTATCATCTCCACACAAGCTGTTTTGGGATGCTACCATGTTTCTTTAACTCCGCTTATTTCATCTTCTTCCTGTTGTCTGCATGAACGATTTGGCCAAGTTTTATGCCGGATGCCCTTCCTGACGCAACCCTCCCCATTTATCCGGGCTTGGGACTGGAACAAAGAAATACACTGGTTTGTGCATCCCGATTGGAGCAGATTTCAATGGGCATGTTGGTGAAGGGAACAGACGGGATGAGGAAGTGATGGGTAGGTATGGTGTTAAACAAAGGAATGCCGAAGGTCAGATGGTAGTGGATTTTGCGAAAAGGATGGACATGGCTGTGGTGAATACGTATTTTAACAAGAGGGAGGAGCATAGGGTGATATACAAGAGTGGCAGAAGATGCACACAGGTGGATTATATCTTATGTAGGAGGGCTAGTTTGAAGGAGATTGGAGACTGTAAAGTGGTGACCGGGGAAAGTGTAGTTAGGCAGCATAGGATGGTGGTTTGTAAGATGATGTTGGTGATCAAGAAGAGGAGGAGGAGTGTGAGGGCAGCACCAAGGATCAAATGGTGGAAACTGAAAAGGGTAATTGTGAAGTGGAGTTCGGGAAAGAGTTAAGAGAGGTACTGGGTGGCAGTGGAGAGTTACCAAATAGCTGGGTAACTACAGCAGAGCTAGTAAGGGAGACGGCTAGAAAGGTGCTTGGTATGACATCTGGACAGAGGATGGACAACAAGGAGACATGATGGTGGAATGAGGAAGTACAGGAGAGTATACAGAGAAAGAGGTTGGCAAAGAAGAAGTGGGATTGTCAGAGAGATGAAGAAAGTAGACAGGAGTATAAGGAGATGAGGTGCATGGCAAAGAGAGAGGTGGCGAAGGCTTAGGATAAGGCATATGAGGAGTTGTATGAAAGGTTGGACACTAAGGAGGGAGAAAAGGACCTGTACCGACTGGCTAGACAGAGGGACCAAACTAGGAAAGATATGCAGCAGGTAAGGGTGATAAAGGATAATGAGGGAAACATACTTACAAGCGAGGAGAGTGTGTTGACCAGATGGAAAGAGTACTTTGAGGGGTTGATGAATGAAGAGAATGAGAGGGAGAGAAGGTCGGATGATGTGGGGATAGTGAATCATGAAGTGCAATGGATTAGCAAGGAGGAAGTAAGGATGGCTATGAAGAGGATGAAGAATGGAAAGACTTTTGGTCCAGATGACATACCTGTGGACACATGGAGGTGTCTAGGTGAAATGGCAGTGGAGTTTTTAACCAGATTGTTTAATAACATTTTGGAAAGTGAAAGGATGCCTGAGGAATGGAGAAAAAGTGTTTTGGTACTGATTTTTAAGAATAAGGGTGATGTGCAGAGCTGTAGTAACTACAGAGGGATTAGGTCGATCAGTCACAGCATGAAGTTATGGGAAAGAGTAGTGGAAGCTAGGTTAAGAAGGGACGTGATAATTAGTGATCAGCAGTATGGTTTCATGCTGGGAAAGAGCACTACAGATGCAATGTTTGCTCTGAGAGTGTTGATGGAGAAGTACAGAGACGGTCAGAAGGAGTTGCATTGTGTTTTTGTAAACTTAGAGAAAGCATATGACAGGGTGCCTAGAGAGGAGTTGTGGTATTGTATGAGGAAGTCGGGAGTGTCAGAGAAGTATGTAAGAGTGGTACAGGGTATGTACGAGGGTAGTGTGACAGTGATGAGGTCTGCAGTGGGAGTGACGGATGTGTTTAAGGTGGTGGTGGGATTACATCAAGGATCAGCTCTGAGCCATTTCTTATTTGCAGTAGTGATGGACAGGTTGACAGACGAGATCAGACAGGATTTCCCGTGGACTATGATGTTTGCAGATGACATTGTGATCTGTAGTGAGAGTAGGGAACAGGTGGAGGAGACCCTAGAGAGATGGAGATATGCTCTAGAGAGAAGAGGAATGAAGGTCAGCAGGACTAAGACATATATGTGAATGAGAGGGAGGATAGAGGAATGGTGAGGATGCAAGGAGTAGAGGTGGCGAAGGTGGATGAGTTTAAATACTTAAAAAAAAAAAAACAGTAGAAGGATGGTCCAATTTAGTTTGCTCAGCAAAATACAACTAAAAACAAAAGATAAGCGATGCTCCACACCGTAAAACTTGACTAAACAATTTATTTAAGACTATGATAGCGACAAAACAACAAACAGAAATACAGAGGGCAAGCGCTTTCAGCTATTAAAGCCTTCTTCAGGTCCACATTCAAAAACCACTTCAACATAATATAAAGCTTCTATCAGCCAATGACAAATAATATGTAAATATCATGTTTTAGCCTAACCAATGAAGGTGCTTATACAAGCAACTTTATCATCCAATGTACTTGATTATTCTAATGAACCCAATAAAGGTAAAGATGTAAATCAGACTTCACTTTCCTAAATATCATTGGCTTAAGCTAGCTAATAGAAGTAAAAATGTAAATAGTGGTGAAGCACTATTCTCTTGCGCCATAGCCAAATTATGGAACTCACTCCCACCCACAATTACCTCCGTACCATCATGCACCAACTTCAAAACTTTATTAAAAGCGCACCTAAAAACATGCTGGTTATGCCCTTGTAACTCCCACTCTAATATCATCCACCCCATCCAATTACTACCTTTCTTTCACCTCCACTAACTACCTTGATGATAGCATGCTCAGAAGCTCATAAGCATAGTACTTATTATACAGCAGGAACTTCTCATTGTTACATTTGTTAATGCCTGTTATGTACTTCACAGATAAAGATTCTAGTTGTCTACTGATGTACTATGTTCTTCATCTGTAAATATGTTGTAAGTAATTTCTATGTTAAATTGTTAATCGCTATGTAATCCAATGTAACTACTGTCTGTTTATTTTACTGTGGAGCTTTTCTCCCCAGGCCTCCACTGAAAATGGACCCACGTCCAGTCAGACACTCCCGGTCAACAAATTTAAATAAATAAATAAATAAATAAATAAATAAAATCAGAGGTTCTCATAGGTTCATAGGTTCATACTAGGCTATCTGCCCTAGGGCATTTATAAGCCTAGCCAGAATGTGTTTGGCTTTCGCCACCCATTTTAAATTAATTTTGCTATGCCCTTTTTCGAGGTTAGTATACTGTGCCTCTGTCTAACAGTGACACAGAAGTGATACCCGGGGTAAACCTACAATCTCCCATCCACTCATCAAGATTCCTCTTGAAGAGAGTTAATGAGGGACTCTGCCTAACCTGGACTGGGATTTTATTCCAGAGTGAAGGGAGCCTCTGGGTTATGAATCTGTCCCGCCAGCATGTCCTATTTATTTCAGTGCTGAGGTTCAAGTCTCTCAAGCGCGTAGCTCGATGGGATTTGGATTTTCTGAGGTGCAGCATGTCCATTAATTCCGGGTTGGACATGGCTTTATACATCAAGAACAGATCGCCTCTGAGCAGGCGGTATGCCACTGAGTAGAGCTGGAGTTTCTTTAACCGGGCAGCATATGGCATCTGTTTGAGCCCTTTGATCCTCTTGGTGAGGTACTTTTGGGGTCTTTCCAGTTGCTGCAGGTGTCTGGTAAGGTACATCCCAAAAGGGGCATTGTACTCAATTATGGGCCTGATGAGGGATGAGTAAAGAGGCACGATGACCTCCCCTGATCTAGATGTGAATCCCTTCATGATTAGGTGGGCTATATAAAATGTTCTTCTAACCACTTTGGCCATGTGGTTGTCAAATGAGAGATTGCTATCAACTTAGGTCCCCAGGTCCCTAATTGCTTCTTCTGTACTTAATGGATTACCACCTATGTGGTAATTTGTGGGCACTTTGTTTTTGCCAAAGGGGATGACTATACACTTTTTGGTGTTTAGCTTGAGGCCATGGCTCTGGCACCAGTTGTCTGTTTCTATGAGGCCCTTTTAGAGGATGCTTGTGTCGGCTGGAGAGTCGATTATGGCACCCAGTTTGAAGTCATCTGCGAACTTGGTCAGCCACAGTCCTTCCGTGTTGGCCTGTACCTCCGAGAAATATATACCGAACAAGAGAGGTCCCAGGACTGAGCCTTGTGGGACGCCACTTGCAACTGGTTTGGAGACTGACATGGCTCCAGCAATTCTAACCATGTGGGTTCTGTCCTTGAGCCAGTTTGCAACCCATCTAGTGACATAGGGGTTTATATTTAAGCTGGTGAGCTTATCTATAAAGCCCAAGTGGGGTATTGTATCGAAGGCTTTTGTGAGGTCCAGGTAGGCTGTGTGGACCACCTTCCCCTCGTCAATGGCCTTGGTGACTGTTTCAAAGAAATCGACCAGGTTTAAGAGGCAGGATCTGCCCTTAAAAAAGCCGAACTGGTTAGGATCCAGTGTCTGTAGGTCCCCAATATCTTTATTTATGAGGTCCATGATGATCCTTTCCATAGCTTTGCAGACCAAGCTAGTCAGACTTATGGGGCGATAGTTTCCAGGATCCGTTGAGGCACCACCTTTGTGGAGAGGGACCACTGTTGCTGTACGCCACTCTTTGGGCACATATCCTGTAGTAAGGCTGAGACTGAAAAGTAGTTTTATGTTTGGGTTTAGCTCTTCTTGGAGTTCATGTAGGATGCAGCCTGGGACACCGTCTGGTCCCATTGATGCTGTTTTTTGCTTTGGAAAGGGCGGCTCTTACTTGAGCATCTGAGATGTCAGGGGGGCAGCACTCTGCTGGGATAGATATTTGCCCTTTTGGTGGGGAGGGGGGATAAGTTTGCACTGAACCTGTCAGCTAGGATGTTGGCAATGTCTGTGGGTTCAGTGTATTTTTTGTCATTTTGGACTAATTCTGAGCATATCTGGGAATTCCCACCCAGGTTCCTAACATAACTAAAGAAAGCCTTGTGATTATCCTTAGTGTCCTGTGCAATTTTTCTCTCGAAGCTGGCCTTAGACGATTTTATGAGTGCCTGTAGTTTTTTGCTAATACTGATCAGAGATGCCTTCCCTTTTTGGGATTTTGCTCTAGCATGTAGTAGCTTCCTCCTTCTATTGTATAGTTTGTTTATGGCTGGGGTCCACCAGACAGGACGCCTGCCTTTGGAGGATTGGGTCTTGGTTTTATTTGGGATTGCATGATCCATGCATTCCTGAAGGTGTTCATAGAATGCATTTATAAAGGATTCTGCGGTCTGGGCCGTATTTTCCACAGGCCCGGGGGCTTTGAAGGATTCCACCTCAGTTTTGAGGAGTGTGAAATTTGCTTTAGAGAAGTTTTTCACTGTGGTTTTCTGGGCAGGGGGTGGGGTCGGGATGTGAATATCCAGTGAGATTAGTTTATGGTCTGATCTTACCAGTGAGGGATACACTTCTGGTCTGGAGCATAGAGTCCCCATGTTGGTGATGATCAGGTCCGGTATGTTTTCCCCTATTGTGGGAGTGTTAACAAGTTGTTCCATAGCATTTGAGTTTATAAATTCTAGGAACTTTTGGGCTAGGGTGTTGGAGCTAGAGTAATGCTCCCAGTCTATGTTAGGGTAGTTGAAGTCGCCCAATATAATGGTGTTTGGAGAGACCTTCATATTTTCCAGTGTTCTTAGGAAGGCCGAGTGGGGTTCCTAGGTTTGGGAGGGTGGTCTGTAGCAGGCTATAAACTGGAAGGCAGTTTTACCCACTGTTAGTTGCACATGGATAGTCTCTGATGCTTCGTGCTGTGCCACCAACCTGGAGGTGTGGGTATCTTCGACAAATATTGATACTCCCCCTCCTTTTGTGGTTCGGTCCAAGTTTAACCTGGTAGTGCTGGGGTGCTCTCGGGAGCCTTGAACCAGGTTTCCGTTACTGCACAGATATCGATGTTCTCCATGCTAAGGAGAGTTTCAAGTGCGTGCATCTTGAGGTTTAGACTTCTGGCATTGAGTAGCATTACTCTTAATTTCTTATCCCTTGTGATACCTATGGAGGTGGGTTTGTCTTTTGAGCCTTGCCTAAAAAAGGCACTATGGGGGTAGCAAGAGCCTTTGCCAATATCCGAAGCCCCAGGGGTGACAGGTGCAAGCCGTCCCTAGTGAAGCATCGTGGCTTGTCGAGCATGTCATCCCAGGCTGACAGGCATTGGATCCCCTTTGAATGACACCAATGCTTAAGCCAATTGTTGAAATTGATCATCTTGTCTTCATATTGTGGCATCATTCTTGGTGAGGGTAAGATGCTACTCAAGGTCAGGGTCATACCGGCCTGGGCTACATGCTCAGAGAGCTCCTCTATGTCTCTTTTCATGTAGTCCAGGGAGGTACGTCTCAGGTCATTCACACCAGCATGGACAATGACTGAGTCATAATTGTACTTGCCTTGGAGTGACCTGAGTGCTTGTGTTATGTGGCGGATCCTAGCGCCCAACAGGCAGCTCACCGTGACCTTCTCCTTGTTCAGCCTGGTGAGCGGGACGTCAGTGTGCCTGACAATAGAGTCACCTATTACAAGTGTATCAGGTGTGTTGTTTAGCCTTAAGGGTTGTGACTGTTCGGCACACTGGCTTTGTGAGCTATGTGTTGCACGTGTTTTGTTTTGGGGTAGCGGTTGCTTGGGTGTCTGCTTTGGAGGTCTCTGCTGCTTAGGCAGATCTTTATTTAGAGCCTCCGAGTATTTTTTTGTGTGTTTATGTGTTTGGTTTGCTGTCATGGTAGGTCTATGTGAGACTGGAATTGTAGTGAGTGTGGTTTCCTTCTCCTCCTGACTGGTTACACCAGTACTGAGTTGAGAGAGCTTAGCCTCCAGTTTGGCTATATGGTTGCATCTCTCACATGTGTTGGAATTTGTTGGGAGGAGGAGAGGGTTGTCTGTGTACATGAGGCAGTTGTAACATTGCCTCAAGATTCCCAGATTCACCAGCTGGACCGGAGAGAAGATTGACAACTGACCTTTGGACATGCTAGAATAGTATTGGGAATTCCTTTATAATTGAAATAAAGGACCAATGGGGAACAAGGTACTCAAGGGGAGTTTGTGAGGGTGTAGTGCTTTTAATTTTTTAGTGCTGACTTAGTGAGCAAGTGCCAGGTAACTTAAATGCAATGTGTTACAGGTAACTTAAATGCAAAAACGACAAACTGTAACTTTCTTTCAAGTGAAACAAGGAAATAAGTACAGTAAGCAATGCAGATATCACTAGGGATCCACAGAAGTGCTGAAAAGCCGCATTTTAGTTGAAATTAGTGTTTCAGGGAAATAACAAGCAAACAAACAACAAGCATACAAACAAAGCTAGATTCAGCAGGCCTGGATCTAGTCTATGCTACAGCAAACAATGTGTACCAATTTCAGTAAGAAACAGTTCAAATATGCAGGCACTATAAGGCTTTAACCAGAAATTCCCAGCTCAGAAGGGCAGTGTCCAGCCTCTCCTCCCACAAGAGTGCAGACCATGAACTTTCTTGATGTAAAATAACTGGCCTGAAGCCCAAGTGCTTAAACCAGAACTAACACACTTTTAGAATAACAGATACTGAGCCCTCAATCAGCAGTTCCCAACTTAGAAGGATGTAAGCTACCTGTCCTGCCACCACAGTGCAGGCCACAAACCTTCCTAATATAAAACAACTGGTCTGAAGCCCAAGTGCTTAATCCAAAAGACTTAGGATGATAGCTACACTTTAATCAAGTTACTACCAAGCAGTAATAAATACAATTGAATACTTTAAAGAATGCCTGGATTAGTGCTCAAGTTATACAAACAAAGCTAGATTCAGCAGGCCTGGATCTAGTCTATGCTACACCAAACAAGGTGTACCAATTTCAGTAAGAAGCAGTTCAAATATGCAGGCACTATAAGCCTTTAACCAGAAATTCACAGCTCAGAAGGGCAGAGTCCAGCCTCTCCTCCCACAAGAGTGCAGACCACGAACCCTCTTAATGTAAAATAACTGGCCTGAAGCCCAAGTGCTTAAACCAGAATTAATACACTTTTAGAATAACAGGCACTGTGCCCTCAATCAGCAGTTCCCAACTTAGAAGGATGTAAGCTACCTGTCCTGCCACCACAGTGCAGGCCACAAACCTTCTTAATGTAAAACAACTGGTCTGAAGCCCAAGTGCTTAAACTAAAAGGCTTAGAATGAGTTACACCAAGCAGTAATAAATACAACTGAGTACTTTTAAGATGACGCAAAAGCAAAATAAAGTAGGAAGAAACACAAATACAGTAAAAGCAGATACATTTTTTTTAAGTGGAAAGAGAGAAAGGAAAGAGAGAAAGGAGTAGCAGAAACTAAGCTGATTGGCCTTCTCAAATGTTCTCCCTGTACTGGGTAGAATGAGGTAATGACACTAGACTGGGAGGAGGGTCCCAGATCAAATTTACACTAGGGGCGGGCAACTGCAAAGCCACCAACTATAAAAACACTATACCAACAAAGAGGGAGGGTGGGAAACAAACTGCAAAAATGTTTATCACAGCTGGAAAGCAGCAGTGAGCCTTTAAATGAAAGTTTTAAACAGCTAAAGGAGCCTCTAGAAAAAAGAGTTTAACTGCAACAAGTTATTAGAAACAAGCAACCCAACAGATGCTTAATAAAAGTGGACAATTTCAAGTTAATACCTCACACACAGTGAAACTAGCTAGAAAAATACACAGTACACAAAGTGCTATACATAAAGAAAAAAAGAACAAAAATAAACAAAAAAACAGGATACCTAATGTTATATATTATAGCTCCGAGTTTATTCAGTGTCCTTCCTGTGATCAAGCTCAGTGTGAAATGGCAGAACACTCACAAATTAACTTCTTAGGTAACAGAATGTTGAAACCTGAGACAGTTTTTAAGAAAGAAATCTCAAAAGAACCAATGAGGTGCTTAGTCTAAGCTGTAGTCCAGGTGACCTCAGTCAGCCAATGACCTCAAACAATTCTCTCTCACTGAAATGCCTGATGGCTTTGGCTAAACCAAGATGTCCCTGAATATGTGTTCAGACACACAGCCTCCACAAACACTAGGCCCAAATACAAGCCTGAATATGGAAATGCTACAAATATCCCCACTACTTAGAACAGACTGCAGAAATGAAAAGCAGCAAGAAAGTTTTAAACAGCTAAAGGAGCCTCTAGAAAAAAGTTTAACTGCAACAAGTTATTAGAAACAAACAACCCAACAGATGCTTAATAAAAGTGGACAATTTCCATCAACCAAACTTCTCTTCTGTATGGATCGATAGTTCAGATCACATTTATATAAGAAACTACTTGCCAATATCATTTTCTAATACTTTGGTAGTTAAAATGCCTATAATATGCAAAATTCACTTAATAAAAATGCACTCTTAAAAGCACATGTTAAAATATAAGTAAGTCTTACATTTGCAAAAATCCGAATACTTAAAATTAATGCATTGGCTGGGAATCGAACCCGAACCTCCCACGTGGTAGGTGAAAATTCTACCACTAAACCATTTTGAATTATATAAATAAATAAATAATTTCAAGCAAATTAAATGAAAGAGCACTGGTATAAAATAATCTTACACACATTTGATAAAGCAGTCTCTAGTTTAAATGCTTAAAATTAGTGCATTGACCAGAAATTGAACCCAGATCTCCCACATGGCAGGCAAGAATTCTACCACTAAGCCACTTTGAATTTTGTAAATAAATAAATAGTTTCAGGCAAATTAAATGAAAATGTGCTAATATAGAATAATCTTAGATCACTTAATAAAACTATAGCACATAATAGAGCAATATCAGGCTTAGCAATTATTAAAAACTAAATACTTAAGACATAAGAGCTCCTTGATAAAAAACACTGACAAAACCAATAGAGGCATAAAGGCGGCTTCTTATGAATTATTTCAGTAGCTGATAAAAGCATAAATCCTAATCTTCATTCTAGAGTCAAAGCCTATATTTAGTTCCCATTTCGTAGTTCATCCATAAACACTAAAACATGATAATGATATCATGGAAGATATAATGAGCAGAATATAAACTATGTAACTAAAAAACCATAAACCATATTTATACTAGCTGGGCTAAGAGGTAAACTGAACAATTTTTCTATTCTTTAAAAATGGCTTGATCGGTATACTTCCATTCAATCCTGGAGGGTGGTCGGCCCGCAGTCTCATAATCCACTTGGATTCCTCATGTTCAGTCAGATTAACTAAATCACCTTCTCTTTCATTAGGTTTTAGCTGGGATATAATCATGAAAAGAAAATTATGACCTTCATTCCTTTTTATATGGGCAAATAGTGCGTTGGTTTCTTTCTTGGTCCTTATATCTGATAGATGTTTGGAAATTCTTTCTTTCATTTTCATGTTGGTTTTGCCTACATAAAAAGCAGTACAAACTGTACAAGTAGCGATATAAATCACATTTCTACTATCACAGTTAGCACTACCAGAAAAATAAACTACATTCCCTGTATTGGGGTGTGTGAATGATTTAGTACAATTCATTACACAGCAAGTCTTGCAAAACCCACATTTTTTGGTTCCTGCAAAACTCTCTTTTTTCATCTTTCTACCAGGATAAGGACCTGTCCCTTCATTAGAGCATAGTAGTCTTTTCAGATTTTTCTTATTTTTGAATTGGAAGGTCGGACATGACCCTACTATACCTTTTATCTTGGTATCAGCAGTCAGAACTGTCCAGTACTTCTTAATCACTTGGCATATGGTGTTATGATCAGAACCAAAAGTCAAGCCAATTCTCATATAATTCATATCTTTTATATTGGCAGGATAGATCTCCTTTCCTGCCTTTCTAGTTGAATACAGAAGTCTTCCTTTGTTATGTCCCAAACCAATGGCTTCCACTGCATTTGAATTTACCCTCTTACTTGAATATCCTCTCTGTTCAAAATTCATCAATAAGTTATTTCTTTCATCAATAAACTCTTTTTCATCAGTACAGAGTTTAGAAATCCTAATAGTCTGATTTTCCACAATGTTATTGAAAACATGTCGAACTTTAGAAAATCAGTAGTCTCTGTCAGATAACAAACAAAATTATCTAATTGTTTTCCATCACCTCTCCAAACAATAAAAATATCGTCAACAGAATGATTATATAGAATAATATGTTGACTCCATTGATTCTTTGGATCTCTCATCCATTCCCTCTCCCATTGCGCTAGGACCAGATTCGCATAACTATTGGCACAGGGGGTGCCCATGGCTATCCCCCAGCTTTGCCAATATAGATCTATACTCAATGACTATGGGGTGGAAGCCATCAGGAGTTTTCTTATTGAAGAAAAGATCAACACTAGGCTAATTTGTGTTCTTCCTGATCTAATTCTCAACAATAACATATTTACATATGAAGTAAGGTACTATTAAGATTACCTTAAGGCCCTATTGTTTTACTCAGTCTCCTACATATTACTGGCAAGCAAACCCTTACCTAATACTCTTGTCATAGGGGATTCTCTTGTATGGCACATAGATGGCCCACTCACCAGGCTGGACAAAGAGAAGATAACAGATAATTGCATATCTGGTGCTAGGATCTTTAATATCATTCAAGTACTCAAGTCACTGCACCAACATGTACTATTATGATTATATCATAGTCTATGTGGTCGTAAATGACCTGAGATGTAACTCACTGCACTATATGGAAAGAGACATTATGGATCTTTCTGAAAATGAGTCACAGACAGGTATGTGCCTTACACTGAGCATCATTCTACCTTCATCTAGAATGATGCCACAGGTACAGAAAATTATTTATTTTAACAATTGGCTCAGTTTCTAGTGTCACTCCAGGTGGATCCAATATCTATCAGTATTGCAAAACACGGTTAAAAAACCATGTTGCTTTGCCATGGGTGGTCTTCACCTGTACCCTCAAGGCTTTTGGATATTGGCTAAAACTTTATCCACCCCTGTAGCTTTTTTTAGACCCATCAGTCTGACAAGTCTTATCTGCAAAATCATGGAACAAAATGACAAAACCAGCAAGTGCTACTTCTCAATGCTAGGAGCCTAAATAAGAAACAACACACCCTGCTAGCTCTCCTCACTCTGAAGAATGTAGACATATGTGTTGTTACCGTTACTTGATTTAAAGCCACAGAAAGCACTTCAGCAGTGCAAGGTTACAGTGACTTCCATACATTTAGACCAACAACAACAATAACAACACAGATAGTAGCTAAAGGTGGCAGTGTCTCGATCTACGTCAGCAACAAATGCAACTCTAGGTTAGTTAAGCAGGATGATGCCCTAGAGTTCAACCACATCCAGATTTCCATAGACAAGGTTCTGTACCATGTCCTGGCCAGCTACAGGCATCCCCTATGACCAGTGAAGCTCATAACTTGTCCCTGGACCTACTTAAGGTGCTCAACATCCAAAGAAACACCCTATAAATGGGAGACTTTAACTATAGAATAGGAAATGTACACTGCCTCTAACTCACAGCCACAATGTTTCCTGGACTTTGTCAGCACACAGACCCTGGACCAGATATTGCGCAGGCCAAACAGGGCATCAAACATACTGGACCTGGCACTCACCAACATTGGAGATCATTGCAAGTGCCCCCCCCCCCCCCCACACACACACACACGTCATGTTCTCATTGGTGAGGTTGGATCACAAAGCTGTATCCATCAAAATAAAAATCAACCCAGAAAACTCAACTAAACCAATAATATTTAGAAACCATACTAAAGCTAATTACATCCTATTCAGCAAATGTTTGTCAAAATTTATGGCTCCCCAAACCCCAAAAACACAGCTGCCTATGCAGAGTTGTTCATTAGAACCCTGTATAAATATGAAAATGGCTGCCATATCCACCAGAAGCAAACCCAGATCTAACACTAAAAACAAACCCCACTAGTATAATCCTAACCTTAAAAGGGTATATAACAAAATAAAATCAGAAAGAGCAGCTCTCACAGAGACAAACAAGAGCCCTCTGATTCAACTAAACAAGTTACTAAGAGGTCTAATAAGGTCCAGCAAGGCCAGTTATAAGGTCAGAATAGCCTCTCAGGCTAAGGACAATAACACAGCATTCTTCAGCTGTGTCAGGAACCTTAAAGGTAGCATACAGGAGTGTGCAGAAGTGATGGAAAATGGCACAACCTTCATTGAACAGAGTGACATAGTAAATCTTCTAGTGATAAAATTGGCTCTAACTTCACCCAGCCCCCACTCCCTGCACACTATTCCTTGTGAAATCCCTTCTAGCATATTCCCCCACTATCAACAGGAGGAAAGTTGTGGTGGTGCTCACTAAGGTCATAATCACTGCTTTAATAGACTCTGACAAAATACCCAGTTGCCTCCTAAATAGGGCCAAACATGGCCTAGCATGACCACTAGAAGCACTCTTCAACTATAGTCTCAAAACAGGTTACATACAGAATGAGTGGAGGGTCGCAACTGGCATCCCTCTCCACAAGGATAGACCATCAGCTGACCCCCAGGACTGCAGAACCGTCAGTCTGACAAGTCTGATATGCAAAGTCATGGAACAAATTATCATGGAAAAGATCAACAAGGACTTTGGCAACCTATACACAATGGACTCGTCCCATTTTGGTTTTGTCCAGTGAAGTTCTAGCCTACTCAACCTGGTAGACTTCTTGAAGAGGGTCACAAAGGATATGGATGAGAAAAAAATGGTGCATACCACCTACCTCGACTTAGCCAAGGCATTCAGCATAATACCCCACTTAGGTATTGTTGGTAAACTCTCAGAACTATGTAGCATGAATCCCTACATAACTCACTGAATTGCTGGCTGTTTACAGATAGGAGCCAAAATGTCAGGATTGGTGATACCACTTCCACCAGGAAACAGTCACTAGCAAGGTACCTCAGGGTTCTCTGCTGGGCCTGCTCCTACTTCTCAGATGGCAAAGATAATGTTGAAGGCCTCTGGCTCAGCAAGTTCACAGATGACTGTAAATTGGGAGTTATCATTGATTACCCTATGACACCAACATCCCTCAAGAGGGTCTGACACAAACAAATGATTGGTGCCAGAGCCATGTATTAAATCTCAGTGCAAAGAAATGCATTATAGTGCCCTTTGGGAAGTTATCCATCCAAGTTAATTACTCAATTAATAAAATACCCCTAAGAGTTGACCCTGTAATTAGGGATTTGGGAACGTATGTAGACAGCAATTTGGCCTTCAACCAAAATGTAGCCAAGATATTAAGAAACTTATTCTATATTGTCCAACTCATAAGCAAGGGTATGGCGTCCAGGTCCAAGGAAGTTAAATACCACTCTTCTCAGCCCTTATCAGACCCATCATGAAATACAATGCCCCCTTTAGCAAGTACCCAACCACGCACTTGCAACAGTTGGAATGCTCTCAAAGGTTTCTCACCAGCAGAATCTAGGATATGAATAATCTGTCCTACATAGATTGCCTTAAGGCCCTATTGTTTTACACAGTCTCCTACATATTACTGAGAGGTGATCTTTGCTGGCATATAAGGCATCCTCAGACCCAGTTCAGGTGGAATTCCTATACATTAAAAAAAACATAAAAGTATTCTGGCACCACAACGACCAAAGAGACCAGTGATTTTATATATTTATTGAATAAACTGCTCAAGTAAAAACGTTCACCTTACAAGGCTTCTTCAAGCAAATGACCAAAAAACTGTATTACAGCATTTAAATAGTAAAAACAATTAAAACCATATGACATGAAAAAATCTAACATTTAAAGTGACAGTCATGTAATTTTATTTCTGAAATCTTTTAAAATTTGTTTCATTAAAAAATTTTCATTAAGCCCTGGGGGATATGTGCTCTAAAGCAAGCAATCCATCTGTTTTCTTGTTTTTCTGTTTCATTTAATAAATCACCCTCTCTAATATTGTCATTAATAGTTTGCAATATTAAAAACTTAAAAGAGTGTGTGTTATGTTCTTTAATTTGTTTATATAAGGCAACTTTCAAGGAGATGATCACAAATATGCTTTTAACTTTCTATTGGTCTTTCCAATATAGAAAGCATTGCATTTTATGCATAATGCCATCTATGTAAGATTCTTAGTATTGCATGTGCCATAAGTGTTAATAACAAAAACTTGTTTATTAATAGGATGCTTAAAAGACTTATCAGTAAAATCTGATTACAAAAATGACAATCACTACAGCTGGTAGTAAAGGCTTGACAGTTTATGTGTGGAAAGCTGAAGTCACCCATAGGAAAGGTATTTGGTTCAACTGTTAAGTTTTCTAACTAGTAAAGGTATTCTGCATGCTCTGAAGGCTGAGATTCATAGTCAGGGTGTATTTCAGGGCAACCTGCACTATGCAGATTAGGTAAAGTTGCCTTTCCCCATTATTAAACAATTCATAAACATGAATAGCCCCAACAGCACAGCATCTTACTAGGAAGAAGTCGGTGGAACTATGAACTGTTCATCTATACAGATGTGCACTGCAAAGATAAGCACCCTACCAACTACACATGTGCACAGACTCACCACCAGAAGTGACCAGGCACAAGCGCAAGCATGCACGCTCACACACACACACACACACACACACACACACACACACACACACACACACACACACACGTGTAGCCACTCATTCAAGTGCCCACGTGCACATTGTCATGCAGCTATGTACACACTTCGCATATCCACAAAACACTAGCAGATAATGAGGCACACTTTGACAGTAATTTTGATAACTGCCAAAGTAGCTGCCATAAGCCACTAGATGACAACTACTTTGACAACTGTAAAACTAGCTGTCAAAGCATAATCTACCTCCTTGATGTCTCTCAAAGCTAGCTGCCATTTCCTCCTCAGACATAGCTTATTTTGTGACACAGGGAAAACCTTCACAGTGGTCTAGCAGCTCACGATCCTTCTTTACATTTCCGCAATAATTCTAGTGGTCTAGTTGTTCATCATCCTCTGCCACCCATCCCAGGCTGTGTCCAGGACATACTCTCTCTCTTAAATGCATGTGTGTGCATATAGATATACACACACACACACACACACACACACACACACACACACACACACACACACACACAGACACACACATATATTTTCACATACATTTCATCATATATAGCCTTAAACATTAAACTTAAAAAAAACATAAAAGTATTCTGGCACCACAACGACCAAAGAGACCAGTGATTTTATATATTTATTGAATAAACTGCTCAAGTAAAAACGTTCACCTTACAAGGCTTCTTCAAGCAAATGACCAAAAAACTGTGTTACAGTATTTAAATAGTAAAACAATTAAAACCATATGACATGAAAAAATCTAACATTTAAAGTGACAGTCATCTAATTTTATTTCTTAAATCTTTTAAAATTTGTTTCATTAAAACATTTTCATTAAGCCCTGGGGGATATGTGTTCTAAAGCAAGCAATCCATCTGTTTTCTTGTTTTTCTGTTTCATTTAATAAATCACCCTCTCTAATATTGTCATTAATAGTTTGCAATATTAAAAACTTAAAAGAGTGTGTGTTATGTTCTTTAATTTGTTTATATAAGGCAACTTTCAAGGAGATGATCACAAATATGCTTTTAACTTTCTATTGGTCTTTCCAATATAGAAAGCATTGCATTTTATGCATAATGCCATCTATGTAAGATTCTTAGTATTGCATGTGCCATACGTGTTAATAACAAAAACTTGTTTATTAATTGGATGCTTAAAAGACTTATCAGTAAAATCTGATTACAAAAATGACAATCACTACAGCTGGTAGTAAAGGCTTGACACTTTATGTGTGGAAAGCTGAAGTCACCCATAGGAAAGGTATTTGGTTCAACTGTTAAGTTTTCTAAATAGTAAAGGTATTCTGCATGCTCTGAAGGCTGAGATTCATAGTCAGGATGTATTTCAGGGCAACCTGCACTATGCAGATTAGGTAAAGCTGCCTTTCCCCATTATTAAACAATTCATAAACATGAATAGCCCCAACAGCACAGCATCTTACTAGGAAGAAGTCGGTGGAACTATGAACTGTTCATCTATACAGATGTGCACTGCAAAGATAAGCACCCTACCAACTACACATGTGCACAGACTCACCACCAGAAGTGACCAGGCACAAGCGCAAGCATGCACGCTCACACACACACACACACACACACACACACACACACACACACACACACACATGTAGGCACCCATTCAAGTGCCCACGTGCACATTGTCATGCAGCTATGTACACACTTCGCATATCCACAAAACACTAGCAGATAATGAGGCACACTTTGACAGTAATTTTGATAACTGCCAAAGTAGCTGCCATAAGCCACTAGATGACAACTACTTTGACAACTGTAAAACTAGCTGTCAAAGCATAATCTACCTCCTTGATGTCTCTCAAAGCTAGCTGCCATTTCCTCCTCAGACATAGCTTATTGTGTGACACAGGGAAAACCTTCACAGTGGTCTAGCAGCTCACGATCCTTCTTTACATATCCGCAATAATTCTAGTGGTCTAGTTGTTCATCATCCTCTGCCACCCATCCCAGGCTGTGTCCAGGACATACTCTCTCTCTTAAATGCATGTGTGTATATAGATACACACACACACACACACACACACACACACACACACACACACACACACACACACACACACACACACACATATATTTTCACATACATTTCATCATATATAGCCTTAAACTCCACACATACGTTTAGTACTACCTTATTGGATCAACATTCTGCACATAGAAAAACTGTAAGATTATTCCTGCACAGATACTCCCAGTGAAATTTCATAGGTGCATGCCACTACACATGCTTGCACCTATTCTGCACTGTACTATATGATAACTTAATGGTACAGAATGTAGGACCTCCATACTATGCAAATATTCTAGAGGCAACACACCAAGCTACTTAATCAGCGTCATTCATATAGTCCTCATACACACACCCCACTCCAACTACTGCATTTACATGCTCCACTTCAACACTCTTTGCCTAGTAGGGCAGGGATGCTTTTTAAAGGAAGTCTACTTCCAGAAAGTATAAAAGACAACATTTCTGTGGAACAGAAACCACTCTCACCCATGACACCCTGCACAACCCTACTTTGCACAGTTAGCTCTAAGGTGAATGCACCACAGCAGAAAAGGGAAATCTCACTATGGTGCTAGTTTCAAAGTACTGGAAGAATTACCGATATACACACACACACACACACACACACACACACACACACACTTAGATATGCATACATGCACACAAGAATACATGCATTTATACAAAGTCACACAAACATGTGCAAAGACAGCACACACACACACACACACACACACACACACACACACACACACACACACACACACATTTACACACATAGAGATATGCACACAAACGTGCAGACATAAATTTACACATAGGCATTAAAATGTGCACAAATGTACATAAAAGACTCATTTGATATATACACAAAAATACATCACACACACACACACACACACACATACACACACATGGGAAAACTACATTTTCTGTTAATTTGCAAAATGGAAAACATTAGTTTTCTTCTTTATAGCAAAAAGAACATGGCACTTGCTAAGTATTCTTTTTCAAAGCATGGGTTGCTGAATCTTTTTTGACAGTATGACTACCTTTACAAACTATTAAATGGTTTGTCCAGAGTGACACGGTAATGTCATATAAATAATATACGGGACAAGACTTATTTGGATGCATTACTAACCTGCAGCCCAGCTATGTGCTATGATAGTTGAGGTTACAAATACAAGTTTGCACTGCTGACACACTGTCAGTATGTGGGGTATCGAAGAAGCTGTCAGGTTTTGTATATTACCAGCAGAGCTGTTAGCAGCCAGAACGAATGCTGCATTTATAAGCCTCAGAAATGTAGCAAGTATGCAATCTTTGAACAGTAATAAATAAAGCTAATATACACATAGCAGACAGGCTTTCTGCAAATCTTCTCCGGCCTTTTAATTTTTATGGTGATTTTATAACAGGTACTCATGATATTTATAGTTTAATTTACTGGACCTGAATGATAAATGGCTGAAGTTGGCAGCTGTGGGTCTGCATTCCAAATTTATCAAATATTTATTGAATTACTAAAATCTATTTAAGTCATGAAAATGCCAAGGAACCTAAATGAAGTTAAGAGAACATACCTCTGGATGAAGAAAACACCAAGATATTTATACTCAGCAGGAATATTTCTTTTTAAAGGTCCATTTCATCTTGCCTTAATCTGTTAAACATAAAACTGGCTATTCTATAAAAAAATATTTGTTAAAGGACAACTGAAGTGGGTATAAAAACAAATACCTAAATGATACTCTTAGACAAAATGTAATAATCAGCTAAGGCATTTTGTAATGACATTTTTTTGTAAATACCTTACACCACTAGACATGAGCTCAGATTTCAGATATGTTCAGACTTTCTGTTATGTTATGTTATATAAAGTAAATTATCTTTTACATGTTTAAGATTGTGCAGTTAGCCCCATTGGCTCTAAGTGCTTTGTGACATTCATCTTAGTGATCTCTGCCAAACAATTTTTTAAATATTTACAACTAGATTTCTAATGAAAATAAAATGCTAATACCAATTCAAAGGGATGACAAAGTGGTCCTAGAGCTGATGCTTCCAACTATTTAGTTATGATATTGGGCTTGGGTTCTTTAAAAAAAAAGTATCATAGCCTTTTGTTGTATTCAGCTTCTATATATGTATAACATAAGAATTCAGCTTGTCTCATCAGTCAGTTGTTAGTTCAGTAGTAAAGAGGACAGTCACACTGTATAAGACCATTTAACATAACCACTTGCACAGTTATAGATATTGCTGACTTCTTATTTTCCAAGCACATATGTATACTTAATCATTAATAATTTTTTTAATAATAAACATAAAGCATGCTTGTCTTTTCAGCTTTTCCCGGTTAGGGGTCACCACAGCAGAACTCCGGTCCGCTAATGATTGGCAGTCGATTTTTATGATGCCGAGTTGCCAGCCCGACGCCCAACCTTCAGCGAAGGCACGCCCATTTATGCATGTCTTTCAGAGGCCACTCGACCGCGGGGAGGACATGCAGACTCCACACAGAAGGCACTCCAGCTGAGAATCAAACAGGAGAACCTCTTGCTGTAAGCCAATAATGCTACCGCTGTACCACCGCAGATATACAATAAACATAAAGCATCATAAACCAAAATATCAAATTCAAAAACATGGGTCATCATTAGCTAGTAACCAATATAAAGAGTAAACCACATGTGCAATAATTATGAATTAAGTTATTGCATTTCTTAAGGGTTAGTCAGTTACAACAACAACAAAAGTAGGTTTTCATCATCCGCTCAAATCCAATTCAGTTAAGAAATGGACTATACTCATAATAAATTCTGTAAGTAATAGCACAAATTACAATCAGATTCTTATACAATCTGTATTATAACCACCTTTCCAGATATTTAGACTGTGAATTTTGATTTGCTTTGCAGCTCTTGGTTATACAGTTCATCCACTGCTTGAATCATATCCCCCACTTTCAGAATTGGTCTTGATTTCTACCAAAACATAATAACATTTCTCTCCTCCAGTTTAGTATTTAGTACAATGTAAGTCATTGTCATATCCAGATAACATCAGCTTTTAGTCAGTTGTATCTCCTTCTGCAAACCCTGAAACTAAAGTGCTTAACTTTTTCTAAAAGGCACTAGACTCATACATAATGAGAATACATGTTCCATTTCATACATAATGAAAATATGGGGACCCAGGATCCATTTATCCCTTTTTATCACCTACAGTAATTGGGATTTACATTCAAAATCATCCTTATTCATCTCTGAGAAGATCTGTGCAAATACTTTCATGCATATATTTCAAACCTCAGTGACTTTCTGGCATATCAAGGTAATAAACAAATCTGTCTTTACATAGTGTCATATACCTTTAGCCTCAGTAATGCATTTCAGTCCTGCCTGAGTTTCCCCAGTAACAAGCCTTTCAATGTTCTAGACACCATGCTTACTAAAATCTTATGGCAATAAAGTGCCCACAAGAAAAGAAATGCATTCTAATAGTTCTGTCACTCCAGTACTTGAGGACTTGTTTAACAAGTCTTCATATTCCAACTGCAAAAAATTAAGTAATGCTTTGGCTTGACCTGTACTCAAATCCTCCAATTATGAGCAAATCTCAACTGCTTCCAGAAGACCTCTTTCATCTTCCTATCCCTCCAATTCCTCAAATAAACTTCCCAAGGAATTCTCAACTTACTATCACTAATAGTTATTACAAGAGAACATCAGGAATTTACATGCCCTTTTACTAAAAAAACAGAAAATATTACTGGTGCCTGTTTAATCACATAAGGTGCATACATTCTCTCTCTATGCATAATATATAAAAAAAAAAAAACATGTACCAAACCTACTTGTGTTTCCTGAGGTCAAATTAACCAGACTTTTTCATTCGGCATCAAAATCCACAGCAAACAGCAAATAGAGCATTTTCAGTTCTACAGCCTCAAAATAGAACTTTGGATCAGGTAAATATAAATGTCCCACCTCCTTTGGAGGTATCATCTCATGTCATGATTCTCTAGATTTACAACCATTCCAAACATAATTGTAACAACTCATCCCCTGATTTTCTAGATTTACCACTATACCACATATAATTTTGCTTCATATTTTTGACTATCACAGATTTGCTGGAACATTAGACAGAAAGGCCTGAAATACATATAACATCAAAGGGAGTATAAAAATGCATTGCTTGCACCCTCTAATCCAGTTCCACTCTAGTAATTTTCCATATTCAAAATCTCCTCAAAAGCTTTTCTTCAATTCATCATTGTTCCTAGTGATAGAGCATTCTAGAGAATTCCCTAACCAAATTCCTAGATATTTTATATACTCTGCCTCCCAGAGAGAAGCATAATTCTGCCTCAGAAATGGAAAGTAAACAAAATGTATTCCTGCTGCTCTAGTTTTTTTTTTGTCATATTTGCCTTACAGTTTTGCTACCATCACATATTCTACTGCTTTCACCCTTAATAAAATATGAATGCAATACCTTCAAATTGGCACTCTGTGTCTAAGATCTGGGTGCAGTTCTTGATGTCAGGCTGCCACTAAGGGACAGTAGTCCACAACTGTCAACCCATCCCAGCCCTACCGGAGTAATATTTCCCCGATTAAGCATCCTGTGACATTACTAGACTTGGCTGCAATGATTAATGCATTTGTCATCTTTTGTTTTCTGTCATGCCCTTTACCTTGGGTTTACAGGGGGTAATATTGTGTGACTTTAGCAGGTATGGAATTCCACAGCCAGATTATTGAATGGCTCTTCTTGAACCAGCGTTATGACTACACTTTGGCAGGATTTGCACTGGTTTTCAGTTGCTGCCAGATGTGTTTTTAAGATTCTAAGCTTTTCCTGCCATGTTATTCACAGCCTGGTTCCTATTTACCTTGAGGACCTGGTGAGATCCTGTAGCTTGGCTAGACAATCCTGGACACTGGAGGAGGGTCTGTTGACTATACTGTAAGCAAAAAGTAAAACATTGGGCAGGGATACCCTTGTTTAGCTTGACCCAGTCCTGTTGAATTAGCTACTATCCCTGACATGGAGAAGTGAATCAAAGAGCTCTTCCAGAAGATCAGTTAAATCTCAGCTCTTGAAGTTAGTTTATTTAGACCCTGGCAGAGGAATTTAACAACTTCATGTGATGAAACTTTAGATATGCTCTTTGTTTTAGCTTAATTGTTATCTGCTACACAACTATGTCAAATCTGCCTTTTTATCTTGTTGTTACATTAGTTTTATATGCAAGATATTAAGGCTTCAGAAACAGAATAATTTTAATAAATAAGCAAGTATAAACAACTTGAAAGCTTACCAAACTTTTCCAAAACCTGAAACAGGTATTTAATGTCCCTATCATGGTCAATCATCTATATCAGCACGTTAAATGCAGGCAGTGGCATTTCTGTCTCTTCTTGGTTTACTAAATAGCTGCTCAGAAAAGAATTCCTCAGCACTGAGGCCAAAGGCTCTAAGTATAACACAGAGGGTGACAAAGAACACCCTTGTCTTGTACTTCTAGACAATATAAAGGGCACTGATAGGCCTGTGGTATGCTTAACGTTAGCTCTGGAAGTCATATAAACAGCTGCCATTAAATAAACAAGTTATTTTGAAAAAAAAATCAAAAGCATCTGCATCTATACTGCCACTCATTATCAAATGCCTTATCTACATCTAATCTCAGTTTCAACAATATTCTTACCTTTGAAGAGCACCCTTCAACATCCCAGTTTTGATATATTGCCATAGGTCTGCTTTCCTGCATAGTTCCACTTTGATCACTGACTACTAATCGCCAAATATATTTTGCCACCGTCTTTCCCAGAATATTAGTAACAACGTCTAAACATGATTTTAAATACAAATGTATCTATAAGTAGATGCAAAATGAGGTTTCTTCTCTTAGATTCTAAAACTTTGCTGTAAAGGTGGACAAACCTTGGCATTACTTTTAAGTCCTTATCAATGCATGACCTAGATTTGTATCTACTAGAATAATATGCACATTGAACACCTGGTCAAAATTCTAACTTTATATCAGAGACATAAACACACACACACACACACACACACACACACACACACACACACACACACACATGCATACAAAATAGATAGATATATGCTGATATAAATATATGGATATAGATTCAGACAGCTATAGCTAAATAGATAGACAGACAGATAAATAAATATTTTCCCGTATATAAAATTTCATCCCCACATAACAACTGTTAACATGTAATACAACATCTTCAGGTTAAGAGACCATTTTCTTGAAACCGCTAATGTCACTGTGATTATTCTTACCCAGCAAAAAAGATAGACTCACCAGGAACAGGAAACCTATATCAAAGCAACAATCTAATGATCAATTAAATATGTTTGTTGGAATGCAACTACCCAAGTCTTCTGGAATAACTAAATATTTTTTATGATGTGATTGGTTAATGCATTAAGATTAAAACTCATCCCAAAGCTATATTTCTTTGTGAAGAGAATTTTAAAATACTGTATGTAAATATTGTATTTTCCCCTCACAGCAAGCATTGTCTTGTACACACACACACACACACACACACACACACACACACACACACACACACACACACACACACACACACACACATGTACGCACACACAGTATTCTTTATCGGCTTGGACCAGAAATGTCTAACAATGGCAGTAACCATGATTTAGAACTACTTACAGTAAGAACAACTAGAAATAGGTTTTAAACTTACAAAAATATAATACTGCTAAAGAGAAAAACTTGTGATCCATCCAGCTCCACAGCCAAAAATATGTTTGCACAGTTATCCACAAACAAATACACAAATTCACTGTGCATCCCGTATAAAGCACCACCCAGCCAATCCTACTTCTATGTTAAAAGTAGTTAGTCATGTCTTATGAAATCTTTATCCCATATAAACTTTATGTTACTTTGTAATTCTCAAAAAGTGACCATGACCTGCCAGGAAGATAACACAACCTTCTCCTGAACATCCCTGAAAAAGTCAGACATCTTCCGAACTCTCTTTAATAAGGCCTTCAGTAAATTTAACTGAAATTTCCTTAGCTTTATTTTTTTTGTTACACACGATCAGCCCAATAGTTCCTCCTTCCTACACCCAGCCGACCCATTTATTTCTCTGTCATGGCAACAGAACTCAGGCCTATTCATTCCCTAGATGAGGCAAGAGTTAGGTGTTAGGGAGTGGGCCAGTCTTAAAATCCTGCAAACTGTCCTATCCCTACACCTTCAGCTGCCCTGCAAGCTCTGTTATACCTGCTTCAAGAGATGCATGCATGTGTATAACCTCACTAACCAAGTGGCACAGAATTTGCAGCGTGGGTCCATGCTAGACTCTTCGTGTTGCAGGGATTGACGATGCAGCAAGCCAAGCTGCCTCTCTTTCTCCAGGATGGGTGTGTTGATGCCAGCTGCTGACTTCCATCTTCCTCCACCCACTCTCTCCAGTGCCCATAACACTAATCAAACACATCTTCTGTGGGTGCATTCAGAGTTTCATCCATGTGCACATTCACCAATCATGATATTCATTATTACATACCATTTTACAATATAATGCAGCAATCATGACAAATAGAATAAGAGAAAAAAATGGGAACTCCTCCTTCCACCCTCAGCAACCATCCTCTTTTTCAGTCAGAATTTTTTACCCTAATGATGGCCATCAAATTGACCGATAATAAACAGTGTCACATTTTCAAATATACCTTAATAGCTTTTCCATTCTGTAATGCTCTGTCAAATTAAGTTTTTAAAATAATTTGTGATCAATATTTGTCAGGCTAATCTTTTACAGAAAATAGTAAGTCCCACTCACAACTCCTCATTTGACTGTCTATAAGTTAATGGGTAGATAATACTGCATGCATAATAATATCACTTCAAAAGAGAGAAATAAACATCAAATATTTTGACACTGATTACTTAATAACCCAAATTCAATTATTCCCTATGTACTTCCCATGGCCTACTTTGCCAAGCTGTGCACTGTTTTCTGTCCTTACATTACATAAGCTCTAAAATTCATTAAATCCTCTTATTTGACAGATCTCCTGCACATGTTTGCATTATTCAGAGTAGAAAGCTGAAATACTTCAGCATTTTCCCTAACATTTCCCTGTTCTCATAGTACATGGCCCCACCTTTGCATTTGTTTTATTTGGGATCATGTTCATGCATTTCTTAGCCTGCTTCCTACAAAACAATAAAGTTTTAAATCCACTGGGAAGGTATACTCTGAAACTAGCAGGATAAAACATTTGAAACTTTATTTGCAGCAGCTGGATTCTCCCATTGGTAGCTTAAACTGTTCTCTTCACAGCTGAGTGCACAGACTATAATCATTGCCCACCTGTCTCTAAGCTTTTATACCTCTCCTAGCACCAGGGGTGGACTGGGAGAAGAATTAGACTCTGGCACCATCACAACCACTGGCCCATTTTCACTAGCCTTCTACTATCTGGTTGACCCTGCCAGCCTACAGGCCCAGGATATCAGAGAGATAACTTATATAGGAGATTGCACAAAGCTTTAACAAGTATCTGGTCGACCCTGCCAGGAAATAAATTAAATACAAAAATTATCTGGTTGATCCTGTCAGGAAAATAACTGCAGAAAGTATATGGTTGGCCCTGCCAGGAGAAAAAAAAAATACAGAAAGTATTTGGTTGAAGCTGCCAGGAAAAAAATGCAGAAATTATCTGGTTGGCCCTGACAGGGAAAAAAACTGAGAACTCACCTTAAAGTTTATACACTAATCCATTTATATCACTGATTTTCTCTTCTTTGGTCACTCATCACTTGTCTCTCCCTTGCAACTAAAGCATGGGAAGAGAACGCGAGAGTAACAGGACTAATCAGCAGCTGCGTCATGCATGTACTGACACTGTGTGACAGGCTGCTGACTTCACAGTCTGGTCAGCATCTATTTCCTGGGGTTAAAACCGCAATGACTTCTGGGCATCTTCATTGATGCAAGATATATTTTTTACCATACAATTTCAAAGAGCACCGGCCCACTCCACCCCTGCCTGACACTAAAGTAAGGATAATGTCTGATCTTTCGTCTTACAAGTCTGAAAATGCACCAGTATATACCCTGGTTACCTCATCTCCACCAAAAAACTATAGCAAATTGCCAGCTCTTTCAGCTGTAATTTGGCCATCATATAAACCAGGTCAATTTTATGATTTATCCTGAAAGACAACACAGTGCCATTTCACTTCCATTTCTAGCACACTTATAATTCCAGTAGTTTCTTCTGAGCTATGCCCTTATAACACGCTTCCTTTTCCTTCAATGTTTCAGGTTCAGTTAATAGATACATATGTTTTTCTTTTTAGTTCTGATTCATTTTTTCAGATTAATAATAATCCTGAAATTACAAGAATGACTAAACAATACATCTTCAAACTGCAAAAGTTATCATCCTTCTGCACAAAAGGGGACAATCAACCGACCCTGGGAATTATAGGCCCATAAGCCTGACTATTCTCATCTGCAAGGTATGGTTGCCACCCATCCCGTTGTCAGTGGGACACTCACAGGTTATGCTACCTTATCCCGTTGCCTGCTGTATCAAGCAGTGGGACCTGAAAAGTCCCGCTTTTGTGATCACACTGAATTGCCATGGAAAAGCCGCAATTACTTCCGTCTTTTCCCGGCAACTTGGTTACGTCACCAACCTGGACCTGCAGTCAGAGCTGTTCCCTGTTAGGTCTGGGTGCTTTAAATTGTGCAGCAATTGGCTGCAATTTATGAAGAAGGTGGGGACAGAGGCAGGAAGAGCCCTACAACAATCGCGGCTGTAGAGCGGTTTGTTTTACTGCTTCTACAGCCGCTACGAAAAGTAGCAGTGACATTTATTTTTAAACAGCCGAGCTAGCCAGCAAACAGATAAGCAAGCTAGCCAGCTACAGAGCCAATTCTATTTGAAACAGAGCCAAAATATGAGGCAAAAATCTGGATATTCTGTAAAAATCTGTACAGTTGAGAGGGGTACATCCAGCCAACCATTCATGCATCAGTGCAGCCATTCATCCATCCATCTAGCCACTCCAGCAGCCAGACAGCTAACCACTGCAGTGACCAGCCATTCATCCAGCTACTCCCATCCAGCTAGCCACTCCAGCAGCCAGTCAGCTAACCACTGCAGCGACCAGCCATTCATCCAGCTACTCCCATCCAGCTATCCACTCCAGGAAGCCAGCCAGCCATCCATTCCTTCAGCCAGTCATTCATCCAACCAGCCATCTAGCCACTCCAGCCAGCCAATCATTCATTCAGCCAGTCATCCAAATGTCCGTCCAGCCAGCCATTCATCCATCCAGCTAGCCACTCCAGGCAGCCAGCTAGCCACCCCAGCAGCCAGCCAGCTGTTGTACCCATAACTGCATCTCTGTCACCATGCTTGTGGTGATGTCATGGTAGAGGGTGTGGCCAGTGTCATAATGGCTACACCCCCATGTCCCACTTTGGCCCGATTAAAACGTGGCAACCCTACTGCAAGGTCATGGAAAGAATCATTATGGACCTCATTAACAAGGATATTATAGATAATCTCCAAACTCTGGACCCAACTCAGTTTGGATTTGTTAAAGGTAGATCATGCCTATTAAACATCGTTGACTTTTTCGAGAAAGTCACCAAGGCCCTGAACTAGGAAAAGAGAGTGCATACCACCTATCTTGACCTAGCCAAGGCATTTCACACAATCTCCCACTCAGGTATTATAGAGAAACTCTCCCAATTGGGAATTAATCCCTACATTACCAGATGAGTAGCCAAATGGCTCACTGACAGGATACATACTGTCAAAGTGAGTGACTTCACCTCTAACAAAAGACCAGTCATCAGCGGAGGACCACAGGGTTCTGTGCTGGGCCCCTTACTGTTCGGAATTTATTTCTCAGAAGTCCAGACAAACATGGATACCCTGTGGCTGACCAAGTTCGCTGATGATTGCAACTTGAGAG
The DNA here is from genome assembly GCF_019279795.1 of Protopterus annectens. Taxonomy (NCBI): domain Eukaryota; kingdom Metazoa; phylum Chordata; order Ceratodontiformes; family Protopteridae; genus Protopterus; species Protopterus annectens. The sequence goes on along the minus strand of NC_056745.1, from coordinate 1,043,163,670 downwards.
CAGTCATTGAGTCCCCCAGTGATTTCAATAAACTGCAGGCAGGGTTAATGCAGACAAATGATTGGTGCCAAAGCTATGGATTAAAGCTAAATACAAAAAATGCATTAATATTCCCTTTGAAAAGCTGACATCCCAACTAATTACATTATAGACAGCACCTCACTAAGAGTAGACCCAGTGGTATGTGATCTGAGTACTCAGATTGATAGCAATCTGAACTTTAAGCATTTTAACCATCACATATCCACAGTAGTAAGGAAATTCTTCTATGTGGCACATCTTATAAGTAAAGGCATTGCATATAGATCTAAGGATGTTATAATTCCATTATACTTGGCCCTCATCAGACGAATAATTGAGTACAATGCTCCCTTTTGCATGTACGTCACCAGACACTTGCAACAATTGGAGAGACCACAGAGGTTTCTCACCAATAAATTGCAAGGTACACAAAACAAGTTTTATGTGGAAAGACTAAGAACCCTGTCACTGTATTCTGTCTTCTACAGGTTACTAAGGGGTGACATGTGCCTGGCTTTTGGGGCAATCTCTGACCTGGCCCTGATGGAAATGCAATGCATTCATAAATCAAGCTCCATGAGGGTCACGCACTTTAGGAATCTTAACCTAGACTCTGACATGAAAAAGTCATGCTGGATAGATAGATATATCTCCCAGAAACTGCCACATCTCTGGAACAAGCTTCCAATTCATGTGAAACAGAGCCCCTCCCTGACCCTCTTCAAACACAACCTAGATCAATGGATTGGTGTCCGCAAATTCACTCCTGGGTAGCAAGGGTCCCTCCTGGACAGAGGACATCGGTTTTAACTAGCATAGATCCTTACCTCTGTGGACTTCACTCACTTAATCACCTACAATTGGGGTAACTTGGGATAAATATGGCTAGGCTTATAAGGGCTCTAGGGCTGTTAGCCTAGTAACCTCTATGAATCTATGAACCTATGAATTAGAAGTAGAGATTTATGTTTTCCCCATGTCAAGGCAGATTTTTTGTTTGTTTTGGGGTTTTTTCCCCCACTTGGTTCTGCTGTTTTCTTCTACCTCCCCAATAATGCTGCTTAGAATAATTGACTATTATTCAAAAAATAACCTTTACATATTTATTGTGCAGCTTTTCATCTAAGAGTTTTCAGTAAGACTAATCCTGATTAAGAAAAAAATGAAATAAATAGAATGTGGAAGATTCAGTCACCATTACAGTGAAGAAATAGCTGTTTTAACTGTGTAAATGCTACTTAGCACTGGACTCAAGCTTAAATGTTACCACAGACATATGAAAAACAGTACATTCAACAGTAAAGCATGTCGGTATTCTATTTAAATTTTAATATTTTGAAGGAGCAAATAACTAGAACTGATAAAATGCATAATACAGATAGTCAGATAGCATGGCATGAATAACCTATACCCTTAGCATTCATTATTTTTAAAAGAAAGACTTTGTTACATTAAGTGGGCTGTTAAAGCTACTTAACAATACATACACATTTAGTGCTTCATACAACCAAACTGATAAAAGACCTTTGGCATTTACTACCATCTCCTGCAGCCTCTGATATCCAGTACCACGACAAATAGTTTTAAATTTCAAGTGGATGCAATGCTTGCCTTCAGTTAGGAAGGAAGTTAATCCAATTGTCTTAACATAAATAATCAGATGACATATATAAACATCCCCTGTGATTGCCTCCAATTCGGGAGGCTGTGACCTGAAAAATAAGGCATTTAGAGTAAACCACAGATTCAGTTCCTAGCTGCTAAGTGTGGCGTGACTATTTGTGAATTGCTCAAATGCCACCCCCCAGCACTCTACATTCCTGTTATATGGATATAGTTAAAACTAATTAAACTGGTTTTATTGAAAGTGGCATGGTTATCTAGTCTTTTCCCTTAAGTATGTTACATTACTTCAATAGTACTGAAACTGCATGATTGTGTGACTGAACCTATGCTAATCTAGTGCAAAGGAAAACTGCTGTACCTCTCATGTTGCTGAATGACAAAAAAAGGCATATGTAAATGCAAACTTAATACCCAAGCATTTCATACAGAGATTTTTAAGCTAGTATTCTTAAAGATGTATTTGGAAAGCTGTTGGTTTCTTGTTGTCAATTATGTATTATATGCAGCCTAATCTAGAAACATTATAATACGCTTTAAAATATGGTATGTTACTGAGATTAGGTTGCATGCTGTTGCTTCGAAACTGTGTTACAATTCAGTGGTGATGCTTGCAATAGCTTGCTTTTTCCAAGTCAAATTTATTGCGTGCAAAGCAATTATTCTTACAAATGTTAAGATAGTTTGGTTCAGCTGCAGTATCAAAGAGCGGTGACCTCTTGAACAATCCCATATCAAAATTCTGAGTCATGAAGAAATGACAAGTATAATTTAAAACCAAATCCATGCCTACACAAGAGTCTGCTGGTGTGGGCCTCTGAACACCACAACTATTGGCAGATGAAATACAGAGTGGGCTTATTCTTAGCCTCAACTAACTAACTTGCAGTGTATATTGTTACTGGGCGAGAACAATAAGACTCCATAGTCTTAAAATGATGAAAATGATGGTATTTTGGAAACGTTTACTTCCCAGGAGGCTGTTTTTTTATTTTTAGAATTATTCAGTATGTGTAGTGTGCAATCCCATCACATGCTGCCAAATCTACTGAAACAGATAATAGGAAGCACTTGTCTAAGTTTAAACTTATTTCAGCGCAAACATTCATTTCTGCTAGCAATATTCATTTCAGCATTGCGTTCTAGTTTAATTAGATACAGAGCTTATTTCTCCTTTATGACACATTTTGCCTGCAAGGTCCACTGATTTGGCCTTAGTCCATTAGACTGAAGCAAGGAAGGACATTTGTCGATTGCAGCATCTGGCAACTGTTTGCAAACTGAATTTCTAATTCTTCGTCACTTAGCCTTACAAATCATCATCTCATGTGAGAGCTAGAATAATAACCTACAAAGTAATGTTTGCCGTTATTTTTCTCATCACCATTGTCTCCACTAGCTGGATATTGGCATTTGTGCTCCATAGCGTGTGCTTTGCATTGCATTACAAAATTATTTTTTTGGACTACAGTTTTTTTGCCAATATAATTTCATGCAAAACTTCTTTAGTGGAACTAGCAAACATTTCAGTTACACAACTGTCCTCTTCAGCTTTTGTACTAGATATTTTTTTTATTTTGCTTCTACCAATCCACCCACAGTGTATCTTTCTTTAGCAACATTGTGCACTATCACTATTTATTTTTCTTTAATTTCATTTGCCTTGGAGCAACGTTCAAATATGCAGATTTCACTCACAATAGCACCCTCTGCTTTAATCTTAAGAACTGCAATAGTGATCTCAGATATTATAACAATTAAAATGTTATTTTTAAGTCCAAACTACAGTTTCAAAAAATCAGAAACAAATAAGGCAAAGGAAAAAGCAAAACTACACAGTAAGCTGCAGCACACACAGCTAGTATGGCATGCAAATGAGATGCAAATAAGCAATATTATTATAATGAGGATATTGCAAAGGCAAATAAAAGTAAAGAATATGAGGAAGCAATTCAGAAATATATGAAAACTACACTGTGAGTGAGCTGTGACCATCAGTGTAGCTATATGCTATAAAATCCTCATGAGTAGATATACGGTCCAGATTAAAATGTTAGAGGTAATAGGATCATTAGAAATGTACATGTTCAAGGCCATCCTAGCAGCTATGAGCCAGCTTAGACATAAACAGTAACAGTGATGCATGTAATACTACAACCAGACTATACTGTATCATGCATAGACTGGCCACGCTGTACATCAGACACAGACTGCCCTGGAATGATGTGAGAGTATGCCTATATGTGTATATATATATATATATATATATATATATATATATATATATATATATATATATATATGGGTCTACCTGAAAACACCGAACTCTGACAACGCCGACAACGAGATAACCGACACCAGAAGAGGTGCGGGTAAGATAAGTGTGCAATAGTGACAGACTTTAAGGTTAGGGGCAGGTTAAGTGAGTTAGGGTTAGGGTGCGGGTAAGGTAAGTGTGTGATAGTGGCAGACTTTAGGGTTGGGGCGGGTTAAGTGAGTTAGGGTTAGGGCGCTGGTTAGGTGAGTGTGCGATAGTGACGGACCTTAGGGTTAGGGTTTGGGTTAAGGTTAGTGCATAGATAGTTGTGTATGTAAGGTTTAGTGTAGGTTTGTAAGGTTTTTGGTGTGCTTGTATTGTGTGTGTGTTTTATGGAAAAGGTATTTGTTTTGTTTTGTTGATTGTTGGGATTGTGGTTTGTCGGGCATGTGAAGTTTCGTGTTTTTGAACTTTCGGTTTTGTGGTGTCGGTTATCTCGTTGTCGGTGTTTTTGCGTATGGGTGTTTTCAGGTAGACCCATATATATATATATGGTTCCCCTTCAAACCATCGAATATTTAAAACATCGAAGTTCAGATCATCGAGAGCAGAACATCGAGTTTGAAAACGTAGAAGGTTTGAAGGGGAAGAAAAAGGTAAGTGTAGGTGAGAGAATATTTGTGTTTTTGCAGGGCACCAAGGTGCCTGCATACTGTGTGTGTCTATGTACCATCTGTGTGATGGCACTACAAATAGGGTACAGAAAATTTCTCGTTTAGTGCTTCTGCATATAGCGCTAAATGAGAGATTTCCCTTTACTCCACTGTAGTGCAGTCTTGGAGTTGAAATATTAAAGTAGGGGTGGTGTGGGGTGCATACAATTGTTAAAAGTTATTTTCCTTTTTTTTTTTTTGGTTACACTTGTAACCTTCGATGTTTTAAAACTCGATGTTCTGGTCTCGATAATCAGAATTTCGATGTTTTGAAATTTCGATGGTTAGAAGTGGAACCATATATATATATATATATATATATATATATATATATATATAGAGAGAGAGAGAGAGAGAGAGAGAGACATAGATATTTATGTGTGTGTGTGTGTGTGTGTGTGTGTGTGTGTGTGTGTGTGTGTGTGTGTGTGTGTGTGTGTGTATAAATATATATATATAAAAACATACACATACACACACACACACACACACACATATATATATTTATATATATATAGATAGATAGATAGATAGATAGATAAATATATAGATATATAAATATATAGATAGATACATATATACCCAGTACACCAGTATAAGAAAAAGAGTTTTTACTTTTACTGTGTGATACCTTAAACCTTCTGTAATGGGGGCCCATGAGACATATACAAAGAACCCCTTAAGGACATCAAGTGTTTCAGCTACATGGCTTTTTAAGTCTTTATGGTTATATTAAGGCTAATAAAACCAAACCTCACTAGCTGCGAACATGCATGTTTTACCAGGCCTGAATGCAACCATAAAAACTTAAAAAGTTAAAAAGTCATGAGCTGGGAATAGCATGGTGGTTGATGTTTCCAATGTACATGGGCTGAGATGGCTGGTGGTATTTGGTGTGCAGAGAGAATCAGTGGGCACATTTCCTGTAGAAGTTGCTGTATTTTGCATGTGACATATCCAGGGCACTGTCAGGAGGTATGTTCACTGACCATTCACACCTCCATCTATGGGGTGCCCACTCCAAGGGATGTCACTGCCATAATCTGCAGCCATAACAGATGATGGTGTGCTTTGTGGGTGTTAATAGGGTCTTTATCATGGGTAGGTTCAACATGCACATCCTATCTCAAGAATGCATCCAAGGTGCCCTTGAAAATGGTAGTAGGTGTGAAGAATGTGATGTTATGTGACCCCATCCCATCTCCTAAACATCCCATGGTGAGCTTCACCACCAGATGAAGAAGAAGACTAGCCATGACAACTGTGATACCTACAGAGAGAGGTTGCACACGTACTTTGAGATACTATATCTGTCTAAAATGCTACATAAATGGCATGGGCCTCGCTGAGATCATCACACAAACTACATACCATAACAATCAGCTCTGCAGTAGCTGTGTTGGCATCAGCCTCTATGACATGCCCTTCACATCATTCACATGATTGATGATCATGAAGACTCTCACATTTGGTATGAGTGAGAACCAAGACATCAATGATCACTGGTATGTTAGCCCTTACTGTATTCCCCATGCTCACGGGAGCTACTAGCACCCACCAATGTCTGGGGTGCAGGGGATGAGGGGCATCCTGGACTGTTGCATCAGCAAACTCCAGTCATGCTACTGTGTATCCTTTGATTGTGGGGTAGGTTGCACTGGTAATGGAGCTCTGTTGATGGAAAGGGAGGGATATATGCCTCTCACTTTACCCATGCCTGACAGTACCAATGTCGCTGCAAACTGTTGCAGGCTGTGGCAGCAATCACTGAAAGGCTCAAATATTTCTCCAGAGTTAGGCATGCTAACATCCATGGTAGATGACTCAGATACCAAAACCCTTATGAAAACAGACAGACACAACCCCGGCTATATCAATGCTACTTTATGACACCCCAGATTCTGTTAAGGCTACAACTGTAAAAAAAATGGCATGCAAAACATATAAGCTGCATACCTTGTACAGACTGACTTTTCAATTCAGCTCTGTAAATGTGAGGATAGACACATGGGAAGCTGCCTGGCCTGTGATATCTGCTACAGTCACATTACACTACTCCCCACCACAGGTAGCACACTGGTGAAACCTGCCATTACAGTTTGGTTTGATCACCACATCCTGATGTATTCTCTATATCATGGCCCCACATCACACATACAGTCACTCCAACACACATGTGAATGTCTATAACTGTGTTCCCCCTGTGCCCTGTGTGTTCCACTTGGTGCTGAATTACAACATCTACAATGTATTTATTTGTACACCTTCTGATGTGTCTCACCCTCCCTTGACACCTATGGACAATCAAACAATAAACATATGTGAAGAATGGCCATTGTCCACTCATGTATGCCCCTGGCCTTTGTAAGTGTGCACTTCAATTTGAGGTTGAGGTCCACTGCAGACCATCCTTGAATATACACAACACCCTCTATTATGGCTCCCAGGTTGAGTAGTATACTTACATGTCAGCATGACATCCCCCATTCAACATCTTGCAGATTTTTTACACCTCAGTTCATATAATAGTCATAGGATTTAGCCCCTTCCACAACAACAAAGAGATGCATATGGAAGAGATCCTAGTAACACTAGAGAAACACAGATGGAATTTTAATTTCCATCTACTCAAACACAAACAGAGAGAAACATTTTAAAAAACACTTATCCCCTGAAATGCTACATTAGACTGTGACATTCTGAAAAGCATAGCAACGTCCACACACAAAAACAGAAAGACACATGCTGCAAGGCACTTCAACCCCCCCTTACAACCACAAATGAGGATACACATTTTAAAAAGGCAGTCCCCCAACCCACTGAAGAATAAGACCAAACTGACAACTTCATAATTTCCCATCTACAGGTATCGCAGGGAAATAGGATGAAAAGTGGTTATACCTTCACAATAAAGAGTGAGACAAATACTAATCAGCAGTGTCGACTCTCCACCTCAGTCCATAGAAGGCATGTATACCTTAATTCCAGAAGTAAAGCACTGTGTCTGTGTACTTTGCACCTGGATGCTACATTAAATACACATGACGGGTGCATTTCAATGTATTCTAATAAATAACTTTCAGGCCAATTGCATATGAATCATGTACATTTACATTTTATTTCATGTTTTTCATCTCCAGGGCAGATCATTGAAAACAGGTTCTTCCTTAAGAGGTTTAAGAGATATATCTACAGATGCAGGAGTAAGCATGCACCTGTGGTAATATACCATCATAGAAATATCATAGCAACAAATTTCAATAATACTATGCTTTGGGTACTACTTACACTCACTCCTAGGAGGACTATCCACCTCAAAGCATACCTGTACAAGCAGGAAACCATGCTGTCTTACCTACCCAGGGTGTGTGAGATACCAACACTATCAGTGGAGGGATAATATGCCTGTGTATTCTTCAGTCACCCCATGTGCTATTTGTCTACTGCACACTTGTGGATGTGGCTTTATATTGCTTTTCCAACTGCCATTGCTCTGTCATTCCTCCAGGTTGCACCATTCAGATTCCCTGGCATCCTGCATGTACTACCTTCATCCAAGTCCTATGGCAGTGTCACGTCTATATGGCATACCTTGGGTATGATTACTTTTCACAAGCTCTGTCCTGTACTACTGACAGATATATATAATACTTCTGGACGATTAACCAATTACTGGTGCCCATGTTTAGGCCGCTAATTTTGTTGATGTTGCTATGTCCCACTGTCATGGTCCACATGTTGCTCTTCAGCATCTGGACAGTAGGCCATGTCTACCATGCCTTTCCTTATCTCTTGGCTGTAAAACATTGCAGCAGGGGCATCCCACACTACCCTCCATGACCCATGCCTTCATGTATTGCACCACCTGCATTGTACTCACACACAATCACACACACACACACACACACACACACACACACACACACACACACACACACACACACACGCACACACGCACACACACACACACACGCACACACGCACACACACACGCACACACACACACACACACACACACACACACACACACACACACACACACACACACACACACACACACACGGTGAATGGCTAAGATAAATTTTCTCCTGCCCTTTGTGACCCACACCCTAAAATTCTACCTTAACTTGTACTCTGCCAAGTCAGGAAATATCCCCCACTTTGCCATTTCATACCTACTATTTTACACGTCCAGATACTTTTATGCCTAAAAATCTTACACAAATCTACTTCTTTTTTACATGATGTCTCTCTCTCTCTCTTTCTTGCTGTCCCTCCATTACATTTATCTGATGTTTGTTGTTTTAATTTTCTCCTTTTGTGTTACTAATTGTGCAGTATCAGCCACAGCTGTGACTGTAGTGGGCAGCAGTTACCTCACTTTTGCCCTGCCATCTCCTGCTGGGTCTCCAGCCACCTCCAGGATTGCATCTCTGCAGGATGACAAAGGTCATTTAGCAGGTGACAACCTGATGCTTCAACTGCAGCCTCCAGTGGTCTTTCATACCCACTGGGGACACTACCAGTAAGTCATGATATGTTACTCAGCAGGAATTGGTGGAAGTTGTGACTACAGTCATGGACCAGCAACTTGGGATCCACATAGGCTACCTGGAGTTACACCACTGTCTGACCCTGCCTAACAGGTCAACATAGGCTGAGCTCAGAAGGAAGGGAAGTGTGTAAGAGGCTCGCCTTTGCCTGGGTGCTGCCCTAGGCAACATGAAAGGGAACATTAATCCCACCCTATCTCCATTTCTAACATTTCACTTCTGCAGTTTGTAGTCCAGTTCTCTCCAAACCAGTTCTCCTCCCCTCTGTCTGAATGTGTCTCTCCTTTCTGATGCCCTCTCTTCTGTGTCAGCACCTCCACAGCTGGTCTGTGTCTGCATGCTTATTTTGTCTACCTTCACTACCATCTCTAGAACGTCTTTCTTGCCCACATCTTCCCTTTACTTCTTTCCCCCTCAAACCTTCTTAAAAATAAAGAAATGGACACTGATCTCCCAAAACAATGTAGCCTTGTTTCCCCACCTCCATCCTAGTCTTTCCTTCCTCTTGTTCATTTGTGTGTTCCTCTGGTTGCTGCTCCCCTTTTCTGACTGTAACCTCCCCAGTAACACAAATAAAGAGATAGAGACTTTGTTAGGAAGCCCTTATTATGTCACTCAACAGTTCTCATATGAGTGTTTGGCTACAAACACTTATGTATATGCTAGATGCATACTTCTGGGATCCACAGGTCACATGACTGTCATTGTGGTATGTTATGCTTTAACATGGTCTGTGCAATTCTCACCATTGTATGCCTTAAGCAGTTTACCACTGTCATGCTACATGCCTAATATTAAATTGGTAATTATCTTGGGGCCACATCATGCAACTTTGACTGTGTAAATTTGTCATAGCACAGCTGCATAAGTGATGTTTCTGAATTCCAAAGAAGAGATTTTGCCTGTTATGGAAATAAAGTGTCATCTTTGATGAGGAGTATTGGGAATATGCCCTTTTCCTCTGTTGTGTGGCCTCAGACTAGGTAGATAGATGGATAGACAGATATACAATTAGCAGGTGGTATAGATGTGCAGGTGTCTTGCCATCCCCTACAAAAAGCACTGTTTTATCTTTGTATGGTCTGTGACTAAGTGTGGTACCAGAACCACTACCAGGTGGATAGCCAGCTGGCTCACAGGCAGGACCCAGAAAGTTAGAACTGGAGAGTCCACCTCTACAAAGAAGCCAGCAACAAACTGAGTCCCTCAGGGATTCTGGGACAGCTCTTTTTTGACATTTATGTCTCTGAAGTCAAGGCCAATGTCACTGACCTCTGGCTGACTAAATCTGCAGATGATTGCAAATTAGGAGCTGTCATTGAATTCCCACTGATAGAAATGTTCTCCCGGAAGGGCTGACACAGACAAATAACTGGTGTCAGAACCATGGACCAAAACTAAATGCCAAGAAATGCATAACCATAACCTTCTGGAAGTCATCTACTCCTAGTAACACTCATATTGATAACCCATCACTAAGAAATGACCCAGTAGTCAGGAACTTGGGGACACACATAGACAGTAATCTAGCCTTTGACCATCATCTATCTACAGTAGTGAGGAAATCATTCCATGTTGTGCTATTTATAAACAGTATGTCATCTATGTCCAAGGAAGTCATTGTTCCACTATATTCCGCATTCATTAGACCTATCATTGAGTAGAATGTCCCCATTAGTATGCAGTTAACCAGGCCATACCTCCCAACTGCCCCAAATTACTCATTTTTTCCGAGTTTTGGGGTCCAAATAATGGGGTGCCACAATTCCCGAGTAGCACACCTTAATTTCCGATTTTTTTTTTATTTATTTTTTCACTTTGTTTTTTATTTTTCACAGTTTCGGAGCTGACGTTATCGCGTGCAATGACGTCATCTCCATCAGGGCTACCAGCCTGTCGGAATTGAGCTTGCGCATGTATTTGGTTCAAATAGCGTGCGAGCAGGAAGGGAGAACAGAAAGGATATATTTAGAAGGCTCGTTGGCTCTTTTAGCTCTGTTATCACTCCTGGATTTAGAAGGCCCTGCTCTGCAAGTGAAACGGTGACCGGAAAGGATGTATCTTTGGCTTATTTGCTCTGCAAGTGGAACGGAAATTATTTATTTTCACTCCTGCTGCCTGATTTTATTTGTAGAAGGCTCTGTAAGTGAAACATAAGGAACCTAGCTAATGGTCCTGACTCCTGCTGCCTGGATTTATTTGTAGAAGGCTCTGAAAGTGAATGGTCTATGCGGAAAGTGTGTGTGTGTGTGTGTGTGTGTGTGTGTGTGTGTGTGTGTGTGTGTGTGTGTGTGTGTGTGTGTGTGTGTGTGTCTTCGTCTTTCAAAGACAAATCAATGAAACACTGCTGACAAAGGGAAGCAATAAAAAGCAATTATGCTGAGCAGGTTAGCCAGTAACCCTGCAATTTAATGTGCATCTTAACAAAGAGGTCTAATGTTTCTCATACATAGTTGTTGTTGTCTTTCGGCTTTTCCTGGTTAGGGGTCACCACAGCAGAACTCCAGTCCGCTAATGATTGGCAGTAGATTTTGACAAATGCCAAGGTGCTAGCTCGACATTCAACCTTCAACGAAGGCATGTCCATTTACGCATGTCTTTCGAATGCCCACCCAACCACGGGGAGGACATGCAGACTCCACACAGAAGGCACGCCCCGCACCCCATTATACTACAGAATTAATAGTCAGGTTTCTTTCTTTAGTGCCTGTAGTAACATGATTAAATGTGGTTTTAAAAAGAAAGCTCTGATTGTATGGAACATGTACTCTGATAGGGAATGATATGGTTAGAAAATCATAATAACATTATTGTCTGAATACATTTTTTGGCTAGTGTCTGACCTTTAGTTAGTTAGCATACTGGGTTGTACACTATTCACAGTAGGCCATTTGCAGGCACAGGCAGCACAGCCCAGATGAAGAAATTCACAAAAAAATAAAACAGAAGAAATTCACAGAGTAATCACAGAAGGCAGATAATCCCACAGACAGTTGACACAGTGTAGATTTAAAACATGAAAAGTTCATAAATTACCTTCTTTTATCCTTTAGTAATCCACTAAAAGAAAAAGATGAATAGATTACTATATTATTAGTAAAAGTATACAGTGCAAGGATCAGGAGCGGTCATCTATTTCATGTGTTGCAGATTGTCTTGTTTGTTGGTTTTGAATGTGCATGATGTCGCACGACCTTTGGTTTGTTTTTGAGCATGTATGATATCACGTGGCCTTTGGCTCACATCAGATTGAACACCAGAGCATGTTTTGGCTTGGCTGTGTTGTAAGAGTTCAAAAAAAAAAAAAAAAAAAAAGATGGTCTTCTTTGAATTTTATTGATGTTGTCCCCTTTCACTTTCCACTTTCATGTGCTATTTCTGTGTTTCTTGACATTTTGAAAATGGTAAAGAAATGGAAGCTATTTCATCCTATTCCATAAGTACTACTCTATGTTTTAAGAATGTAGATAGGGTTTAAGTACCTATTCCATAAGTACTACTCTATGTTTTAAGAATGTAGATAGGGTTTAAGTACCTATTCCATAAGTACTACTCTATGTTTTAAGAATGTAGATAGGGTTTAAGTACCTATTCCATAAGTACTACTCTATGTTTTAAGACTGTAGACAGGGTTTAATTACATGCAGAAGACAATGGGTTGCATCATCGACACTGACTGCTTGTGGCTTAACTCTGTTGCACTTATTGGTAGTGTCCTTTTCAGAAACGTGGTGGCAAACTTGAAGGAAGCAAATCAGTCATTTCTGCTTTTGCAGCTTGTTTTCCATTGTTCATGGCTTGAACCTTAGGCTTGTTTTGTAAATGTTGTTTACATTTTTTTGTTGGCTCAAAATATTTCTACTCAGAAGGTCTGCAGTGGAAAACAGAGGTGTTTTATGCATGGTTTGGTATGTTTGCATTCCTCTGCATAAGGTTTATCTTTCCTGTAGTTTAGTAAACCCATTTCTTTGTGACATTTAGGTAATTAAATCCACTGTTTTAAATTTCACATGTTAACCTTTATATGTATATCTTTTTTGTTGCAGTTTTGGCTTTTGTTGCCTGTCAGTCATCTGGATTGACAAAATAAAACAGGCACTAGAAATGCAGATGCAGCAACCTCTTCATTAGTTACATATCTCTTTAATGTGGAATTATTTGATGCCTTTTACTTCAGAGATTGTCATTGTGTGCATATTTACTGGTGGATTGTAGAAGTTTGAGTAGGCTTTTATAATGGAAATGTTCTGAATTGGGCACTTTTGTCATTATACTAGTTTATGCATTTTGTTTCATTGCTTACTGGAAAAATGTTCAAAACAAAACATTTTAAACATGCACTAACAACTGTGCTGTATTATACAAGGAATATAATTTAATACACTCAGGAAGGTTCATCAAAGAACACATGTATGTTTAGTGTGCAAGGGGCCTATGATTTGAAAACAGCCCAGAGGTAATATTTATCCACCACTGGACAGATGCATTTTCTTTGAATGTGGTTTTAAATGCTGTTTCATTGAATGTGAGTTTCAAGGGCAGAGAAGTTTTAATGCTGAATTTATTTTCATTGTGAAACTGTATTGCTTTGTTTAGCAGATATTATATTAGTGTTTTTCTTATAAAATGTAAAATAAAAGTGTTAAATGAAATCCAGTCCAAATAATCATTGTAGAAGTAAAGCAGTATGCACATTGCAGTGTTTATGGTAAATGGGGAGAAAATAACCAAGTTATGGGACATTGGAATGACTGTGGGGGACTCTGGAACCATATTTTGGTTGTCTGTTCTTCAGGTTGCGTTTGAAAGTTGGTATCCCACAATTCCATTGGAGTGGGTGAGGTTACACAATTATGTATGTAAATTTTATGTTAATCAGAATACAGATTTGTACCTATTTTTCATGGGCCTTTTCCAGATTTTTGATGTTTTCAGGTTGAGAGGTACGAACAAGGCGTATCTCAGAACTGGAATGTCTGCAGAGATTTCTCACTAAAAGAATACAGGGTATAAGTAACATGTCATATACAGACCACCTTAAGGCCCTATCCCTGTATTCTGTCTCCTACAAGCTGTTGAAGGGTAATCTATGCATGGCATACAAGGTGTTGTCAGATCCCACTCTAATGGACTTATTGCATATCTGCAAAAGAAACAGTACCAGAATTATTACCCTTTCCAAATACTTGCTGATGATATAAATAGGTCCCACTGAAAAGACAGGTATGCATCCCAGAGACTAACCCTTCTCTGGAACAGGGTCCCGATCCATGTGAAGCAGAGTTCCTCCCTAACCCAGTTTAAATGTAACTTGGACAATTGGATGGGGAACAGAAAATTCATCCCTGGTTTGGCACCTATGTCTCTTATGAATACAGACAGCCTGTAAATGGTACATCTCCCAGCCCCCCTGCTTGCAAGTGTTTCATCTCCCTAACCCCTGCTTACCGTTATCAAGAATTCCAGAACTTGTCAGAGATTTGGGAAGCCTGGCTAGGCTTAAAAAAGCCCTTGTGGTTGTTAGCCTAGTAAACACCTATGAGCATATGAACCTATGGTGGTGTGGTCCACTAAAGTCCATTTCCATGATTTGGTTGAAATCACTGGTGGTAAAATAGGTTGCTTAGCAAATGTTTTACATAATTTTATATACTTTTAATCAATTGGATAAGGAAAACTGACCAGGCAGACTGTTAGTATTTTGTGCATCAAATGTGTTCCATGCGAAGGAGGCCACCTAGAACTCACGTTCATAGGTTCATAGGTAGGTACTAGGCTATTGGCCCTAGGGCCTATATAAGCCTAGCCAAATGGTACCCTGGCTTTTGCCACCCAAGAAAATTATTTTCCTGTGCCCCTGTCAAGCAGAGCCACAGAAGTGATCCCTGGGGTGAATTTCATATCTCCCATCCAATCATCAAGATTTTTCTTGAAGAGTGCTAATAAGGAGCTTTGTTTGATATATATAGGTAGTTTGTTCCAGAGTATGGGAAGTCTCTGGGACAAAAATCTATCCCTCCAGCATGTTCTGTTTATTGTGGAGACAAGATTTAGGTCCCTAAAGTGTGTAGCTCAGAGGGATTGGAATTTCTTTATGTGGAGCATGTCCAACAGCTCTGGGTTTGATATAGCATTGTATGTTAGGCAGAGATCGCCTCTGAATAGGCGATATGCGACAGAGTAAAGCTGGAGCTTTTTGAGAAGGTCTGCATAGGGCATCTGTTTGAGGCCAGTAATCCTCTTTGTGAGGTACTTCTGTGGCCTTTCCAGTTGTTGTAGATGTCTTGTGAGGTACATACCAAAAGGGGCGTTGTACTCTATAATGGCTTTAATGAATGATGAGTAGAGAGGAACAATGACCTCTTTTTTGCTGGATGCAAAACCTTTTGTGATAAGGTGTGCCACATAGAAGGATTTCCTGACTACTGTGGCAATGTGATTATCAAAGGAGAGACTACTGTCCACCTGGGTCCCAAGGTCTCTTATCAGACTTTCGGTGTTAAGTAGACTACCGCCTATGTGGTAGTTCATTGGTACAGAGTTTTTACCAAAAGAGATGACAGTACACTTTTTGGCATTGAGCTTGAAGCCATGGCTTTGACACCAGGCATCTGTCTCAGTGAGGCCCTTTTGTAGGATGTCCACATCATTAGGAGTTTTGATTATGGCTCCTAGTTTGCAGTCATCTGTGAACTTTGTTAGCCAAAGACCTTCTGTGTTAACCTGTACTTCAGAGAAGTAGATACCAAACAGGAGGGGACCTAGGACTGAACCCTGTGGTACTCCACTTGTCACTGGATTTAGAGTCTGCTACTTTCACAGTGTGGGTTCTGTCAGTGAGCCAGTTGACACCCATCTTGTGACAGGGATTTATACCTAGTTCAGTGAGTGTATCTATCATTCCAGAGTAGGGGGTGTTCAGTTACAGATCCCTTCTCCATCACTGCTTTCAGGACTCTCACTGGCAGCCATTATTTCTCTCATCACTAATTCTTACCTGCAGTGGAAGAAAACTACTGTTGGCTTCCACATGTCTTTTATTCCACTCTTCACCCTGAGTAATAAAAATTTAAATGAATCTCAAGAAGTTCTTACAATGGTTCCGTGAGCGAATCATGGCCAGAAGCAATAGGTCCATTACTAATGGGTCTAGTTTCTTTATGTAATTTTGGTAACAGACAAAATCTCTGACACCAAGGTTCTTGTACCAGTAACTGGTTGTATAGGACATCAGCAACTGTCCCCTGTGCAACCATGTCCTTTAAAAATAAGTTGTTTATATATTTAAACATACTAATGAGGTCCAACTCTAAATGACTGCATGTTTTTTCATCACTCAGCTGGCTGTAATCCTCAAGGAAATAATCTTTACAAGACCATATTACCACTCTCCTACCCTTACAAGCTTTAGTAATTATTATTTCCTCATTCATTTGAAGCGCATTCAAAGTAGTTTTTTTTTTTCAAATTATTCCCCAATGTCCTAAAATATCACTCTGTTCTAAATAAAAATGTTTAATTACAGCCTATTCAAAAGCTTTCACAATAGGGAATGAGGGCTGATAAGATTAGTAGATTTCTTAAATTTAAAGATTGAACTATAAACATTGTAATTATCAGAAATACCTCTAGATGAAAAGCAGCGTTTCAAATTTAAATACATAGAAAATGCTTTTACATGCTATACATTTTGAACCAATGATGTGTAAGTTCTAGGCATAAAGTTCAAACCTTTATTAAGTAAATCAGTACTGTCTTATTAAAATGTCAAATTAATAAGATTCTCCATAGATCATTTTAGTTCTTCTCTCAAAATTTGGATAGTGTCAGTGCTACTGTCTTCCCAGCTAGAATGTTTTCTACCTCCCCATTTATGCTGAAGCTTTCTTTCACATGGGAAACATTTCTTTGTTTTTTTGAAGAGAGATCCAAACTTTCAAAACTCAGTCTCTGTTGGAAGAAGTATAGGAATCAGAAGATATGCCTGAATTATATAAAATGGAATAGAGTAAACGTTTTTGTAGTACTGTCATTTGGTGTGGAAAAAGTGCTATAATTCTAGATTAAAGTATAACAAAAGCCTCAGAAAAAGAGACGCGGACAGCTGCAAAAATCCAACAAGGCCTTTACTAGTGCAAAAACACAAGCGCTTTCACAAAATGAGCTTCTTCAGGTGTACATCAAGCACTAATGAGACACACTTATATATACACAGTACAAATCACATGATGCAAAACAATCAACTTCCTGCTTAAAAAATTTTAACATGTATATAAGAAATACGTATAAAAATATATACACATAAATAAAACCTAAACAGTAAACATAAATATAAATATAAACATCATTTAATATACATTAAATACTAAAATAAACAAATAAACACTTTAAAATCATCTTTTTAGTGGCCTCATTTTCAACCTAGGTTTTAGGGGAATGCATTCATTAAGACCATGTCCTTCCGTACTTCTCAACCTGGTAATCCAGATAGCTTCTAGATTCTCAGTCCTATTATACATATCACCCTGTCTAATACTCTCATGCAGCAACCCAATCACTCTAAAACCAAAAACATGAGATACATCTGTACTAGATACATGCTTAGAAAGTGCATTAGTTGTACTGAGTTTCCTGATGTTATAAACATGCTCCTAATCCGATCCCTAAGATGCCTATCCGTCTTACCAACATAAAATTTGGCACAGGTCCTACAGCTAGCAAGGTAAACAACATGTTTACTATCACAGGTGCCAGAAACTTTAAAATGTAATTTCTACCCTGGTCAGGGTGAGTAAATGATGACCCACTATCTATATAGCTACACCAATTGCAATTCCCACACTGTTGAGTGCCAGTGCAAACACTTTGTAACCTATCCTCCTTCGGATAGCAAAGTATCCTTTTAATAGATCTGTCATTTCTAAAACTGATCCTAGGAGTATCATCAATTATACCTGATACTTCACTGTCCGTCAATAACACCTGCCAGTGTTTCCTAATAATATTAATATACCTATCCACATCAGAAGTGTATTTCAGAGAGACTCTCAGATTGGCCTGAGTTGAGATCTTATCTGAACTTTCAGAATGTTGTTTCTTCATGGAGAAATAAGGTCTGGCTCTATCACTCCGTTTACACGTAGCTCTAGGTACTTGTTCAGACAAGGTCCTATCATCATACCCTCTTTCTTTCAAGAAGCTTTTAACTCTATCCACTTCACTTTCAAAATCTTCTTCCCTCACATTTAGTCTTGAAGCCCTCATGACCTGATTTGCCACAACATTTCTAAATATATGGGGGGCATGTGCACTTCTTTCTATGTGGCCCACTTAATCACAAAAGGGTTCATATCTAGAAATAAGGAAGTCATCGTTCCCCTCTACTCATCACTTATCAGACCCCTCATTGAACGCAATGCCCTATTTGGGATGTACCTCACAAGACACCTACAACAACTTGAGAGCCCCAAAAGTACCTCACCAAGAGGATCGCTGGCCTCATACAATTGCCCTATGCCAACCGGCTCAAGAAACTCAAACTCTACTCGGTCGCATACCGCTTAATCCGAGGAGACCTCTGTCTGACACACAAAGCTATGTCAAACCTGGAATTATTGGACATGCTCCACTTGAAGAAATCCCAGTCTCCCTGAGCTACATGCTCTAGGGACCTAAACCTCACCACAACAATGAATAGGACATGTTGGAGGGATAGATTCATGTCCCAGAGACTTCCCATGCTCTGGAACAAGATTCCCATCCACATCAAGCAGAGCTCATCATTAGCACTATTCAAGATAAACCTTGATAAGTGAATGGGTGATAGGAAATTCACCCCTGGGGTTATGCCTGGGGCACTGCTCAATAGAGGGGCAGGAATTTAACAATGAATGGGTGGTGAAAGCCAATACACTGTTGGCTGGGCTTGCCTTGGCCCTCAGAACGATAACCTAGTACCTACCTATGAACCTATGAACCTATATAAATACAGATACTCCCCCGGATTCATCAACAGTCTGTGCAAGAATAGTCTATTCTTGCATGGACTGTTCCATGTAGGAATACTGCAGCAGCACACCCTATATATTAATGAGGGCATGCTGCTATATTCCTACACCTACATGATCCATGTACGAGTGCAGAGAGCATGTATAAGTCCTGCATGGACACTTAAACATGCCCCCTGCACTCAAAAAGTGCCATACAACACCTTCAAACAAGGAAGTAGCATAATATTAGACCCTGGCTCTAATATTATGCACTATTTCAGTGTCCATAGACACTGAAATGTAAAACTGAGCATGTCAGTGTCCATGGATACTGAAATAAGGAAAAAACAAAGCACACAATACCTAAGATGTAGCCCGCACAGTACATGACTGTCCCTGGAATGGCCAGATCCCTGCCCCACATGCCTGTAACCTGCTGATAAATATATGTAATAATTTAATATTTATTTTAATTTTTTTACAATAAAAAATAAAGTTTAAGCAGAGCGCAACAGGTTTGCATGCCACTGCGCTTTGCTCAACCCAGCTGAAATGCTGTTTGAGAGACAAATAGAATTGTGAAGAAAAAGCCCTTGTTGTTGATGTAGTGTAGTGGTTAGAGTTCCAGCTTAGTGTGCAAGACATACATGGCTTGAATCCCAGCTCTAGCCAATATATTTTATGTGTGGAAGCACTTGTAAATTAATTTCTATGAATTGGAATGATATTTGTAAGTCATATGCCTTCCTTTTTTTTTTCTTGATTTAAAATTAGCATGGGTTTAAGAGGACATAAGCAAAGCTAAGGTGACATAAGCAGATGCAAGTCTTGTTTAGCTTAGCTTAGCGCCATATAAACCCAGGAAAACCCACTTACAACTGCTTAAAAGTGCCTTAATCACTCTGGGTCCAGCAGTCTTTCTAATCAGCCTTACTCAGTTTTGAGCCCATGATGCTATACACCATAGTCACAGCAACCTACCACTAGGCCATCTTGGATGTGAGATGGTAGAATGTTTTTTAAACATATCATGCAGTACAGTCAGTTTACAATTGGAAAGACACACTGTGCAATCATGAATGATTGTTATCCACAAATATATATATATATATATATATATATATATATATATATATATATATATATATATATATATATATAAAATAATATATAGATATATTACCAAGAAATACGGATCTGTAGCTATATATATATATATATATATATATATATATATATATATATATATATATATATACACACATACACATGTTTTAAATGCCCATACAAACATATGCTGCTGATAGACCACCCATAACTGGGGCAGCATGCACAGCTGGATATGAAAGGAACCATGACACTCACATCCCCCCAGTCCAAATAATAAGTGAACAGTACGCTGCTACAAAACCATGATAGGCCATACAAAATGGCCAGACATATACAATGAACTCTTAGCAACACAACTACAATGAGTGAAGACAGTAAACAAAAATACAAACAACCAGTAATTCAAACAGGTTCATTTTACTCTGATGTCTTTGCCAAAGCCTTCAAGGAATAACACATTACAAGAAATACTTGCCTTAATTAGAAGAAGCAATTAACGCCTAAGTACATTTAAATACACTGCCTCCAATTACACTCCTCAGTCAACCCCTTGTGGATAAAGTATCACATTTAAAAACATACATTGATTCTGTACATAACAATTGTTTTTATGACTGTTTGACCAAACTGAGAAACAGACTTTTTCCAAAGCAGTAACTTGTAACCCACTACACCTAATTACAAATATATATATATATATATATATATATATATATATATATATATATATATATATATATACACACACACACACAGCCTCCAATTAAACTACACATTCAACCCCTAGGGGATAAAGTATCACATTTAAGAATTTAAACCGATTCCGTACATATCAGCTCTTCTTTCAGGACTACTACCCCCATGGTGGGAGTTATTGAAATGTACAGCTATAGAACTGTCTTCTTCCTCATCAGTAATATCTGTCACGTGTTCTAACAGCCTTGTTTTAAACACTTGTTACTCTCCCCCACATAAAATATGTTACAAGGGCATCTAAGAGCATTCTCCATACACCAACCTCTTGAATGTAAAGAGTTCCACATGTTGTCCACCCTTTCCCCTCAGCAGGAATGACAGAACATAATAATGGTAGACCCTACCTATCAACCTCCCACTGTATAGCATCTGTACTAAGCCTGACATAATTTGGGACTGAGGCCCAAAAACATAGCCATACTGGAAATATTGCTGATATACACTGAGAAAATTGCTGGTGTTACAGGGTTTATTGGAACATAACTTTTCTGAGGGATATAAAGTCTGAAACACAAATGGATGTTGGCATGTACTGATTGCAATCACCAGCATGTGCTACAGATTTGCCAAGGACAACACCTGTCTGGGGAACAGACCAAGCATAACAGGCAAACCTCTGGTCATTATGTGGATAGCCCTACAGTTGAGAGCTATGCAGACACAGAACTTTGTCAGACTGAAACCCATGTAGAAGTAGCATGTTCAGACAAACCCTTTTAAACAAGCAGTATTCAAAACATATAACAGCAATACTCACATTCTGCCCCTAGGTCTTAAATCTTCTCCACCATTTAGTTGGCTTGTCTCCACAGGTCTTGTTCTAAGAGGTATTAATTCACACACCTCCAGGATCTCTTCCTCACAGGTAAGGGAAAAGGTCAATGCCCACTTGGACTACTCAGTTATAGAGGTATGTTGCCATGACATTGGCTATTGGAATAACTACACAGATGCTCTGCATGCAATCAGCAACTGGGGAACACCAATTGGTGCTCAGGCCATCCCATGGTCATGAGCATTACTTACAAAAGACAAGCTGCCAACTATTCAAACCACCTCTGTCATAGACAGTCCACCAGTGCAAAGCTGAAGAAGTGTGAGAAAAAAAATAAGAAAGGATATATATGTGACATATCCAGAAAAGCAGCTATGTGAAACAAGTAAGCATGTAAATGAATGCGGTAGATGGTCTGCAATAATGGAAAATAGGGGTTTGAAAGCATATGCCTCAACAAGACTTGCTGTAATAATGTACTGCTGAGCAGCACTGATGGCCATAGCATGTGGCTCTGTCTGTAGAGACTAGGCCAGATACTGGGATGTTGTACATATTCATATGTTACCTGTGCATATAACTATGATACACATTTTGTCTTGTAAATATAAGACAAATATACAGAGCATGTGCAGAGTAAAGTACTGCTGCAGATGTGTGTGTTGAACTGCATGTTATATACTGAGCTCATACCATTCAACTGTCCAGTGTTCTGCACGCTGACCATATGTATGCCTCATATTTGTAGTCATTTACCCATTGAGTTGTGTCATGTCAGTCAAATTCTTGCCAAATCTGTGAAAACTGACATTACAACATCCCCCTTAATTGTCCGCTGGCTTTTCCCATTTGGGATTGCCACAGTGGATCATCTGTTGCCATTTCTGCCTGTCCTCTGAATCTTGCTCTCTCACACCAACCACCTACATGTCCTCTCTCACCACATCTAGAAACCTTATCTGAGGCCTTCTTCTCTTCCTCTTAGCTGACAACTACATCCTTACCATCCTTTTCACATTATACTCAGCACCCCTCCTCAGCACATAGGTTCATAGGTTCATAGGTAGGTACTAGGCTAATGGCCCTAGGGCCTATATAAGCCTAGCCAAAGGTACCCTGGCTTTCACCACCCAAGAAAATTATTTTCCTGTGCCACTGTCGAGCAGAGCCACAGAAGTGATCCCGGGGTGAATTTCCTATCTTCCATCCAATCATCAAGATTTTTCTTGAACAGTGCTAATGAGGAGCTTTGTTTGATATAGATAGGTAGTTTGTTCCAGAGTATGGGAAGTCTCTGGGACAGGAATATATCCCTCCAGCATGTTCTGTTTATTGTGGTGATGAGGTTTAGGTCCCTAGAGCGTGTAGCTGATAGGGATTGGGATTTCTTTAAGTGGAGCATGTCTAAAAGCTCTGGGCTTGACATAGCTTTGTGTCTTAGGCAGAGATCGCCTCTGAGTAGGCGATATGCAATGGAGTAAAGCTGCAGTTTTTTGAGACGGTCAGCATAGGGCATCTCTTTGAGGCTGGTAATCCTCTTTGTGAGGTATTTCTGTGGCCTTTCCAGTTGTTGTAGATGTCTTGTGAGGTACATACCAAAAGGGGCATTGTACTCTATAATGGGTCTAATGAGTGACGAGTAGAGGGGAACAATGACCTCTTTTTTCCTGGATGCGAAACCTTTTGTGATGAGGTGTGCCACATAGAAGGATTTCCTGACTACTGTGGCAATGTGATTATCAAAGGAGAGACAACTGTCCACCTGTGTCCCAAGGTCTCTTATCACACTTTCGGTGCTAAGTAGACTACCACCTATGTGGTAGTTCATGGGTACTGAGTTTTTACCAAAAGGAATGACAATGCACTTTTTGGCATTGAGCTTGAGGCCTTGGCTTTGACACCAGGCATCTGTCTCAGCAAGGCCCTTTTGTAGGATGTCCACATCTTTTGAAGTGTTGATTATGACTCCTAGTTTGCAGTCATCTGCGAATTTTGTTAGCCAAAGACCTTCTGTGTTGGCCTGTACTTCAGAGAAGTAGATACCAAACAGGAGAGGACCCAGGACTGAACCCTGTGGTACTCCACTTGTCACTGGTCTGAAGCTGGATTTGGAGTCTGCTACTTTCACAGTGTGGGTTCTGTCAGTGAGCCAGTTGGCAACCCATCTTGTGACATAGGGATTTATACCTAGTTTAGTGAGTTTATCTATAATTCCAGAGTGGGGGATGGTGTCAAAAACCTTGGCGAGATCTAGATAGGCTGTGTGAACCACCTTACCCTCATCTACTGCTTTGGTGACTGCTTCAAAGAAGTCTATCAGGTTTAGGAGACATGATATGCCTTTTACAAACCTGAACTGGGTGGGGTCCTGAGTTTGGAGATTACCAATGTCATTGTTTATAAGTTCCGTGATGATATGCTCCATAGCCTTGCAGACCATGCTCGTTAGGCTAATGGGGTGGTAGTTTCCGGGGTCTTTGGTGGCTCCCCCTTTGTGGAGTGGGATAACTACCACAGTGTGCCATTCAGTGGGCACATAGCCTGAGGTGAGGCTATGATTGAAAATGGTACTTAGGTGGGGTGCCAGTTCGTTCTGTAGTTCATGTAGAACACAGCCTGGGATGTCGTCAAGTCCCATGGATGCTGTGTTCTTGGCTTTGGATAGTGTGTTTTTTACCTGTGCAGCTGTGATTACAGGAACTTTGCATTCTTCTGGTATAGAGATGGGCCCTTTAGGGGATGATAGAGGGGTAAAGTTAGCACTGAACCTATCTGCCTGAATCTTGGCTTATCCCTTGGTTCTGTATATTTAGTGCCATTGTGCTGTAACTCAGAGCAGATCTGAGTGTTGCCATTGAGATTCTTGACATAGCTATAGAATGCTTTGTGGTTGTCTTTAGAGTCAGTGCTGATTTTGTTTTCATAACTAGCTTTGGAGGATTTTATGAGGGATCTCAGCTTCTTACTGAAGCTGACCAGGGAGTTTCTCCAATCATGGGATTTTACTCTTTTTTGCAACAGTTTCTTTCTTCTGTTATAGAGTTTGTTTATGGCAGGAGACCACCAGATTGGCTTCCTTTTTTGAAGGATAGCATCTTGGTTCTGTTAGGGATTACGATCCATTTGTGTGAAGAAAAAGCCCTTGTTGCTGATGTAGTGTAGTGGTTAGAGTTCCAGCTTAGTGTGCAAGACATGCATGGCTTGAATCCCAGCTCTAGCCAATATATTTTATGTGTGGAAGCACTTGCAAATTAATTTCTATGAATTGGAATGATATTCGTAAGTCACATGCCTTCCTTTTTTTTTTTTTTTCTTGATTTAAAATTAGCATGAGTTTAAGAGGACATAAGCAAAGCTAAGCTGACGCAAGTCTTGTTTAGCTTAGCTTAGCGCCATATAAACCCGGGAAAACCCACTTACAACTGCTTAAAAGTGCCTTAATCACTCTGGATCCAGCAGTCCTTCTAATCAGCCTTACTCAGTTTTGAGCCCATGATGCTATACACCATAGTCACAGCAACTTACCACTAGGTCATCTTGGATGTGAGATGGTAGAATGTTTTTTAAACATATCATGCAGTACAGTCAGTTTACAATTGGAAAGACACACTGTGCAATCATGAATGATTGTTATCCACAAATATATATATATATATATATATATATATATATATATATATATATATATATATATATATATATATTTATATATATATTACCAAGAATGGATCTGTATATATATATATATATATATATATATATATATATATATATATATATATGTATATATATACACACATACACATGTTTTAAATGCCCGTACAAACATATGCTGCTGATAGACCACCCATAACTGGGGCAGCATGCACAGTTGGATATGAAAGGAACCATGACACTCACATCCCCCCAGTCCAAATAATAAGTGAACAGTACGCTGCTACAAAACCATGATAGGCCATACAAAATGGCCAGACATATACAGTGAACTCTTAGCAACTCAACTACAATGAGTGAAGACAGTAAACAAAAATACAAACAACCAGTAATTCACACAGGTTCATTCTACTCTGATGTCCTTGCCAAAGCCTTCAAGGAGTAACACATTACAATAAATACTTGCCTTAATTAGAAGAAGCAATTAACACCTAAGTACATTTAAATACACTGCCTCCAATTACACTTCTCAGTCAACCCCCTTGTGGATAAAGTATCACATTTAAAAACATACATTGATTCTGTACATAACAATTGTTTTTTATGACTGTTTGACCAAACTGAGAAACAGACTTTTTCCAAAGCAGTACCTTGTAACCCACTACACCTAATTACAAATACATATATATATATACACACATATATATATATATATATATATATATATATATACAGCCTCCAATTACACTACACATTCAACCCCTAGGGGATAAAGTATCACATTTAAGAATTTAAACCAATTCTGTACATATCAGCTCTTCTTTCAGGACTACTACCCCCATGGTGGGAGTTATTGAAATGTACAGCTATAGAACTGTCTTCTTCCTCATCAGTAATATCTGTCACATGTTCTAACAGCCTAGTTTTAAACACTTGTTACTCTCCCCCACATAAAATATGTTACAAGGGCATCTAAGAGCATTTTCCATACACCAACCTTTTGAATGTACAGAGTTCCACATGTTGTCCACCCTTTCCCCTCAGCAGGAATGACAGAACATAATAATGGTAGACCCTACCTATCAACCTCCCACTGTATAGCATCTGTACTAAGCCTGACATAATTTGGGACTGAGGCCCAAAAACATGGCCATACTGGAAATATTGCTGATATACACTGAGAAAATTGCTGGTGTTACAGGGTTTATTGGAACATAACTTTTCTGAGGGATATAAAGTCTGAAACACAAATGGATGTTGGCATGTACTGATTGCAATCACCAGCATGTGCTACAGATTTGCCAAGGACAACACCTGTCTGGGGAACAGACCAAACATAACAGGCAAACCTCTGGTCATTATGTAGATAGCCCTACAGTTGAGAGCTATGCAGACACAGAACTTTGTTAGACTGAAACCCATGTAGAAGTAGCATGTTCAGACAAACCCTGTTAAACAAGCAGTATTCAAAACATATAACAGCAATACTCACATTCTGCCCCTAGGTCTTGAATCTTCTCCATCATTTAGTTGGCTTGTCTCCACAGGTCTTGTTCTAAGAGGTATTAATTCACACACCTCCAAGATCTCTTCCTCACAGGTAAGGGAAAAGGCCAATGCCCACTTGGACTACTCAATTATAGGAGTATGTTGCCATGACATTGGCTATTGGAATAACTACACAGATGCTCTGCATGCAATCAGCAACTGGGGAACACCAATTGGTGCTCATGCCATCTCATGGTCATGAGCATTACTTACAAAAGACAAGCTGCCAACTATTCAAACCACCTCTGTCATAGACAGTCCACCAGTGCAAAGCTGAAGAAGTGTGAGAAAAAAGAATAAGAAATGATATATATGTGACATATCCAGAAAAGCAGCTATGTGAAACAAGTAAGCATGTAAATGAATGCAGTAGATGGTCTGCAATAATGGAAAATAGGGGTTTGAAAGCATATGCCTCAACAAGACTTGCTGTAATAATGTACTGCTGAGCAGCACTGATGGCCATAGCATGTGGCTCTGTCTGTAGAGACTAGGCCAGATACTGGGATGTTGTACATATTCATATGTTACCTGTGCATATAACTATGATACACATTTTGTCTTGTAAATATAAGACAAATATACAGAGCATGTGCAGAGTAAAGTACTGCTGCAGATGTGTGTGTTGAACTGCATGTTATATACTGAGCTCATACCATTCAACTATCCAGTGTTCTGCATGCTGACCATATGTATGCCTCATATTTGTAGTAATTTACCCATTGAGTTGTGTCATGTCAGTCAAAATCTTGCCAAATCTGTGAAGACTGACATTACAACATCCCCCTTAATTGTCCGCTGGCTTTTCCCATTTGGGATTGCCACAGTGGATTGTCTGTTGCCATTTCTGCCTGTCCTCTGAATCTTGCTCTCTCACACCAACCACCTACATGTCCTCTCTCACCACATCCAGAAACCTTATCTGAGGCCTTCTTCTCTTCCTCTTAGCTGACAACTACATCCTTACCATCCTTTTCACATTATACTCAGCACCCCTCCTCAGCACATAGGTTCATAGGTTCATAGGTAGTTACTAGGCTATTGGCCCTAGGGCCTATATAAGCCTAGCCAAAGGTACCCTGGCTTTCACCACCCAAGAAAATTATTTTCCTGTGCCACTGTCGAGCAGAGCCACAGAAGTGATCCCGGGGTGAATTTCCTATCTTCCATCCAATCATCAAGATTTTTCTTGAACAGTGCTAATGAGGAGCTTTGTTTGATATAGATAGGTAGTTTGTTCCAGAGTATGGGAAGTCTCTGGGACAGGAATATATCCCTCCAGCATGTTCTGTTTATTGTGGTGATGAGGTTTAGGTCCCTAGAGCGTGTAGCTGATAGGGATTGGGATTTCTTTAAGTGGAGCATGTCTAAAAGCTCTGGGCTTGACATAGCTTTGTGTCTTAGGCAGAGATCGCCTCTGAGTAGGCGATATGCAATGGAGTAAAGCTGCAGTTTTTTGAGACGGTCAGCATAGGGCATCTCTTTGAGGCTGGTAATCCTCTTTGTGAGGTATTTCTGTGGCCTTTCCAGTTGTTGTAGATGTCTTGTGAGGTACATACCAAAAGGGTCATTGTACTCTATAATGGGTCTAATGAGTGATGAGTAGAGGGAACAATGAGCTCTTTTTTCCTGGATGAGAAACCATTTGTGTTGAGGTGTGCCACGTAGAAGGATTTCCTGACTACTGTGGCAATGTGATTATCAAAGGAGAGACAACTGTCCACCTGTGTCCCAAGGTCTCTTATCACACTTTCGGTGTTAAGTAGACTACCACCTATGTGGTAGTTCATGGGTACTGAGTTTTTACCAAAAGGAATGACAATGCACTTTTGGCATTGAGCTTGAGGCCATGGCTTTGACACCAGGCATCTGTCTCAGCAAGGCCTTTTGTAGGATGTCCACATCTTTTGAAGTGTTGATTATGACTCCTAGTTTGCAGTCATCTGCGAACTTGTTAGCCAAAGACCTTCTGTGTTGGCCTGTACTTCAGAGAAGTAGATACCAAACAGGAGAGGACCCAGGACTGAACCCTGTGGTACTCCACTTGTCACTGGTCTGAAGCTGGATTTGGAGTCTGCTACTTTCACAGTGTGGGTTCTGTCAGTGAGCCAGTTGGCAACCCATCTTGTGACATAGGGATTTATACCTAGTTTAGTGAGTTTATCTATAATTCCAGAGTGGGGGATGGTGTCAAAAACCTTGGCGAGATCTAGATAGGCTGTGTGAACCACCTTACCCTCATCTACTGCTTTGGTGACTGCTTCAAAGAAGTCTATCAGGTTTAGGAGACATGATATGCCTTTTACAAACTGAACTGGGTGGGGTCCTGAGTTTGGAGATTACCAATGTCATTGTTTATAAGTTTCATGATGATACGCTCCATAGCCTTGCAGACCATGCTCGTTAGGCTAATGGGGTGGTAGTTTCCGGGGTCTTTGGTGGCTCCCCCTTTGTGGAGTGGGATAACTACCACAGTGTGCCATTCAGTGGGCACATAGCCTGAGGTGAGGCTATGATTGAAAATGGTACTTAGGTGGGGTGCCAGTTCGTTCTGTAGTTCATGTAGAACACAGCCTGGGATGTCGTCAAGTCCCATGGATGCTGTGTTCTTGGCTTTGGATAGTGTGTTTTTTACCTGTGCAGCTGTGATTACAGGAACTTTGCATTCTTCTGGTATAGAGATGGGCCCTTTAGGGGATGATAGAGGGGTAAAGTTAGCACTGAACCTATCTGCCAGGATGTTGGCAATATCCGTTGGTTCTGTATATTTAGTGCCATTGTGCTGTAACTCAGAGCAGATCTGAGTGTTGCCATTGAGATTCTTGACATAGCTATAGAATGCTTTGTGGTTGTCTTTAGAGTCAGTGCTGATTTTGTTTTCATAACTAGCTTTGGAGGATTTTATGAGGGATCTCAGCTTCTTACTGAAGCTGACCAGCAGTTTCTCCAATCATGGGATTTTACTCTTTTTTGCAACAGTTTCTTTCTTCTGTTATAGAGTTTGTTTATGGCAGGAGACCACCAGATTGGCTTCCTTTTTTTGAAGGATAGCATCTTGGTTCTGTTAGGGATTGCACGATCCATGCACTCATGTAAGTGCTTATAAAGTGCATTTGTGTAGGATTCAGCAGTTATACCTCTATTGTCCATCAGCATGGGTGTCATGAAGTTTGCCACTTCTGTCTTAAGAAGCGTGAAGTTGGCTTTGGAGAAATGTTTTACTGTGGTTTCCCTAATGGGGGGTGGGGGAGGGATGTGGATGTCTGGGGTGATTAGCTTATGGTCAGATATGACCAACGAGGAATTGACCTCTGGTATGGAGCACCGGTTGCCCATGTTGGTAATAACCAGGTCTAGGATATTGCTGCCCCTGGTGGGGGTGTGGATAAGTTGATCCATGGCATTGGAATTTATGAATTCCAGAAAACGTTGAGCACAAACTGATGTAATGCTGCCTCTCCAACACTGTCTCATATCCATCCAACATGGCCTGAGCCTGTCATATACACATTGCTAAACCTGTGCACCTGTGTCACACCCAGTGCAAAACATAACATCTGTAACTCTGCCATGTGCAGCTCTGACCCCTACCTTTTTGTCAGTGCCACTGCCTCCAACCCATATAACATAGGTGGTCTCACTACCCTCTTGTAGACCTTACATATCACATTTACTGGTACTTGTCTGTCACATATCACTCCTGACACTCTTCTCCACCCTCTCCATCCTGCCTGTACTCTCTTCTATGTCTGTCCTCCATAGTCCTCACTCTGAAATGTTGATCCCAATCATTTGAACCCATACAGCTTCGCCAACTGTACTCCATGCATCCTCAACATTCAACTATCCTCCCTCTCATTCACACACAAATATTCTGTCCTAGTGCTGATGACCTTCATTCCTCTCCTCTCTAGAACATATGTCCACCTCTCCAGGGTCTCCAAAAGCTGTTTCCTACTCTCAATACAGATCATAATGTCATCTGAAAACAACATAGTCAATGGGGACTTTCATATGATCTAGTATGTCAACCTGTCCATCACCATTGCGAATCAGAAAGGGCTCACAGCTGATCCCTGATGTCATCCCACCTCCACCTTAAACACATCTGTCAATCCCAATGCAGACTTCAGTGCTGTCACACCACCCTTGTACATATCTTACATATATCTCTTCCACTCATGACTTCATTGTACAATACCACAACTCCTGTCTAAGCACCCGGTCATATGCTTTCTGTACATCCAGAGAGACACAGAGCAACTCCTGACCTTCTCTGTATTCCACCAGTAACAGTCTCAGAGCAAATATCACATTGGTAGTGCACTTTCCACTCATGATACCATACTGCTGACCAGTTCTCCTCACCTCCCTGCATAACCTAGCTTCCACTACTCTTACCCATAACTTCGTCCTGTGACTGGTCAAATTTATCCATCTGTAGTTATCACAGCTCTGAACATCAACCTCATTCTTAACACCATACCCAAGCACTTTCTCTCCACTCCTCATGCAACCTCATACTTCTCAAGCTATCAGTAAACAGTCTGGCTAACACACCACTGCCAGTTCCCCTAAACAACCCGATGCTTCCACAGGTGTGTAATGCAGACCAACAGGCTTGCCAGTATTCATCCTCTTCATAGCTATTCTTGCATCCTCCTTGTTAAGCCATTGCAGTTCCTGATTCATCATACCCCATCATCCAACCTTCTCTGTATCATTCTCTTCATTCATCAGCCTCTCAAAGTACACTATCCATGTGCTCAACATTCACTCCTTGCTTGTGAGTACATATACCTCATCTTCTTTATCACCCTTATGTGCTGCACATCTGTCCTAGCTCAGTGCATCTGTCCAGCCAATTTGTACAATTCCTTTCATCCCTCCTTAACATCCAACCTGTCATTGAACTCTTCATATGCCCATCCTCAGCCTTTGCCACCTCTCTCTTTGCCATGCACATCATCTCCTCATACTCCTGCCTACTTTCCTCATCTCTATGACGATCCCACTCCTTCTTCCCCAACCTCTGTCTCTGTATACTGCCTAGTGCTTCCTCAGTCCATAAACAGGTGCCCTTGTACTGCTTCCTCCATCCACATGTCACCCCAAGCACCTGTCTCCCTTACCAGCTCTGCTGTACTTAACCAGATATTTTTTAGATTGTCACTGTCACCTAGTGCCTGTCTCAACTCTTCCCTGAACTCCACCTCACAAGCACACTTTTCCAATTCACACCATTTGATCTTTGGTGCTGCCCTCACACTCCTCCTCATCTCGATCACCAGCATCATCTCACATACCAACATTCCCTGCTGCCTAAATACACTTTGCCCTGTCACCACT
Organism: Protopterus annectens; assembly: GCF_019279795.1. Taxonomy (NCBI): domain Eukaryota; kingdom Metazoa; phylum Chordata; order Ceratodontiformes; family Protopteridae; genus Protopterus; species Protopterus annectens. The sequence goes on along the minus strand of NC_056745.1, from coordinate 1,043,131,322 downwards.
TTACAGTCTCCAATCTCCTTCAAACTGGCCCTCCTACATTTGATATATTCCACCTGTGTGCATCTTAGACCACTCTTGTATGTCACCCTATGCTCCTCCCTCATATTATAGTGCGTATTCACCACATCCATCTCCATCCTTTTTAAAAAAATCACTACCATCTCACCATTGCAACTCCTTTTAACACCATACATACCCATCAATTCCCCATCTCCTCTGTTCCCTTCAACAACATGTCCATTGACATCTGCTGCAATGACCAGTCTGTCACCCTTTGGTACAGTCATCACCATGTCATCCAACTGACATCACATTTCTCTTTCTCATCGATCGCACAACCAACTTGCATAGCATATGCACTAATAGTCATCATTACACCATCAGCCTACAGCTTCAGAAACATCTCTCTATCAAACACTTAAGTCATCCTCCACAAACACTCTTGGCATACTGTTCCTTCAGCAGAAGCCCTACCCCCTTCCACCTTCAGTCCACACCTTGATAGCAAAATTGTGACCTGCCTACTATACACCTAACTATAATCCCCTTCCATGTGGTCTCTTGCACACACACAATATGTCAACCATCCCCTAGCCATCATACCAGCTAGCATGGTCCCTATACCACTCATACTGCCAACACTAACAATTCTTACCCACAATACCACCCTCCTGGCCTTTCCCCTCTCTTCCTGCCATATGACTGTTGGACATCCTCCAGGGGATGCCTGTCAGTGCAAAGGCTACTATGCTATTGAATGACTCAAGTATGTTACAGCAATACTGAGACACTGTCACTGATTTTGTCCCATTGCACCCATGTATGCATGGCATCCTACAGATGTCCTGCTGTAACAGGTTGATATGGATGACTGCATAGCAGGAGTGTGAATTTAGTGTGCCATACTGACATAGAACAGACATGTATGTGAGGTATTAGCTATGCACATGTCAGTATGAGTAGGTGTATGTGTCCAGCTCATGAAAACAGACATGGGATGCAGATTATCAGTTAAAAGACTTGCACATGTTGTACACGTGTAATCTTAGTTACTGTGTACCCAAAAGAGTGACAGTTCTACAGCTACTGGTTGTTGAATTGACCTTACACAGCCATGATTAGTACAGTACGCATGATTATCATTACTAAATTGGAGAGGTGTCCACTGTGTTCTGATTTTGTGGTCATGCCCACTACAAACAACAGATTGAACACATACATGGCTGTATGGACTCAGCAATACCTTACTTGTCATACCCACCTCCACCAACGTATAGTAATTCCCTTTGCTGGACAGCAGCATTACACAAACCACAGACTTGGTCCCTATAGTGGCTGCACAGTGCAAAGTAGGGGCAAGAACCAACCTGGCATCTAGTCAGCCATTTTCCGAACAAGAATATAAGGTCACAGGTGGATTACTGTAAGGCCAACTATGATTACAAATTTGAGGCACCCACCAGGGACAATCACAAGGCCATCTTCCCATATGTGTGCAATCTCAGAGGCAACATACCAACCCAACCTGTAATGGTGGCCAATCAGTTCACATACACACAAAACATCACTATAGGCAACCTGATGCAGATAGAGTTAGGGCATACATCACCCCCGGCTCAACATCACAATAGGTGGATATGTACTGCACCCACACCCCTCCCCTCATCACCAGTGAGCAGGTATATATTGCCTACTGAAAGGCAACAAATGTGAGTATCCATGGGACATCGTATCATCCCTGTCTGCATCTTACATGAACTTGAACATGTGCTCCCAGCTGCATTACACACTGTAGTCACACCAAGCAGCAGCACCATCCACACACCATCCACATGGAAGATGGCTAATGTCATCCATTTAAACAGACCTGAATGAGGAATAACGGATTATGCAAACAACTTGCCCTCACTGCAGGCAATATGACTCATCAGGTCCAAGAGTACAATGCAAGCTGATACTGTGCTGATAGATTACAGGGGTGTTGTGTGCTTGTGAGTGTTGGCTACTGCTATGGTTGTGAGTGTTAGCTACTGGTATTTAAGGTGCATGTGCAAGTACTGAACATACTGTTACCAAATGTATGGGGTCCTGAGATGTGTTTCCTTGTTAGTTTCTACCAGGTGCAATGTCACATCACCGGAGGGAGAACTTTTCACCAGCAGAATGCAACCTGATAATGGAAGCCATAATATAGAAACACAGTACTGTTGGGCTGAAGCCAGCAATATCTGCGAGAGAGAACCACCTTGTGGGATGACCTTGCCACAGGGTAAATTAGGTGGGCTTGCACACACATACATATGAGCAGGTGTGGCATCCTGCCCCCAACCTCATACGCCAGGGACCCCACAACCACAGGTGGGAAACCAGCCATGCAGCCCCCACTGACACCAGATGAGGAGCTCCTTGCCAAGCTTGGGCCACCCATCACTTGCTGGTGGTGGGTGGCACCCACACAATGGACAAGGAGCATGCAGGTAATGTCCCAGTGGGGATTAGTAGACTACTGTATGAGACATACCTGTATCTGTACAGTATCTACATGCATGTGCCAGGTACGATTGTAGTTGTGGATGGGGATTTCTAGTGCACAGAAGTGCAAATCTATGGTGAAAGACAGCAAATTGTGTAGTATTGGGTGCTGTACTGTAAATTTGCAGACATGCTGAAGCCATCCTTTTCCAAGGGCACATGTGAGTCTGCTGACAATACCTCTCTCCCACAACTACATAGGTCACTCTGGTCTGCATATGGGACAGCAGCCTGAAGCTGGTGAGTATGGATTGTTTAGTTGTGCTTTGGCAATACCACAGGTATGTGGAGGGTATGCAAGTTATCATGCACACAACCATGACTAATAGCCATATTGCTTTATGTGCATGTTCACTTGTGATGGGGTTAATTGTATTGCATCACAGTGGTCACCACAGGGGCCTATCTGAAGAGAATGTAACATTCCTGTCACATACCTCACAACCTGTCAGTGCAGATATCTGGACAGACACCAGCAAAATGTATTGGACAAACTGACTAAGGTAGGGACATGTGTGAAACATATTCCTATACAGTGGATATAAAATGTATACACACTTGTTAAGATGCCATTTGTTTCTGATATATACTGATTGAGGCCACAATATGTCAGTCCACACCTTTCCCAACCTTTAATGTGACCCATAATATGAACAGTTCACTTGTAAAACCAAGCATCTGGACTCATATATTGCACCCACAAGCCTGGACAAGTGTGAGGGTAGCAGACATTGTATCAGTATGCTGTTTCAGTCAGGTATGATACCTGATGCTGCCATATGTGTCAGTACACTCACTGTGGCCTATTTGGCAACTATATCACATACATGGGCATTGTTAAGGCAGACAGAGCACTAATAGGTTCTAAACATCTGGATGTTCTAGACACATCTGTACAGAGGACTGGTATGGCCTGTACAATGGTTTCACATGCTGCATGTGAGGCAGATGCCATTATCACACTATATAAAGTAATGGCATCAGGATGTGGTCACCTGCCATGTATGGTACACACATCAAAATGGTAACAGCCACACAAGATATGATCCATACACACACACATACACACACACACACACACACACACACACACACACACACACACACACACACACACACCAATACTGAGATTAGAACTCCTACCTATCTATTTACGTCTACTATAGTGTTATGCAGTTATCAGATGCGCCACAGAACTTACACAATTTCACCTTGCCCAAAGGTACTTGTAAGGTGAATGACATAATGCAGCCAGAATTCCTCTGTGTTGGTATGGACTCCTCAAAAGTAGATGCTGGACAGGACACTATCCAGTACTGATCCCTGTGGGACTCCACTCATGACTGTTTGCCAGTCTGACTTGGAGTTTGCCACTGTCACACTGTGTGTTCCATGAACCAATTTGCAAACTACCCACTGATATAGGGAGTTGATGCCTAGTTTGTTGTGCTTACCAATAATCCCTGACTGAGGAATGGTATCAGAAGCCTTGGCCAGATTGAGGTAGGCTGTATGCAGTGCCTTACTGTCATACACAGTCCTGGTAACTCACTGAAAGACATCAACCAGGTTGAGCAGGCATGATCTGCCATTAACAAAGCCAAACTGTGTGAGGTCCAGAGTTAGGAGATCACCCATATTTTGGTCAATCGCGTCCCTGATGATGCACCCTTACCTGTGCATAGTAGACTTGTCAGACTAGGGGCCCAATAATCCCCAGGGTCTGTAGATGCTACCCCTTCATGAAGAGAAATGACTGTAGCAGTGTGCCATTTTGGAAGGACTAAGCGTGAGGTGAGTCTGTGACTGACCAGAGCACACAGATGTGGTGCCAGGTCTCTTTGTATGTCATGTAGAACACAGTCACAGATATGTTGGGGTCCCATGGAAGCTGTATCCTTGCTTGTGGACAATGCAGGTCTAACCTGGCCTGCAGTAATGCTGGGTGCCTGGCATTCATCTGCCATTGCGATTGTCTCCTTGCGGGGGGGGGGGGGGACAGGGGTAAAGCTGACATTGAATGTGTTGGCAAGACTGTGGCCAATATCTGTTTTGTCAGGATATGAATCAGCATTGTGCAGTAACTCACAGTACTTGTGGTTATTGCTGTGGAGGTTGTTAATATAACCATCAAAGGCTTTTGTGATTGCCATCAGTTTCTGCTGCAAATCTGCCTTCATAGCTGCCTGTAGGTGATTTCATGAGGGATCCCAAGTTGTGTTTGAGACTAATAAGGGGGTTCACCAGCCTTGGGACACCAGAATTTTCTGCAACAGTGTCCTCCTTCTGTTGTACACATTAGTAATGGCAGGGGACCATCACAATGGTTTTCAGTATTTGGAGGACAGTGTCTGTGTTCTGTTGGCTATGGTTAGTACCATGCATCTATGCACATGTTTGTGCAGTGCATATGTGTATGAGGTGACCGTCATGCAGCTATTTTCCATTGGCATGGGTGCAGTGAAGTCATCCACCCCTGTTTTTAAGACTGCAATGTCAGTATTGGAGAGGTTTTTCAAGGTGGTTACCTTTGTGGGGGGTGTGGGTGAAATGTTAAGCTGTATGTTGATTACATCATGTTTGGATCTGACCAAGTAGGGATTGACAACTGTGGTCAGGCAACAGTCCCATTTGTAAGTAATCAACACAGGTCAAGGTTGTTGCATCCTCTACTGGGGATCAGTATGAGCAGGTCCAGGGCATTGGAACTGATGAATTCCATGAAGCATTGAGCCAGTGTACTGGTGCTTGACTACTTTCCCCAGGTGATGGAGGGGTAGTTAAAGTCTCCTAATATGTCAGTGTTGGGTTGGACCTTCATAGATACCAGGGTGCTGAGGAATTGACAGTCTAGGGACATAGCTGGGGACCAATAGCAGGCTATGGCATGGATTGGACTATTCCCCAAAGTCAGTTTTACTGGAAGTACCGCCAATACATTATGCTGGGATACTAGTCTGGAGGTGTGCATATCCATTATGGATAAGGAGACAACACCACCTGTGGAGGTGTGGTACATGTTTTGGTGCTGACAGCTGTGAAATGCGTCATAGCCTGTTAGTGCAGGGCTGCTGTCTGCTGATGTGAACCATCTCTCCGTTACAGCACAAATGTCAATGTCCTCTACTCTGAGGAGTGCTTTGAGTGACTGAATCTTGACAGTTAGATGTCCACTGTTAAGCAGCACGACCCTCAGATTGCATACATGTCTAGCTGTTGCAGTGGTAATTTGATACACTGCCTAATAAGACACTAAAAGGGTAGCAATACACTTACACTGTATCTAGAAACCCAGGGCTGACAGATTTAGGACATCTCTGGCAAGGCATTGAGGTTTGTCAATCATGTTATCCCAAGTAGAGAGATTCTGGATCCTCTTAGAATGACACACAACATGTAAGCCAATGTTGCAATCAATTATCTGTTGATAGTACTGCAGCATCATTCTGGGTGACAGCAGTATACTGCTCAGGGTTACTGTCACACCTGCCTGGACTACATAATCCAAGTGTTCAACCATGTCTCTTGTCATGTAGCCCAGGGAGGTGTGTCTCAGGTCATTCACACTCACATGGATGATAACAGAGTGATATTTGTAGCTGTTGTGGAGTGGCCTGACTGGGTGTTTCATGTGTTGGATGATGGCAAGTGATAGAAAGTTGGCTGTTACCTCCTCCATAATCAACATAGTGAGTGGGGCATCTGTGTGCCACAGTACTGAGTCACCCATGATCACGGTATTGTGCAAGGTGGTCAGCCTTAGGAGCTTAGGTTGAGGGGCACACTGTGTAGGTGACATATGTGTCCTTTGGCATGTGCTATGTTGTGGTGTCTGAGTGGGTGTCTGTCTTGCTGGTCTGTGCTGTTTGTGTAAATGTCCATTGAGTGCCTCTGTGAAGGTGGGTGTGTGGCTTTTCAGTGTATGTCATGGCTATAATAGTGGGTATTGTGGTGAACTATGTGGTCCACATGGTATGGTGCAGATGTTGATCTCATCTTTTTGACCAGCTTGTCCAGTCTTTGCTGGAGAGTGCATATTTCCATATTTGGTGATATAGGGGTAACTATCATTGGTCTGAGTGTTTGGAGTTTAGAGGAGAGGGTTGTCTGTGTACATGGGGCAGTTGCAACAGTGCCTCAGAATGGACAAATCCATCAGGTTAATGGGTGAAAGCACAGAAAACCACACTTCAATCATGCCAGGAGGGGTGGTCATAAGTAGTAAGTATTGGGGCTAATTCCATGATGAACGAGTACTCCTGATGGCTCCCAGGTGTGATACACTTACTGATACAATAACTTGTTGAAGTGCAAAGCTATAATGCTATCTGAAGTGCAAGACAGAAAGAACTAGCAAAATGTATGGGAGAAACTGAAGGCAGACTTCCTGCCACCTGTAATACTTTACCTCAGCTGTGTAGTTATCAGCACTTTTGGCCAGTTGTAAGCCCAGTAAGCTCTGCAGCACGCGTGTGTGCACGCACGTGTGTGTGTCGGATACTGTGTGGCTTATACCATTTTGATTTGTGTACTACCCATTACACTTCCCCCACCTTACTTTACTACTGCTGTTGTTGTTATTCACCTTAGAAGTACCTATGGACAAGGTGAAATGGTGTAAGCTGCGTGGTATGTCTCTAACTGCATAATGCCATACTATAAATAACTAGATATGCAGGAGTTCCAGTCTCAATGCTGGCAAGTGTTTGTGTGAGAATCATGTACTGTGAAGATTATACCATTTTGAGTTGTGTACCACAATACTCATCCTAATTTAGTAGTCCTGTGTTATGGACCAGGAGGAGGGGTGATTTGAGAAATATAACAGAATGTAGTGAAACTAGATAGATAATCAATCTGGGTGCTGATGGAGCACCTGGCTTGAATGGTGTCATTCCCATCAAGCCTTTTTTAAAAAAGAGGGTTTTTTTTTTACTGAGTTTTTGATTGGCTGTTATGTATTTTAAAAGGTGTTTAAAATTGTTGTATGTTGTTTGAAGAAGGGTTTTTCAAACCTGAAAGTGCTAACCTACTACATTTTATTAAACTACTGTTTTTTTATCAGCCTGGTGGTCCAGATCATCTGTTTTAGATGTCGGTATCTTCTGATATATCCATGAGGACAGTGGCAAAGTTTCACCATGCTTGTGCAAGGGGCCTGATGCATGGTGGACAGTCACAAGCTAGAAGTGCTAAATATGGTACACACTGTTCCAAAGACTGCTTTACTGTTTTCTCTGAACATGGTTATGTCCAACCCAAGTTATAGTCGCTTCCAAGGTTGTGGCTGACACTGTTCTAGCTCTAAAATGATGACATCTCACTTGGCCAACTAACACCCTGGTTAAAATGTGGACTTTATACTTAAAAGTTCTTTTATGCCCCCAGTCTCTCTTTGCTTGCCAGAATATTCACTTAGTTAAAATACAATAGTTTCCTTTTACACTATTTATAAGTCTCGAAGTTAAACAGCAGTTGTAATATATTTATTTTGTTTCACCACACACCAAGCTCTTCAAACAACATAAACTTGAGAGTAAGCTGCAAACATTCAGCCCACCCAGAAAAACACCCTCCAAAATAAGCATTTTCTGAAGGGACACAAACTCTGAACCTCAGGTGCCTATTATTATTTTTTTAGGAACTCAATTCACAAAATCTTGCCAGAAAGTCACACATTTGTCAAGAAACATGTCAAAATCCTCTCAGTTTCTTTTAATTCTGGACAGAACTAAAAATAATGTGAGACAAACAGGGACAAACTGTAAATATTATTGTATGCATTTGTTAACCACATAGACCCACAGGGCAAAGTGTCCCTTTTCAAGAGTGACCCAAGAGCACTGTCTGGTTAAGTGACATGCTCAAAGTCACACACTGGCAAAATGATTCAAACTCTGTACCTTTGGCTGCAAGGGGGCATTTCATTTACATTAGTGCCAGACAACTCCAAATCTCTTAAAATGTTAACAGAGCAGCAAGTGCTACGTGGATCTGAACAATAAAAATATTAAACCGTAAAGTCTGGCATTATTGGCTGACAGCAATTCTCAGTGATTTCCAGAAAAAAATATGGAAGGATAGGGCATAAATGTGAGGCAAAATCAGTGATGCTCTGCAAACTTATAGACAGATAAAAGGCAGACTATTTAAATTCACTTAAAACATTAACAGAACAACAAATTTTGCACCACCGTGTATTTTCTAACCATTCGAACAACACAAACTATGAAACTCTCATTTTGTAAGACTCAGTGTTTTATCAGAAAATCAAGACGTTACTGAAGGCCTGTCCATTATTGCAGAGGATTAAGGCACTAAGTTCCAAGTGAGTGGCTTCTTGTAGTGAAGGTTGCAGAAAGTAATTGTTTCTACCTCTATTTGCCCACTCTGTGACTTTGAACAATTATTGATACCTTAAGACCATTTGAGTTCAATCACTATATACTGATATGGATTATAATTGGCTTAGTGATATAACACAGCATCTGATAATATAAGGAATAGTAAGCCAAATAACCAAGGTGTCCAGAAGAGCTCCATCCTGGATCCCTTTCTTTTCAACTCATTTGTGGTTACCTTTCCAACCAGCAGAAACTGCTGGATGAATAAGTTTGCCATTGACTGTATGGCTGGCCTTATGGCTATATCTAACAATGATTGTTTTAAAATTAACAAGTATTTGAATAATAATTCAGGGGTTTGTCTTTCAGCAGCAACACATGCCAGAATATGTACTGCGGCAGGGATGTGATAAAACCTTCACTGACACCAGAAGGATCTGTTATGTCAGAAGTTACAGAATGCACAGACTTCAGGATTCTAATCGTAAATAAACTTTTGACTAGCATGTTAATAATATATGGACGAAAGCCTGAGACAGTAAGTTGTATGCTAAAAAGCATTTCTTTAATGGATGACATGAGTGTTTAAGCATTGTATATTACATATATTAGGTCACTAGCAGAATATAGCAACTCCTGCTTGTACACTAGTACTCATCTCAACAGAAATGAATCAATACCTTCTGTTAAAGGTCTATGTTCAAAGATAGATGCTTCAGACTAAAACTGTTCTTAAAGGGTCTATATTATATCATCGAACGCTTAAAAAAGCGAATGCTGATTGATCGACCTAATTTAAGCGAAGGCTTACAATCTCGAACTGTCAGATCAGTGATTTTTTTCCCAGGGAAAAAAATCGCTGATCCAAAACACATACACACAACACAAGCACACCAAACAAACAGAAATCCACACACATATACCTAAAATCTGATACCTAACCCTACACTAAACTATGCACACACCACTAACTACCCACTTACCTTAACCCAAACCCTAACCCTAAGGTCTGTCACTATCGCACACTCACCTCACCCGCTCCCTAACCCTAACTCACCTAAATCACCCTAATACTCACATCCACACAATCGCACACTTACCTGAATCCGACCGGTAACCTTCCACCATAACACTGAAAATACCGAAGCAACAGAAATGGACAACCAAATTCTTTCCCTAGGAAAAAATTTGAGTTTCTGCTGCTTCGATATTTTGCAGTTTCGTGAAAATAAGTTCGATCAATCAGCGTTCGCTTTTTTAAGCGTTCAAGGATATAATATAGACCCTTCTTAAATTGGCATAAGTCTGTATAAGTCTATTTAGCTTATAAAGATGAGGTAGAAAATGCTTTGCTTAATTTGAAAATGGTTTCTAATACAATCACCCATAAATACTCCAATTTAAATTTTTTAAATTCTTCTTAATAAAATAACACTGAGAAGCAGATTTTCCACCAAGGCTATTCAACAATATTCCTTGTAAAATAAGAGAATCCAGAAATGTTATGATATTCAAATCTCAGTTAGATTTATGGATGGGGGACAAGGTTTATGATCCAAATTTCAAGAAGTCAGCGTACTGATAAGGCCCCTTGGAACAAAACACTGGAAATTATATTTTATGAACTTATGAGCTTAACTAGGCAGTGTTTCTGGATTGTACATTTACTTACCTGGTTTAAAAGACAGAAAACAAACAGATGGGGCATAATTATCAGAGAAAATGCTCATGTGTAATTTCCGAACAGTAAGTTCAGAGCTAGACCATGGTCAAATGGGGCCCTAGGCAGGGTAATGGCCCTTCCCCCCTTGCATCAATATGAATATCACCTTACTCTCCATAAACTAAACACTGTTCAAACCTGTCTGTGTGCATATTAATTTCTTCCTTACTTTTACAATGACCACAGAGATTTGGATTTAATTTAAAACTTTAATTTAAAAATTTACAGCAAAAAACTGAGAGGCATTTAATTAATTAATAAAACAGTCTTACATTAGCGACTCTCTGAAGGGTGCAAGAACTCAAAAGACAAAAGTGCAATGCATTTGCTAATAGCTTGGGACAGTCTACTGGACACAAGTGTTCCTTTTCATGGGCAGCCCAGGGGCATTCTCTGATGAAGTGACTTGATCACACTCCCACTACACAAATGAAGGCTGACAGAATCAAATGGTGCACTACAAGAAGTAGCTCATTAACAGCTTATAGCCTACCTCAACTGCACTAAGTACCAGACAAACTGTTGTAGCCCAACACAGTGCATCTCACACCAGTGTGCCAGAAAAAAAAAGTTAAATTAAAAATGCATTCATAGTTAACATTTTAACATTAAAATCATACACTTGATATTGTCCAGTTTACTGCAATAAGTTCCCTTCCTTTATACCATAACTACTCAGTCATGAAAGACAATCACCCACAGCACCTACACACACACACACACACACACACACACACACACACACACACACACACACACACACACACACACACACACACGCACGCACACACATACACACACACACACACACACACACACACACACACACACACACACGCACACAAAACAAAATTTTCCAGAAATCCACAAATTTTACAAGAAACAGACCAAAATAATTCTCAACTTCTTTGCAAAAGAATGCAGGAACATGACAAGAATAATCTATTTGTTCGCTAGGTAAACCCATTGGAGAAAGTGTCCCTTTGTAATGTAGGACTACTCTGAGTGACTTGCTCACAGAAGGCAAATGGAGGAGGGAGGATTTAATACCTCAGTGCCGTAAATGCCATAGAACACTAGACTAATTCACTTAAAAAGTTAACAGAACAATAATTAGTGTTGCATGAACATGTATTTTCTGAACAATGAGAACTATGAAGCTGTAATGGCTGACATTTTTGACTCAGAAGCATAGCTTGGTGAATTAGCACTTGTTTCAAGTATAAAACAAGCACGCACACACACACACACACACACACACACACACACACACACACACACACACACACACACACACACACACACACACACATGCAGTACAGAAAGCACACGTACACGTACACATGCAATACAGAAAGCATCTGTTTGAGGTCTAAAACACACACACACACACACACACACACACACACAAATACACAGTTTATGTGCCCTCCAGTGTCTTCCATAAGTGTGCTCTCTGCCTCCTGGCATTAGTGCTTTGAAGACTGCACTAGCTGTCTCCTGTTAAAAAAAAAAGACTATGGTTAAGCTCTTCTTAGCTCAGTGCTCAGCTGAACATGAAAGACCACGAGGGTGCACAGACACATTGCATATAACAAATGATACATTGTTACATGACAACAGAATAAAACATCATTATTGCATAAGAAACCTTTATTAAAATGCTAAACACCACACCCTAGTGCCTTGGCTACAAGTGTATCAGATATAAAACCAGAGATACAAAAATACAGATGAATATATAGACAAGACACTTATTATGGGAAGAAGTCTTTTGGTATATTGGCAAGCTAGAAGGGCATCAATGTCTGTGTTTGAAATATTTGTATGTATGTATGTATGTATGTAAGAGTAAATAATTAACAATTAGAGCTTTGCTAGAGATGGCCTGCACCTATCACCCCTGGGACTCCAGATACTGGCCAAGGCTCTTGCCACCCCTATAGTGCCTTTTTTAGGCAATGTCCTGAAGACAAAATTACCACCGGAACAGATACAAGCAAACATAATCTGAGGGTTATGCTACTCAATGCTAGAAGTCTAAATCTCAAAATTCACTCGCTTGAAGCACTCCTTAAAATGGAGAACATCGACATCTGTGCAGTAATAGAGACCTGGTTCAAGGCTCCGAAGAGCACCCCTGCTCTACCAGGCTATACCTCATATCACACTTTTCAGTCTCAAAACCTGGACAGAAGCCCTAAAGGCGGTGGTGTCTCCATATTCATAAATGATATGCACACCTCCAGACTAGTAGCCTAACATAACACATCACAGATACTTCAGGTACAACTAACACTGGGCAAGACTGCAATCGAGGTTGTAGCCTGCTATAGACCCCCTACCATGTCCCAAGACTCCCACTCCACATTCCTAAACACCCTGGAAAATATTAAGGTACAACCCAATACCCTTATACTGGGGGACTTTAACTACCCCTCCATTAACTGGGAAAATTACTCATGTACCAACACACTAGTTCAACCTTTTCTGGAATTCATAAATTCCAGTGCCTTGGACCAACTCATTCTTACTCCCACCAAGGGTAACAACATCCTCGACCTAGTCATTACTAACATGGGCAACTGTTGCTCTAGACCAGTAATCAACTCCTCACTGGTCAGATCTGACCACAAGCTAATCACCATGGATATTCACATCCCCCCCTCACCCCCCCCCCCGTAAAGGAAACCACCATGAAAAACTTCTCCAAAGCTAACTTTGGGCTTCTAAAAACAGAGGTGGCCAACTTCACGATGCCCATGCAAATGGAAAATAGGTGCATGTCTGCTGAATCATGCACCATTGCACTGTATGAACACATGCACAAGTGCATGGAATGGGCCATACCAAACAGAACAAAGATGCTCTCCTCCAAAAAAAGGAAGCCAATCTAGTGGTCCACTACCGTAAACAAACTCTACAACAGAAGGAAGAAATTGATGCAGAGAAAGGTGAAGTTCCATGACTGGAAAAACTCCCTTGTTAGCCTCAGCAAAAAACTGAGATTCCTCATCAAATCCTCTAAAGCTAGCTATGAAAACAAAATTGCAGCTGATACTAAAGGCAACCACAAGGCATTTTATAGTTATGTCAAGAACCTACATGGCAATCCTCAGATCTGCTCTGAGCTACAGCAGAATGGCAACACATATACCGAGCCAACTGATATTGCCAAAATGTTGGCCGACAGGTTCAGTGCGAACTTTACCCCCCTTTCACCCCCTAAAGGGCCTATCACAATACCAGAGGAATGCCAAGTTCCTAATATCACTGCTGACAGGTTAAAATTGCACTGTCCAAAGCCAAGAATACAGCTTCCATGGGACCTGACAATATCTCTGGCTGTGTTCTACGTGAATTACAAAGTGAACTGGCACCACACCTGACTGCCCTGTTCAATCACAGCCTCACTTCAGGCTTTGTTCCTACTGAATGGTACACCACTATGGTCATCCCACTCCACAAAGGAGGAGCGACTACAGACCCTGGGAACTACTGCCCCATTAGCCCGAATAGTCTGATATGTAAGGCTATGGAATGCATCATCATGGACTTTATAAAGAGGGACATAGGGAATCTCCAAACTCTGGACCCCACGCAGTTTGGATTTGTGAAAGGTAGATCATGCCTGCTCAATCTAATAGACTTCTTCGAGTCTGCCACCAGACCTGTGGATGAAGACAAGGTAGTTCACACAGCCTACATCAATCTTGCCAAGGCCTTTGACACCATCCCTCACTCAGGAATCATAAATAGACTCACTAAACTAGGCATAAACCCCTATGTCACAAGGTGGGCCGCAAACTGGTTCACTGATAGAAGCCACACTGTGAAAGTAGAGGATTCCAAATCTGATTACCGACCAGTTACAAGTGGAGTCCACAAGGATCAGTCCTGGGTCCTCTCCTGTTTGGCATCTACTTCTCTGAAGTTCAAGCCAATATAAAGGGACTTTGGCTGACCATGTTCGCAGATGATTGCAAACTGAGAGCCGTTATTGATTCTACAACTGATGTAGACATTCTTCAAAAAGGCCTCACTGTGACCAATGGCTGGTGCCAGAACCATGGCCTTAAGCTCAATGCCAAAAAATGCATGGTCATTCCCTTTGGGAAAACCTTGGTGGCCATGAACTACCACATTGACAATAGTCCACTAAATACTGAAGGTGTGATAAGAGATCTGGGGACACAGATTGACAGCAACCTCTCCTTTGACAACCACATTGCCACTGTGGTCAGAAAATCATTCTATGTGGCACATCTCATTACACAGGGTTTTTCATCCAGGAAGAAAGAGGTCATAGTCCATCTCTACTTGTCCCTCATCAGACTTATTATAGAATACAATGCACCATTTGGCAAGTACCTCACTAGACACCTACAATAACTGGAAAGGCCACAAAAATACCTCACTAAGAGGATCCTGGGCCAAAACACATGCCCTGTACAGACAGACTCAAAAAGCTCCAGCTATACTCTGTCTCACATCGCCTACTTAGAGGTGATCTCTGCTTGACCTACAAAGCCATGTCTGACCCACAGCTGTTAGATATGCTACATCTGAAGAAATCCCAATCCCTCTGTGCCACACGCTCCAGGGACCTCAACCACATTACCACAATAAACAGAACATGCTGGAGGGGCAGGTTCTTAACCCAGAGACTACCCATGCTCTGGAACAGACTTCCCATTCACATCAAGCAGAACGCCTCACTAGCCCTCTTCAAGAGAAATCTTGATGAGTGGATGGGCAATAGAAAATTCACCCCAGGGATCACTTCAGTGGCCTTGCTTGATAAGGGCACTGGGAACTAACTTTGGGCAGGAAGATGCCAGGGAATCTTTTTGGGCTAGGCTTACATAGGTTCCAGGGCCAATGGCCTAGTACACACCTATAATTAAAATCTAGAATTCAATTAAGAATTTAAAAAAAATAAAGCAATAATTACTATAGTTAATAAAATAAAGATAAAGTAAAACTATCTATATAAATATTAACTTGCTAATTTTATTATCTAAATCCTTTAGGGCACATTGCTCCAACTTTTAATAGATAAAACACTTGTTTTGTGTAAATAAGCTGTTTAATTTGAGCCTGGAATCATGGTGTACAACACTGGAGATGCTATTCCATAAATATGGCCCTGCTACTGACTCTAGAGACTATAGGCCCATCAGCCTGATGAGTCTCATTTGTAAGGCCATGGAACACATTATAACAGACTTGAGACATTAAAAACCTTATCATGCTAGACCTGCAGCAATTTGGTTTGTAAAAAGTTGAGCCTGTCTAATGAACTTGGTAAACCTCTTTGAAAAGGTAACACAAGATGTTAATAGTGGTCACACCGAATATACAGCCTACATTTATTTGGCCAATGCATTTGACACCATCCCCCCTTGCTAACATAATTCTGCACTTAAGGATACAAACACATTGCAGATAGACATCCTTTGTGGTAATATAAATAGGAACTTGTCTAAAAGCAAAATCCACATTGCATAGGAATTTGACTCTTTGAAAAAAGAAGAAAAAAAAAACAGAGACAGGAGGACAAAGGGCAAAGAAAAGCCCTCTCCTCAGTTTTGCTGCTAGCACTACGCTGATGTACTGTGAAGCATGCAGATGTATATGCTTTACACATGTGCAGTACATCGGTTTTGACCATGGAAGGTGGAAGAACACTACAGTCCCATTATACAATGACATTAGTTAAGAAAGGTAAGCATTTTTTTTTAAATAATGTCATTGTATAATAGCAGTAATCCACAACTGGGTGTGAGCATCACAGGATTTCCCCATGGTTGGCTTTGTTTAATCAGTCAGGCTTTGTCCTTGTGATCAAACCACATCAACCATAGGTAAATCCTATAATATCATACCTAATTGTAGAGTATTGTTTAATAGCATAACATCCCTTTGAGATGTACCTCACCAGACATATAAAACAATTGGTAAGACCCGATAGGTTCCTAACAAAGAGGATCAAAGACTTAAAATCCCTAAGCCACCTCAAAAAACTATGAATTACTGCCCTCTTTTCTGGGTTTTATAGGCACCTCAGAAGAGAACTATGTTTTCCCTTCTGAACAGTCAGGGATCCAATAGTCCATTATCTCTTGCACCTTCACAAATCAAACAGTACCACAAGTGCTAGAACAATAGATCTGAACCTGCTGCAGCAGGTCAACAAAACAAGGTGGAGTGAGAGATTCATTGCTCAACATAGTCTTTAACTTCCTATGATTGCAAATAAATAATCCTATAAACTCTGTCTTTCTCTGACATTCACTTTACCTTGCTCTAAAATAGCATATCTAAGGTCATCAGGTTTACTGTCATATAAAATAAACTGTAGCTACATTTTTACATTTCTGTTTCTTAATATTCTGATATGTCCCTACGAATTTACTGTAAACTTCCCGATTGTTCTATATGGAACATTTTCCAGGGGCACAGCAGGATATATACTACATCCACAGTGATAAAGCTTTAAGTATCAATGAGTTCAAAATTAACAGAATTTGTCTTAATAAAAAAATCTGTTGAGAAAACTACAGCAAATACAGTAACTATAGGAGTAGGTTCTATTATGTTCAGTATCCTATCCATGTAAAATTTTCTTTAGCTTCTTTAAAGAAAGTATGATTCAACATGACTTGTAGAGGCCAAGCCCCCTCCTATATGATACTATTGGCAAGAGAGGAACTTTGGCACATTAAAGGATTATTCTTCAAAATCCAACATTTCTTTAACAACACTCCTCAATAACCAATCTGTAAGAGTATTACATTCTGTGTTGCTTCTTATTGCATTGTATATAATAACCTGTTCCTTTCATACCACCTGTCAGGTGAGACAGTGGAAGCCCTTCTGGCTGATATACTATACATCATATGGAGTAGATGGGGTCTTGATGACAGTATGGGTGCATTCTGGGACACCCAGGACATCAGTGGAAAGGGCTATATCATAGAATGGCCACATAGCGGTGAATGTCTCATCTGATATTGAAGCAAAGTATCTCCTCTATCTGCTGCAGCATCACATCAATGATCTGGCACTATATTCTCAAGGCTGACTCCTGAGAAACTGCTAACATGTCTCTTGGCAGATGCTGAAAGGCTGTTTAATGCTACACAAACCTTCAAGTCTACTGGGTTAGGCATTCCACACATACTCCTTGATTCAGTATAAAGCATACCTATTGTTTTTATTTTTCATATCATTAACATCTTCATATATTCTCTGTTTTAACTTCCTTTCAGTCTTTCTAACATAGAATGCTGTACAGCAGACACAATTTGCCAAATATACCAACCCTTTGGGGTCACGTGTAGTGTATGAGTTACCATGAATCAATCTGTTCCTAGCTTCCAGATCTACCTTACCATCATTCTTAATATAAGGACATTGGGAACATCTACCACATTTAAATGTTCCCACTTTGTCCCGGTTTGAAACAATGTGAGTTTGATGTTCCATCAATTCCTACAAATTCTGTCCCTTCCTAAAAATACATTTAAATGGGAAACTAATCAATCCACTAAGATATGTTAGACTAGAGAACCTGTTCCATTCCTTTTCCAGAATATTTTTAACAACATAGGCATCCCCATCAAATTCAGTTACATAGGCTAGTTCAAAATTACTGGCCAAACTAGTGTTGTCTAAATTCTCAGCTCCTGTGGTAAACTCCTTACTTATAATTGGGGTAAACATATTAGTACGACCCTGTTTCACCTCATTATATATCTCATCTATCAGGTGGACTGGATAGCCCCTATCTTTAAACATGTTGATTAATAAATGACATTGCCCTTCAAAATCAACTTCATCAGAGTTCATCCTACTGATCCTGACAAACTGACCCTTTACAATACTCTTTTTGTGTTAATGGGCGGGCACTGTGAAAATGAAGGAAGGAATTTGAGTAAGTGTCCTTCCTAAACACCTCAGATTTAGAACAACCATTGCTCTTGTTAATAGCCACATCCAAATATTCCAATTTCACATGACTAACCTTACTGGTAAATTAAAAATAAATGTAGTATTGACAATATAATCCATAAATTCACAAAATCTGGGTTCAGTGTCCACCCAAAAAAATAACTATGTCATCAAGGAAACATTTATAAAGTACCCATGAGTCCTTAAATGGTGAATTCAGAATAAATTTATGTTCCCAATCCATCAGCACAATATTGGCATATATGGCAGCACACCTAGCTCCCATAGCTACACCACTAGTTTGTTGTAAAAATTCTCCTTCGAAGAATACAAAATTGTTCCTTAAAACAATTTCCATCAAAGTTAAACACACACGAAATTCATTAAAACTCAAGTCTGAAAACTCACTAATTGCTTCTTCTAACCATCTCATCCCCGCATTGTGGGGTATGCAGCCAAAAAGATCCACAATGTCAGTTGTTGCAAATAACACATGGTCATAATACAAGTCATTTTTTACACATCTCAAAAAATCCCAGGAAGTGTAGAAAAGTCACCTGTAGGGGTTGTATTCTTTTTATTAGAGCCTTGGTGCTCTACATCATACAAAAATGTCTGTTTGTGTACTCAAAACAGCAGGGGTGGTGTTGGAATTTGTTTGTGAAGTCTGACTTCACTTATTAATGACATTAATGATTGGAATATAATTTCTTGGCTGAATGGGGGAAAATACAGTTTTGGGCAAGAGGAGACTCACAATTCATCCTCAAAGAACACATTATTGTTCAGTATTCAATCATTTAAATCACGTATGCTAAAACACAGGACATTGCAACTTGATAATATGTATTTAAAGGAATCTGTTAATATTGGTGTGGTGCCTAAAGGACTGAGGATGTGGGAATTCCCCAATAATGTTCAGATGGGCACTGAATTTTACAAAGAACTGACAGCTATTTTTGATAGAGCTGGAAGTGACATTAAGTCAGTAATTAGGAACAATGAGAGACAGATGGATTGTGTTATGAAGCAGATAGATGAAGTTAATCACAAACTAACCAATGATTTATTGTTTACAGTTAGTGAGTATAAGGAAAAATATTTTTCTGTGAAGGATTTTGTTGCTAAGAAGTATAAAGAGATTTTTAATAGGAAGAGTAGGAAGTCGTAGAGGAATACAATAGAATATAATGAAGGAAGCTGTTATCCCAAACCAATGAGTGGTAATAGTAATAGCAAATCAAGGGTTCAGGATGGAGGGCAATTCGAAGACAGTAGGTATTTTAACAATGGCCCCAACCATGATGATAGTGTGGAAAAGCAGCTTAGAGATGGACCCTATCCCCAGGACTCTTTAGACCAACCGCCCCTCTGGAGATCAGAGAGACTGAGGAACAAGGTTTACCTTCAGACCTACAATGGCTTCGGGGGGGTAGAAACAGAGGATGGGATGGGGAGGGGAACTGTGAGGTTTTAAGAGACCAAGGTTTGTTGAATGATAGCCAACTTAATGATAAGTTGACCAAGGATGGGCCAAATTTTCTTGAGAAGGCTATAATATTTTTAATTACACTGACCTGGAGTTGACTCAGACATATTTTTCTTTGTTTTCTAAGGGGTTTACTTTTATCTCCAAATGTAAATCTAACATTTCTAAGGTGATTATTGACCTGAAGTTATTTTTGAGGAAAAAGAATTTAAAAATTATGTACGGTCAGAAAGATGAACAGGTAACAACAGAATTATTAAAAAGGAAGAGTATTTTTAACCCCTCTTTACATCCCCAGCTTAGGAATTCTGAATTGGCTGTTGAGAGTGAACTTAGAAAAGGGGTATTAAAGATCAAGTTTTCCCCTAATCTCACTAAAGAAGAACAGGATTTATTGAAACAGATAAGAGGTAGCAAATACCTGAGGGTTATGAAACCTGATAAAGGTGAGGGGACTGTACTCATGAGTTCGATTATTTACGAAGCCAAAATGATAGAAATTCTGAATTACCCCAATAAATGCATTAGAGTATCCAGAAATGAAATTAACATAGCTCAACAATGAATACATTTAATAATGGATGATTTGTTATTAGAAGGCTCAATAGATCTAAGTACAAACACTTTTTTATACAATGACAGGCCACAGGTATCATCCATATTTGGAATACCAAAGATGCACAAGAATATACTGGATCCACTTTTAATGCCCATTGTTTCAGCTGAAGGCTCTACTACAGCACTTTTGGCTAGGTATTTGGACATAAAGCTGAAAGCAATCCCAAGGGACGATAGTGATGTTTTGAAAGATTCCTGGGATTTCTTCAGATGTGTAAAAAATGACTTGTATTATGACAGTGTGTTATTTGCATAATTGACATTGTGGATCTTTTTGGCTGCATACCCCACAATGCGGGGATGATGTGGTTAGAAGAAGTAATTAGTGAGTTTTCAGGCCTGAGTTTTAATGATTTTAGTGTGTGCTTAACTCTGATGGAAATTGTTTTAAAGAACAATTTTGTATTCTTCGAAGGAGAATTTTTCCAACAAACTAATGGTGTAGCTATGGGAGCTAGGGGTGCTCCCATATATGCCAATATTGTGCTGATGGATTGGGAACATAAATTTATTCTGAATTCACCATTTAAGGACTCATGGGTGCTTTATAAATGTTTCCTTGATGACATAGTTATTTTTTGGGTGGAGACTGAACCCAGATTTTATGAATCTATGGATTATATTGTCAATACCACCATTTTTTTTTAATTTACCAGTAAGGTTAGTCATGTGAAATTGGAATATTTGGATGTGACTTTTAGCAAGAGCAATGATTGTTATAAATCTGAGGTGTTTAGGAAGGACACTTACTCAAATTCTTTCCTTCATTTTCACAGTGCCCACCCATTAACACAAAAAAGTATTATAAATAGTCAGTTGGTCAGGATTAGTTGGATGAACTCTGATGAAGTTGATTTTGAAGTGCAATGTCATTTACTAATCAGCATATTTAAAGATAGGGGTTATTCAGTCCACCTGATAGATGAGATATATAATGAGGTGAAACAGGGATGTACTTAAGCAATAAGCCACAGATGGGTGTGGGTAATGTTGGATTTACCCTTGGTTGGTGTGGTTTGGTCACGAGGGCAAAGTCCGAGTGACCAAGCAAAGGCAACCATGGGTAAATCCAGCATTGCCCACACCCAGCCGTGGGTTATTGTTATTATACAATGACATTATTTAAGAAAAAAATACTTACTTTTCTTAAATAATGTCATTGTATAATGACTCCGTGCTACCCTTTCGCAGGTATCCTGGGGCATTTCTGATGTACTGTGCATCCATAAGGGTCATGTCCCACACTTACTCAGTACATCAGTGCTGTGCAGAGGTAGCAATGGAGAAAGGAAGATCTCCGTTGCTTTTTAAGTATCTTGCTATGTTAAATGAGTTTAACAAAGCTAGATATCTTTAAATAAAAGCAACCAAGAAAGGAAGATCTCTATTGCTTTTCTTTAAGCTATGGCACTATGGTAAATGAGTTAAACATAGCGAGATATCTTTAAAAAAAAAAAAAACAACGGAGAAAGGAAGATCTCCCTTGCTTTTCTTAAACTATCTCGCTATGTTAAACTCATTTACAATAGCGAGATTAAAGCAATGGAGCTCTTCCTTTCTCTGTTGCTACCTCTGGACAAGGAAAAAAAAATCAATGGATATACTAATGGAAAAAGTCCGGGTGACTGGACCTTTTTCCGTTAATATATTCTCGGATTTACAACGGGCATGCTGGTTGGGCTGGCCAATTAGCATGCTCGTTTTTGAATGTTTAGAGCCAGTCATTGTATAATAACAAGTTTACCCCAATTATAGGTAAGGAGTTTACCACAGGAGCTGAGAATTTAGACAACACTAGTTTGCCCAGCAATTTTGAACTAGCCTTTGTTCATAAGTTCATAGGTAGGTACTACGCTATGGCCCTAGGGCCTATACAAGCCTAGCCAAAAAGGTACCCTGGCTTTCGCCACCCAAGAAAATTATTTCCCTGTGCCCCTGTCGAGCAGAGCCACAGAGGTGATTCCTGGGGTGAATTTCCTATTTCCCATCCAATCATCAAGATTTTTCTTGAAGAGTGCTAATGAAGAGCTTTGTTTGATCTAGATATGTAGTTTGTTCCAGAGTATGGGACGTCTCTGGGACAGGAATCTATCCCTCCAGCATGTTCTGTTTATTGTGGTGACAAGGTTTAGGTCCCTAGAGTGCGCAGCTCAGAGGAATTGGGATTTCTTTAAGTGGAGCATGTCTAACAGCTCTGGGTTTGACATAGCTTGGTATGTTAAGCAGAGATCGCCTCTGAGTAGGCGATGTGCGACAGAGTAAAGCTGGAGTTTTTCGAGACGGTCTGCACAGGGCATCTGCTTGAGGCCAGTAATCCTCTTTGTGATGTGTATCTGCGGCCTTTCCAGTTGTTGTAGATGTCTTGTGAGGTACATACCAAAAGGTGCGCTGTTCTCTATAATGGGTCTAATGAGTGACAAGTAGAGGGGAACAATGACCTTTTTTTCCCTGGATGAGAAACCTTTTGTGATGATGTGTGCCACATTGAAGGATTTCCTGACTACTGTGGCAATGTAATTATCAAAGGAGAGACTACTGCCCACCTGTGTCCCAAGGTCTTTTATCAGACGTTCGGTGTTAAGTAGACTACCACCTATGTGGTAGCTCATGGGTACAGAGTTTTTATCAAAGGGGATGACAATGCACTTTTTGGCATTGAGCTTGAGACCATAGTTTTGACACCAGGCATCTGTCTCAGTGAGGCCCTTTTGTAGGATGTCCATATTGTTAGGAGTTTTAATTATGACTCCTAGTTTACAGTCATTTACGATCTTTATTAGTGAAAGACCTTCTGTGTTAGCCTGTACTTCAGAAAAGTAGATACCAAACAGAGAGGGTCCAGGGCTGAACCCTGTGGTACTCCACTTGTCACTGGTCTGAAGTCAGATTTGGAGTCTGCTACTTTCACAGTGTGGATTTGTCAGTGAGCCAGTTAGCAACCCATCTTGTAACATAGGGATTTATACCTAGTTTAGTGAGTTTATCTATAATTCCAGAGTGGGGAATGGTTTCAAAAGCCTTAGCGAGATCTAGATAGGCTGTGTGAACCACCTTACCCTTGTCTATGTCTTTGCTGACTGCTTCAAAGAAGTCTATCAGGTTTAGGAGACATGATATGCCTTTTACAAACCCGAACTGGGTGGGGTTCAGAGATTGGAGATTACCAATGTCTTTGTTTATAAGTTCCATGATGATACGTTCCATGGCCTTGCAGACCAGGCTTGTTAGGCTAATGAGGTGGTAGTTCCCGAGATCCGTAGTGGATCTACCTTTGTGGAGTGGGATAATTGTCACTGTGCACTATTCAGTGGGCACAAAGCCTGAGGTGAGGCTATGATTGAACATGGTGGTTAAGCGGGCTATCAGGTCATTCTGTAGTTCATGTAGAACGCAGCCTGGGATGCCTATGTTGTTAAACATATTCTGTAAAAGGAATGGAGCAGGTTCTCTAGTCTAACATATCTTAGTGGATTGATTAGTGTCCCATTTAAATGTATTTTTAGGAAGGGGCAGAATTTGAAGGAATTGATGGAACATAAAACTCACATTGTTTCAAACCAGGGCAAAGTGGGAACATTTAAATGTGGCAGATGTTTCCAATGTCCTTATGTCAAGAATGATGGTAAAGTAGATCTGGAAGCTAAGAATAGATTGATTCATGGTACACTACACGTGACATCAAAGGGTTGGTATATTTGGCAAATTGTGCCTGCTGTACAGCATTCTATGTAGGAAAGACCGAAAGGAAGTTAAAACAGAGAATATATGAAGATGTTAATGATATGAAAAATAAGAACAATAGAAATGCCTTATACTGACACAGTTTAGAATGTCCAAAAGCAATATTTTTATTTTTTGTCTTGGAAGAGGTCCCTGTGGATGTCGGGGGGGGGTTAATGGGAGGCTTGTATTCAGTATAGGGAGTTGTACTGCCAGCTCGTCCTAGAGTCAGACAAACCCCCAGGCTTGAACGAAAATGTTTCTTTAGCACCAGTACTTAAAATGAGGTCAGCAAGATTGTAGAGTTTTGCAACTCCAAGCTTATTAACGTTGTATGATATTGGTTCAAATTATCACAGTATTTTACAACAGTATTTTATGATTACTATTTTATAATTGCTACTTCACATATAATTTTTATATTTATATTTAGCATTATTTTCTTCCCATGGATTTTCTGTTTCTAAATTGATGTATGCAATTACTGACTTTACCCACAAGATGGTGTTACTGTTATTGAACCAAATGGTAGATGTAATGAATTTGTATTCCTTTTATTTATTTTTTTAGAGATTTTTTAATAAATCTGATTTTAGATTGTTTAACTTGTTTTTAACAATACTGAACAATATTCATTTTATGGTTTCATGGCTACTCAGCTATTAAATAAGGTGGTTTACTGAGTGGGATGATTAGAGTGTGAAATAACTTCTTCTTCTTTCGGCTTTTTCCCAGTTACGGGTCACCACAGCGGATCACCTGTCCGCTCATGATTGTCAGTAGAGTTTTTACGATGTCAAGTTGCCAGCCCGGCGCCCAACCTTCCACTGAAGGCACACATGCACGCACTCACACCTAGGGCCAATTTAGAGTGCCCAATCCACCTACAGCATGTCTTTGGGAAGAAACTGTAGCACCCGGAGGAAATCCACACGACAACAGGGAAGACATGCAGACTCCGCACAGAAGGTACCCCAGCCAAGGATTGAACTGGAGAACCTCTTGCTGTGAGGTGACAGTGCTAACTGCTGCACCACCGTGGATGCCCAGAGTGTGAAATAACTGTACAGTATTAAAATTCAACTGCACAGTTATTTCACACTTGGGGCGACAATGCTAACCGCTGCACCACCATGGCCACCCAGAGTGTGAAATAACTGTACAGTTAAATTTTAATACTTGATTAGTGCTGTTTGGCTATTGGATATCTTAAATTGATGTGAATATAAAAGTAGTCATTAATCACATGAATAGGTTTGCATCTGATGAAGTTTTTTATGAAAACGCAAAGATTTGGGAGCGTTAATGTGTTTTTCCTGCCTGTGTGCTTTTCGTGTGTACAATAAAGCCTCCTGCTTTGGATCAGTTAGGCTTTGTGCTTCTGTTTACTGGTGACATTTTACCAAGTTTTTTCTCCTTTTTGGCTTGGTTAATAGTGACACTACTCCCATCATCATCGCATGAGTGAAGCTCCTATACATTTGCAAATCTTGGCATTAAGAATAGACAATCAATGTAGCTCAATGCACTAATGTAATATGTTTCTGTATCACTCCTCCATGTTTAATTTCATCATGTGCATAGGGTTGCCACATTTTCAAATGCCCAAAGTGGGACATTTTTTGTACAAACGTCAGATTTTGCAAGGCAAAACATACCCACGGCCAGTACAAAGGACAGAACTTCACTTTTTGCCTAAATAAATGCTTATTCTTGTAACATTTTAGTTGTTTATTCTGTTTCTTATAATATTTAGGTGTTTCAGAAACAGAATAACTGTTTTATGCAACTATTACATTAAATATAGAAAATATGTTTGTCCTAATATCTCAGGACATTTGTCATTTTTTTCAATTTTTATGCAGGACATAACTGCCCAAACAGGGACTGTACCTCACAAAGAGGGACAGGTGGTAACCCTACATGATGTGCATGCACAGGGCAGGGCACTCGTTATAATGGCATTATGCACTTATTTATATAACATGCATTTTGTGCTATTTCTCCAAGAGTACAGTCGTGTTATTTGCATACGTGAATCACTATCTTCCTGTGAATCAGTGCTAACCTTGCCCTTCTGCGTAATGTTGCACATTGTGTATAATGTTCAAAGAGTGATGATAACCAAAATAACTTGTAATTTAGCTGAGGTGTGCATTTTTCTCACCCGCTTTTACCAGTACCTTGAAATGCTATTGTCACACAGTACTGTCAAGCCTCAGATATTTCATAATTTATAGTAATCCGCACTACAAAAATGAGCTGAAATTTGTAGCGGCCACCTCCACCAGCATTTTTGTTTCAACACCTGTTGTCACAGTGTCCCATAAATGTAGTAGGACTGTTAATATATGAATAGCTGAAATCAATGGAACTTGAGAAGACGTTGACATATAAACCTTTCCCTTATGTTTGGCCTACACTGTCGCATAGTAATTGGCCAGCAGGAATTACACCTTGTTCTGCCACCAGACATTTTGTACTTGAGAACATTTACAATCTTTTTCCATTTACTTGGTATGCAGCCCTCATCTAAAATAAGACTAAAGAAATGTACCAGAACTGTTGTCATACTATAGTCCATGCCCTTTAATTTTCTGTTGGGCCTAGATCAATATCACAGGCTTTATTAGTCCTTAAAGTAGTTAGTGTTAAAGGAAAACTCCACCTTCTTCTACAGTTTAGCTCAACTTTTAGGCTGTATTTCTCCATACAATATGATTCTAGTACTGTGTAGGTACATGAAACCTGCTTGCACTTTATAATGCTTCCATTTCCTCACTTTGGTATCAAAGGAAGGGAAAGACACCCACTTTTTTTAAAGCTTAACTTCTCACGAGTTGCAAAGGAATTTGTCTACAACTGCGTGACATACCACAGACACAGAGAAATCTGTAGTAAGGAGCTCAAGCTGATGTAAACAAGACAGAGAGGTGTGAAAGTATTTTCCATTGTCTTTACTGCAGAGAGAAAGAGAACTTAACATTGATTCACAGCTGCTTCTAATGTAGCCGTGCCATTCAGAGCAAAACAAAACAATTAAATCAGTCAATCTTTCAAAGGCAGTTGTCACCTCTTTTGACAAATTTACATAAGTAGCATCACAGTATTGAAATGGTAAGCTTTAAACCTTAAATGTTTGTTGTTTATACTACTTTACATTTTAAGATGACTTGAATGCAGTATCAAAGATGTCTGTGACATTTAGGGAAAAGTCAGAAAATATTTTTCTTGGAACTCTTCACCACTGTGCACCGGTGCTTGCTCACCAATTTCACTCTAGTTCATCTACATAATTAAAAAAAACACCTTTACAGCTATGGGACCTTTGCTTTGGCACCAGAAACTCCCAAAGTAAAAAACTAAACTGCGGACCCCTCAATACCTGAATTTAGAGTGAATTTCTCTGCTAAAACAAAGTTTTCACTCTAGTCCATCTACATAATTAAAAAACCCACCTTTACAGCTACAGGACCTTTGCTTCGGCACCAGAAACTCCCACAGTAAAGAACTAAACTGCAGACCCCACAACACCTGAATTTAGAGTGAATTTCTCTGCTAAAACAAAGTTTTCACTCTAGTCCATCTACATAATTAAAAAACCCTCCTTTACAGCCACGGGACCTTTGCTTCGGCACCAGAATTTCCCACAGTAAAGAACTAAACTGCGGACCTCTCAACACCTGAATTTAGAGTAAATTTCTCTGCTAAAACAAAGTGTAGGTTGTTTTTATATAATTAACTGTAACCTAATTGCTACTAGTACTTTATCTCTTGTAAACCAGTAGTGGCATACTGAGCACTTAATTCTTTCAAGTCTCCATATGCCCAATTGGATCTAAACTATAGTGCAGTACAGTGCAGACCAGGGAAACACACCCTTTGCCTAAACAGTTGATTGCATCTCAGAATCACAGGTGCCATTTTTAAACAGTCCTCACCAGTGCTTGCACGTCAAGTAAGCAAATTAGTTTTTTTTTTCATATGTATGTAATCTGCTCATATTGCCTGTGTAATTCCACTTAAATTGCTTTTTACTGGGATACTGCCATAACTGGGGTGTGTGAAGACTGTGCCTTGCATTTTAACATGCACTAGTTTAATCCCTGCAAGGGGATTGTAACAAACGCACCCTTTAAACAATGGCCCTGCTATTTCCCCAGAGGCACACTATTTAATTCTTTCAGCACTAGTATGCCTTCTATAGACCTCTATGTGCTTTTTTGGTAATTTACTGAGTGGTTTGGTTGTTATAATACTGGCACTCATTTTTTAAGTAGGAATTCTCTCCTGATAACAACACTGCATTCTAGTGGAATTAGGACATATGCTGCAGCTGTTATTATGTGTAGTCTCTAGTTCTAAGGTAACTCTGATGGTTGTGTACTATCTTTTAGAATCTTGCAAAGACAGCTCGCATGTAACATACTGATAGACCAAACAGTTTGCATGTTTAAGCTTAAACCTGTTAAGGCAGTGTTCTGCAGCAGCCATTAGATAGTGTGTCTCCTGTACATTAATGTATAACTGCTGTGCGCACCATTACCTGGTGAAAGAATCTCATGATAGGGGTTTAACCAAGACAAAAAGGTTGCAATTTATGTTAGAAACTGGGATACTATTCTGCTTTTATGCATACTTGATGCTACATGACACAACTGGAAAATTAATGTGTATTTGTACTAACTTGATGATTTTTGATTAATCTGGGAAAATTTGTGTGATTTTTATGTTAACATAATGCTTCTTGATGTTATACAACTCTAATTATGCTTGTTCCTCTAATTTCTCTTTTACCTTACTTTCCCCTACCAGTTTCACTCTAGTCCATCTACATAATTAAGAAACCTGCCTTTACAGCTACTGGACCTTTGCTTCGGCACCAGAAACACCCACAGTAAAGAACTAAACTGCGGACCCCTCAACACCTGAATTTAGACTGAATTTCTCTGCTAAAACAAAGCGTAGGTTGTTTTTATATAATTAACTGTAACCTAATTGCTACTAGTACTTTATCTCTTGTAAACCAGTACTGGCGTGCTGAGCACTGGAACGGCTGTTGTTCAAAGGGGCTAAAGTGCCTTCCCCCTGTTATTTAATTTAAATCTTTCAAGTCTCCATATGCCCAATTGGATCTAAACTATAGTGCTTGGGCTCTCTGTTACCTGTTTTTTAAGAGGTACCTTTCCTACCCCATAACTGCAGTACAGTGCAGACCAGGGAAACACACTATCGGTCCCTAAGAAAGACTTTGCCTAAACAGTTGATTGTTTTTGGAAAAAACCTTAGCTGGAGGGGGGCTAGCCCCATTCCGTTTGCCCTCACTGAGCTCGGGCTCTCTCCGCTCCCCAACCCTACCCCCATTCCCACCCACCCCTGACATAATTTCCTTTATTCTAAACCCTTTCTCACCAGACCCCCAAGCCCCACCTAACTATTCCTGCCCCTCCCATCTCCTTCCTCACCATCCTTCTCAAACTCCACCCTCCTCTTACCACTTTACTCTCCACTCAGTATACCTCATCCCCTACCTTTCACTTCTTCACCCCATCAGCCTTTAACATCTACCTTTTTCTTGTACCTCCCTATTCTCACACTAGTACCCATCACCTAACTTACAGCCCACTATGCTATCCCACTCCCTTTTATTGACACTACTAGCTACCTCCACTCTTACAATTCTATGCAACCTCACCTCCTACACCTTTCCCCTTGAACCCTTCTCTCACCCACCCACTTCTACTTATCCACCCACCTTCACTCAACTACCTCATTCTTTCCTAAACCCAGTGCCCTGCACTGGTTACATAACCTTATCTCTGCACATAAAACACAGATCAAGCAAAACAACACACAATAAAGGGAAACCCAAGTGCCTCATACTCCTAGTTCCCAAACCTCACACAATTCCTTCTCTCCTCTTTCTCTTGCTGTCAGGTGATATACATCCCAACCCTGGCCCAGCTCAACCAGCTTCCTCTAATCCTACCCTCAAACATAGCACCATCCTTAACCATAATATCCCACCAAAACACATTTCCTTTTACTCTATCAACCTGAAAAGTATAGTAAACAAAATTACTGAATTCCATTCTTGGATCTCATACAACTCCCCAGACATAATAACCCTTAGTGAGAATTGGTTAAAACCTCACATCCCTGATAGGGACATACTCCCTCCTGGTTATAACATCCTAAGACTAGACAGAACAAAAAGAAAAGGAGGTGGTGTTGCAATCCTGTACAGATATAACCTCACACTTGCACCCGTACCTCCCCCCTCCCCCCAATTCCCCTGCTCAACTCCTTCTGGCCAACTACAGAATAACCCCCCACTACTCTCTATACATAGCTTCTCTCTACATCCCACCTGGGGGCAACCTCACTGTACTTGAAAATTTACTTTCCACTCTCTTCTCAGACCACCACAATGAGACTATCATAATGGGAGATGTCAATATCAACTGGTCCACACTCACAACCTTATCTCCCTCTACCTCCATAAACCTTCTCGGCTTGCTTCTCCCAACTAGTCACAACTCCAACCTACACCACCAAATCCTCCACCCACTCCTCCATACTCGATTGGATCCTTGTATCCCATCCTCACAAATACCACCTCCCTGAAACCCTTCCTGATACCCTCAGTGACCACTCACCTACCAAAGTCCTCCACTTTACTCAACACACACCCAAACCCCACATATTTAAAGCCTGCCACAAATTAAAAAACGTTGACTCAAATGAACTCAATCATCAGCTCTCCCTTATTGACTGGACCTTTCTCAAACAATTACCTCTTGAGGAAGCATTCATGGGATTTAACAACACATTCCTCAGCATTCTAAACTCCCTGGCCCCCTTGCGCAAGATAAGGATTAAATCCACTGTATCTCCCTGGCGTACTCCCTCCACTCTCTCGCTAATGGCACAGAGAGACACTCAATGGAAACTCTGGATTAGAACAAAATTGCCCATTCACTAACAACAATATAGACAACTACATAACCAGGCAAAATAATCAAATAAAGACAACAAAAAAACTACTATACTAACCCCCCCAAAACACACCTCTGTAACCCCAAAAAATTCTGGCATACTATAAACAATATCCTACATCCAGGAAACCCACCCAAACCCCTCACTTAACCATCTCCAAACTGCTACTAACTTCAACACATACTTCATAGAGAACATTAGCAAACTTATGAACCACTCCAACCCCAACACCACCCCACCTGCCTCCCCCCCAGATCACCCTAACCCCTCTCCTACCTTCAACCTACAAACACTCTCTACTTCTTACATAAAATCGTTTGCTCCTTAAGCTCAAACCCTGCTCTCCCTCCATAGATGGCATCCCTCCACTCTTTCTTCAACTAGCTGCTAACTCCATAGCCGTACCCATCTCTATCCTCATAAACATATCTATTACCGAAGCCACAGTCCTAGTCATCTGGAAAACGTTTTACACTATACCTATCCACAAGGGAGGTAACTCCACTGAACTAACTATAGACTCATCGCAATACTATCTCCCCTATCCAAGATCCTAGAAAAATGTGTACACAAACAGATTCTTCAGTACCTCACTGAAGCCAGCTTAATTACCCCCACCCAACCCGGTTTCCGCCCTGGCCATGGCACTTCTACAGCTCTCAACTTATTCATAAATAGTATTGTTCAGGCTAGGGAACAAAATAAACTTACATCATGTCTCTTTCTTGACCTATCAAAAGCATTTGATACTGTCCACCATCCATTACTCTTAGAAAAACTCTCCCACCTAAACCTATCCTCTGCCACTATTTTCTGGTTCTCTAGTTATCTTAATAACTGCTACCAGTCCGTCAAATGGGATGCTTCTGTCTCCCCAGAACATCTAGTACTTATGGGAGTTCCCCAAGGTTCAATACTAGGACCACTGCTTTTCAACATTTTTACCAATTAGTTATTCAGCTCCACCCACACTCTTCCCTAATGCAATACGCTGATGACTCCACAGCCATCACAATTGCAGACACACTTCCCAAACTCCATTCTAAAACTCAGGAATCTTTATTGTCTGTTGAGACCTTCCTCAACCAAAACCATCTAATCCTAAACCCAAAAAAGACCAAACTCCTTTTCTTTCTTCCAAAAACAATGGCCCAGTTGAAACAAAACTTCTCCATCTCCTCCCAAAACAACACACCTATCACAGAGGATAATCACACTAAACTACTTGGGGTCATCATTGGCGACCAACTAAAATTTGACCAGCATGTACTAAACAACATCAAGAAAACCCACCAAAAATAAGGCCTTCTTTACAGAAACAAAACCTTTCTCTCCTCTCAAGCAAAAATTGCTCTATCACATGCCTACCTTCTTCCAACTCTTATCTATGGCTCTCAAATTCTCACCAACCTGCAGACCTCTGTTATGATCAAACTTAAATCCACCTTTAACAAAGTTGCAAAATTTGCCGCTGAACTTCCTTGCTCCTCTCACCACTGTCTTACTCTACAAAAATTTAAATGGTTAGAGTTCCCTCACAACTTTACTCTCTCCCAGCTCCAGATAATCCATTCCATTCTATACCAGCCCACATTCTGCCCCACCATATCACCCATCATCTCATCCTACTCTCCAGTTAGGACACTCAGGAGCTCTAACCAACACCTTCTGACTATAACCAAATCCAAACTCAACATAGGAAAGAGCCTGTATCGCTACTACCCCGCCATACAATGGAGTAAACTCCCACTGGACATACGAAACACTACTTCCAAATTTCTGTTCAAAAAGACAGTGAGAAATCACCTTAGCTTAAATAAACTTTGCCTCTGTTAACAGGCCCCTGACTAACCCACCTCTCCAGAATAATTCTCTCACTTCTTATTCTCCTACAAGTACCTAACTCTGTCTCTTTCCAAACTCCCCATCCCTTCTCCCCCTCTAAACCCTCTCCCGACTCTTACCCCTAAACTATCCTTTACTGTTCCAATCTTCTCACCAGTAAAATGGTCAACAAAATACTGTTGCACTCTTATCTCTCCTTTCATCGCTACCCAAACACTCCTTACTAGCTACCTTTCTCTTTATTCACAATTCAATTTCTCCTTGACTACCTACCTTAATATACATAGCTAGCCAACATTGTATATAATCTATAATCAGCATTATTATCGTATACTCACTGTACATTGTTATGTATTCTTTTTTCTGTGTACTAGCAAATGTCTTTTTTGTATTCTTGGAACTTGTAAATATTTTGTAACTATGGAGCTTTTCTCCCTGGGTCTCCACTGAAAAAGGTGCTCAGCCAAGATGGACCAACCCAGTCAACAAATGTTAAATAAATAAAAAAATAAAAATTTACCAAAGTGTAAAGGAGGGGCTGGCAATTCATCTTGGACTACAAAAAGATACTTTGAACAAAGACCTGCAATTTTGCAACTGTTTTGGTTACAGCTGTATAATTCCTTAGTATACTGTAAAACAAGCCCTAAAACACACACAAATGAGGAAATAAAAGAAGCTGTCCTGTTACAGACAGTATGCAACATGACAGAGACTAACACTAATCCCATTATATATCAATGGAATGGGAAAATACCACTACTTCCTTGTCTCTAGCATGGCTCATATAAAACAGACTTCAAATGGATTATGAGAAAGGGAAAGGTTTGAAGAAAAGATTACATTAATATGTCAAGCCCCATTGACAGACATTTTCAGACTATAACATGCAGTTAGAATGATTTTGAGATGTTAAAATAACTCAGAAAACAGAGATAGAGTGAAAAAATAGATTTTTTTAGTTCTAAGGAGCTCAACCATCTCTGCTTCCTTCCTGGGGAGTTTCTTTTTATATGCCCTACCTGCTTTCCCTTTCCCTATCCCCACGCTCATTAACTATATTTGAGGACAACTTTCCTGTATTGATCAAACCTCACCTTAGGAAGCATCCTCAATGAGCACCCTCCCTCCCAGGATGGGCACTGCCATCCCTTGCTGCTGCTCTCTCAGTCACCCAAGCTGCTAATTGAATACAGCTGAGCTGGGCCATGGTTAGGGCTTTATCCTTTTATGCCACTTGAGCAGGGCAGCTGGGCTATAGTTAAGGATTTATCTCTCTGCACCACTTCAGTGGCAATTTTCATTTTCAGGTTGATTTATTTGGTGATGGTGGATGATTTTCAGTAGGAAACATTTAGTTGAGATTATACTTTTCATGAGTAAAAGCTCATTATATCTTATAAATTCTGCTGCAACTGTTGGGCCACCATGAAGGATTGTGGATACCACTGTTGGGGAAGAGAGTTATCCCTGTATTTTTCCATAGTAGGGTTAGCATGAATTTACTTTCTTTTGATAACTTCTGACAGTTGCAAAAACTATAAACAGAACAGTTACACAGAAGTAGAAGTTGGGTGGTTACCACAGACACATACTCGCATGCACATACTCAGACTGGTATAAAATACTACAACAGAGACCACTATGCCATAAAGCAATGAATCTTTATTGAACAGAAGAAAAAATACTGGTGAAGACTGTCTTTGTATACATTGAAGCAATAGAACTACACAAAGGGCTATTTCTGTTAGTCCACAAAAAGTCTCTCAAACCAGTTTTGTCACAATCTAAAGGTGCTTTTCCTTGGGGTATTCTGGAAGGTCTTCTTCTTTGTTGTAGCACAATCCTACAAACCACAGTTCCATGCCCAAACTCCCACATCATCAAGAGGCCAACTTCTCTAACAGGCCCAAAGCCCACCTTTAATAGAATAAATGTTCATTAACTAAATCTTTCTATCTAATACAAAAATATATCAGTCTGTTTTAAAGAAGCAATATTATTTAGACTATGTACAAAATGCTCTATTCACATCA
Source organism: Protopterus annectens (assembly GCF_019279795.1). Classification (NCBI taxonomy): domain Eukaryota; kingdom Metazoa; phylum Chordata; order Ceratodontiformes; family Protopteridae; genus Protopterus; species Protopterus annectens. The sequence goes on along the minus strand of NC_056745.1, from coordinate 1,043,096,060 downwards.
ATATTATTTACATTTATGTCTGTGCAATTTAGTGACAATTTGACATAGCATATGGCAATAAGTTCCACACTATGTAATATTCACATGCATAAATATATACTATGGATTTTGATTAAACTGGACCCAGAAGTAACTGAAAATGCAACTTGTAAGCTGAGTAAAATCTGATGTATCCAAATTTGTGTAGTATATGTTGTAGAAATACATGGTCTCACCAATAGAAAATATTAATGTAAACATTTCACCACCACTCATACAGAAATTCGAAATATAGTTTAAACTATATACATTCAAAACAGTGTAATTTTTGCAGCTGAGCAGTGAATTTCCACTGCTCTTTTCGACAAACACACAAGATCCAAGATCAATCTGAGCTAACACCTCTTTGGCAAACAGCTTAATAGGTGAGTACTAGGCTAATGGCCCTGGAGCCTTTACTAGCCTAGCCCATAGATGTGTCCTGGCATTGTGACGCCCAATGTCAGTTCCCAGAGCCTCTATCAAGTAGAGCCACTGGAGTGATTGAGACCTCAGTTTAACAAATCATCTAAAGGGTGGTAGATTCAGGAGTTTATAGCTGTCTTATGCTATACTGCAGCGCCATTAATTGGAAATTAACCCAAGTACCTTGGGTAGGGAACAGACTACCATTACATGGTGGATGTGCCTGCAGAGCATACAGAGGGGTTATAAAGTAAAACTGATGATACCTTTAAGAGATGTCTTCAAAGTATAGGATTTTTCCCAGCAGAGAAGGAAGAATCCAGTGGATGAGGGTATGGGTACAAGTAGCTAACATGATGTTGCTTCACGTAGCATATCTAGATACTCACAACAGTACACATGCAGAACTTTGAAATGTAAGAGATCTCAAAGTACAGGTAACTGTTTCTCTTTGACAGGAATGACATAATTTGACTGGAGCAGAGTCCCAGGATGCCACCCCAATATGTAATTCACTTTATTGGAGTAACACTCACAGATCACTTAAAGGTGTCCCTGTGGTAGACACCCTAGAAATGCAGGGGGATACACAGTTTGGGCTGAAAACTGTTGGTTGACATGTGACAGTGTAGGGTGTCCTTTTCATCATGCTAAAACAAGAACAAATGGCTAAGAAATGGATATATAGTGCTATAGGCAGCTATTAGACATAGCCAAAAATAAAAACCTCAGTGCTAGACAGGCTTACAAGCTGATGAAGCACATGACAATACTTTTGTAGCAGAGAGTGACAATCAAAAGGAAGAATAGCACAACTTGTATGATCAGGAATAGCATGCATATTAGAGCATAGCGGCACGGTCTCAGTTACATTTATTATGTATTTATGCACTTATTGACATTTGATTAAAGAAGATAATGTTGTATAATCTCAATAATACAGTCAAAAGACAGATGGAGGTACCCTTGTGTTTAATATTAGCCTATAACAAAGTGAGAATGCAATATTTGTATTGAAAAGAGAATGTTTGATCTAGAAATAATGACAGGTAGTACAGTATTAAGGAATATATTGCAGCACTGACCATCATTGTTTTACAGAACAGATTTCCAATGTGTGCTGTGTATCTTCAGTAACGTCAGTAACATAGGGTTATTACATGTCCCACTTTATGCAGGATAGCCACTGCCTGGGCTGTGGTGTCCTATGAAAAAACATCAAAAATGTTACATACCAGAATCAAAAATACTTTACTGATCCCACAGGAAATTGCTGAGAATTTTAGGACAAAAATCTTTCCTACATTTCATAGGTTCATAGGTAGGTACTAGGCTATTAGCCCTAGGGCCTATATAAGTCTAGCTAAAAAGATACCCTGGTTTTCACCACCCAAGGAAATGATTTTCCTGTGTCCTTGTCGAGCAGAGCCATAGAAGTGATCCCCGGGGTGGGTTTCCTATTTCCCATCCAATCATCAACATTCCCTTCAATACATGCATAAATCCATTATTGTGTCATTGAAACACTTAAATATTATGCGAAACAGTATAAATAAATCAAATTCTAAAAAAAATTAGCTTTTTATTTTGGCAGTAAACTGAAGTCCAGTCCTTTGCACTGGTTGTAGGTGTGGTTTGTCCTACAAAATCTCACATTTTCAGACAAAACTCCCAGTTTGGGTACCTAGAGATGTGGCAGACCTACAGTGACACTGTATATAATTGTGCAAAACCAGTATATGAAGTCAGGACACAACACATGCACAAGGAAAATGTATCTATCTTGTGCTGATTTGCCATGAAGGACGGGGTATTAGAGCATGAGGTAATGAAGATGGTAGGATACTAGCTGTGTCACTGCTCTGACGTTGCCTTCTTGTGAATAACTTGGAACAGCAGTAACAGTTTGAAAAGTGTCATGTAAGACTAAGGACTGTCAGACAGGGAATTAGCCACTCATCAGGCAATGCAGACCGAATGAAGACAAAAGAAAACACACTGCATCATTTCAGTTACTTGTCTACAGATAACAGTGGAGTCAAGTACAAATGCATACAGCTGTAAGGTAGAAAGAGAAAGAAAACTGCTTAAAAGCATATCATACAATGCAGGTAGTAAGTCACCAACATGTAGCACGTAGAATGTATAGTAGGAAATGTATGAGGACAGCACAAAATAAAATATGAAATTAAAGGAATGGATGAGTGTGTCTGACAGGCATACCTCTCAACTGTCCAGATTTTTACAGAATGCCCAGATTTTCTTCCATCTGATATTTTTTGGTTGTTCCTCATAAAATTTGCATTTTTCCTCCAAATCAAGAAGATGAAAGTCACTAAATAATGAGACATATTTGAGCTCAAACTTCTTATCCTTCAGAAAATTTGCAATAATGCAAATTGTGTTATTCTAGCAGCTTTCTGAGTTTATATGAGCAATGTAGACTACAGAACAAGAGAAACTGAAGCCTGTCTACTCATGTTTGAACCCTGTATCCCACATATGCCTTTTTACAGAGCTATTAGCAGCTAAGAAAACCATACTTGGCTAGTATTCAGAGACCAATTTGAACATGAAAAAAGAAACAAGACTGTTTCTACTACTGTTTGAAACGTGCATCTTTCAGATGCTTTCTACAGAAGCTAGGACATTTGTGTCATAAAATCGTTGCACTTAGCTAGCATTTAGAAATCAGCACAAAATAAAATATGAGATGAAATAACTGAAAACTCTGTTTACCAATGTTTTAACTTTGCACTGTTCAGATGCTTTCCTGCAGGGTATTAGAAAGTCAAGTCATAACATTCCTGAAAAGCTAGTTTCTCTGAGGATAAAAAGGACAGTTGAAACTAATGAATGACTAAGTTAGAACTGTGAGTACAACTGCAATTTGAGAACGAATCTGCCTAACACCTCTGAAGCTTCCTGTAAGCACCCTCCCGCAACCCCTGCAGCCAAAGATGGGAAAGCCAGACTGAAAATGTAAACAACGACCAGAATCAAAAGAAAAAGTCCCTGGGATTGTCCCTTTAAATACCCCTATAGTAGCCAATAGTGTACTGTGAATATATACTGCAACTACTTTCAAACTATCTGATTTCAGTATAATTGTTCCTTTCAATAAGGTATAAGAAAAATGTGTTTGAAAAGCTCTAGGGGAAAAGTTATTCCAAAGTCCAGCTAATCAGAGGACCATTACATTTTTTCAGAAATCTGGGTTGTTTCTACAAACATCAGGAGCCTTTTCATACCCTATGGCATTTTGGTAACCAATAAACATATATAAGAGCTGCTTTCTCAGAAAACATTTTTGTTTGGCTGCTGCTTGGCCGCAAGATGCATTATTTAAATAGAAAAGTGTTCTGGAGAATTAGAATTAGAACAGTGAGAGCCCAAGGTTCATATGGATGGAGTACTGACAGTATTTTTATAGCTGTGCCCACTGTCTAGAGGATCACAAACGTTACTCCTTGTTTAATTTCTCCAAATCTTTTGGGTTTGTAATACCATGACTGGAACGGACCTCATACCTAAGTCAAAGTACAATTAAAGTTCATAAAATTAGTATTGTTTCACTCTTTGATGTCAGCCAAAAGTGCTCTTTGCAACACCCGCAATGTGCCCAGTAATGACTCCTTCTGCAATTCATATGGCGTTACATGTGTTGGTAGCATATCTAACTATGACTGTAGACTCTTTTTTTATAAGACCCATTGCTCCTACTACTATTGGAACTATCTGGGTATCTTTATTCTACATTGCTTTCATTTCTGCTTGCAAATTTTGATATTTTATGACTGTGTGTCTCTGTACACAAGGCATTGTAGTCACGGGGTATAGTGATTTCAATGATCAATGCTACTTTTGTCTTCTTTCTTGGACCACTAGATCTGGTTTTCTAGCATTTATCTTTTGAACTTTGGGTAATGGATGATCCCATGTGATGTAGACTTCATCATTTTCTATGATTTTTGATGCTTTGTAGCTCATGTTTCCAGTGATTTTCAGCCACTTCAGTACCATAATTTTTGCACAATCCCCAGTGCAACAGTCTCACCACATTATTATGCCTTTCAGTATGCAGTCCTTCTGCCATTAGTATGTCGCAACCAGCAATGAGGTGTGCAACTGCTTCCACTTCTGTTTAACAAAACCTACATTTGTCTGTTTGTCGCACATGTTCAATGGACTTTTTAAACCAACGTGTACATAGCCCACTTTCTTGTGCCACCAATATTAACCTTTCATCTCTTGGTTTGAATTTGCCTCTCCTTAGCCATTCCTGTGTTTGTTCCTGATCAACATGAGGTTCTTCCAGAAGTTTTCTATTCTTGCAACTATATTCATTTTCCATATTTCTTGCCTTCTCATCTGGACCTTTCTTTTGTTTTTTGGCATATTCAGTCGCTGCCTGGTTTTTATACACTTGTAGTTTGATTTTCATTCCTGCTCGATGCTGATATGCTTCTGCTAGCCTAAGCAGGGAAGTCATCTTAGATTTATTCTCCTCATGTTTCAAAACTTTCACTACATTTGGGTCTTGTGAGGTCAGTAGATATGTGCGGAGTCTCACGATTGCAGACCTGTACATGTAATCAATTTCAAGAAGGACCATCCCTCCTTCGGAACGATCGATATATAATCTTGGTATACACTGATTTTTACAAATCATTTGGTGAGAATGAAACATCCTTCTTGTTTTCCAGTCTAATCTGTCCAACATGTTTTGGGGCCAGTCAATCACTCCAAAAATGTAAGTTAGGACAGGAAGACCAAATTGATTTATAGCTTGAATTTTGTTCCTAGATGTCAATGTTGTTTTCATGATTAATTTAAGTCTTCTAAAGTACTCCTTACTAAGTTTTATTCACATTTGTTCATGCTTTATTGTTGATCCTTCATCAATTCCCAAATATTTATAGACTCCCTCTTGCTCAAGTTCTTTTATATCACATTCTTGTCCCAAACTGATGTTTTCTTGGTGCTGCAGTTTTCCTGCTTTAAAGGTTGCTTTTGTACATCTATCAAGAGAAAATGACATTCTTATGTCATCTGAAAAAGTTTTGACAACTTGCAGTTGTACTTTTAGTTCCTCATCTGATGAGCTATAAAGTTTTAAATCATTGACAAAGAGAAGATGAGAAGTCTTTACACTTTGTTGTTTTCTAGGAGCCAATTTACTGCCATGGCCTAAGCTGTTAAGTATACAGCTTAATGGGATAAGGGCAAGGCAGAATAGCAGCAGTGACAGAGGGTTACCCTGGAATATCCCCCTTTGAATTTTTATCCCTGGAATAATAATTTGTCCTTTATAATGGCTTAATTGCAAAGTGGTCTGCCACTGTTTCATGGTCACTGTAATGTAGTTGATCAATGTACGGGGTATCTTATACATTTTTAAGCACTCTTTTATCCATGAATGTGAGATATTATCAAATGCTTTTGTGTAGTCAACCCATGCCATACTTAAATTCTTCCCCTTTTTACAGTTCTCTGCTATGACTTTATTTAACAGCAAATGACCCTTTATTCCATATGAATTTCTTTTATTACTGTTAGAGGTGTGCGTTGTGCCAACATTTCAGTCATATAACTGTTTCCTTCTAAGCAGTCTACCACAGTTAGTTACAAAGTATTCTGTGCTGTACTATCCATATAAGAAAAATGTGTGCCTGGAAGCATCAAGTATGAATATTAAATAAGAGCAAAATGCTAGTCTACCAGTAGGTTCAATTCCCATTGTGTCAAATAATTTCTTTCTGACCATAATGCTGCACTGAATCTTGCTTCACAATAGCCTATTTACACACATTATCTGTCATAGCTGCATTCTGGGTAACCCATTTAACCTGTATGTCCTCAATAGTCTATATATACTTTGTTGTGGAATAAGTTTATGTAGTTCAATCAGAGCAAATTTTAGATGAAGTACAGAAGAGGTCCTGAGCTACAAAGTTGTAAATCTTGATAAGAGTGTTCACTTCATCTTCATCCAACTACTTCCCTATTTGAACTTGGTCTGTTTCTTAAACTAGTCAAAAGTATGAGGTAACTCAACAGTACCATGGTGTAGAAGGCGAAATCCCTAACTATGGCTCAGTGACCCAGGTTCTATTAGAGGTTCAGATGTCTAAGGCACTGGTAGGAGGGACAGGTGTGCCCAGTGGAGGGATGTTCATCATAGTGTTCCCTGAAGGTAGGTGCAGTTCATGAAGAGGGGAGTGCCCTCAGACAATTCAAATATGGGCATAGGGGAGGGATAAGAAAGTCGGTCATAACATAACAAACCCCTCCACTTTGTGGAAGGGACGCAATTTCCGACAGTACCCCAAGGATGCCCTTAAGTTCCACACTGGCCCCAGCCTGAAAAATATCAGTATTAGTCTGAGGAATAAGAAAAAGGACTGGTAGACTTAGCAATGGACAGGGGCACTAGAGCAGAGGCCAAAAAGTATGAAGCTGGAGGGGGAAGCAAAAACAAAAAAGAGAGTATTGCTATGATTCTTCCCCAGTTTAAAGGAGGGAATGAAATTTTGAGACAGGTATAATCTCAATGGAAATTCTTACTTGCCATGAGGAATTTTTGCTTCTTTGATATCTTATTAGGTAAGCAGTAAAGCAGGCTAAGTCTACTTACGGCAAGGACATACTAACACCTACTGGCCAACTATAAATCTTATTGGACTAAGGCGACGCACCTACAAGGCCACTCCAGATACCATCAAATGTGCTTGCCTGCCCATACTCTCATACGCTCTCTCTCAGAGAGATTTCATACTTACTTAAAGATTTATTTTTTCCTCCTACGTCCATAACCTTACCCAGTCCCCCACCTCACATGACAATTGATTTCTTGATCTACCAAAGTTCAGTTTTAGAACAGTACCTGTTTCCTCAGTTCTTAAATATGTATGAAAAATTATGAACTCAGTTATTTGCAAACAATGATTTCTTCCTTCCCAGATTCATTAAGAAAGCTTGTAGCTATACTGCTATATCACTCACCCATTTATTTCATCTTTCTTTAGCCATGAAACAACACTTGACATTTCACAATTATCTAAATTCATTCCTTTGTCCAAAGTCAGCAGTTTCACATTTCCAAAACATTTCAAACCTACAGTTAACCTGCAACCATTAACTAAAGTTCTCAAGCCACTTGTCTATAAATATTTCTCCTATTTGGTACAAAATAGATAAGTCCAATCAAATGTAATGTATGGCTTTAGACTTGGCTCAAATACTATCATTGTCCTAGTTTAGGTCACTAAAAACATGTTTACAGAAATGGCTAAGAGCCTTCTTCATAAACCATGTTGACCACCATAATCTTCTCTCTCATCACTCTTATTCTGGCTTTTCTGATGACACAATTAACTGGTTTTCTAGTTCCCTCTCAAATAGACAGATTCAAGTTCAATTTGGTGCTATACTTTCTTCTTCTGCCACTCAATGTACAGCTGTTCCACAATATTCTATTCTTTAATCAATTCTTTTCTTCCTTGTTGTCAATGAACTTTCTACTGACCTCCATGACCTTTAATTTATACTATACTTTGACAATCTCCTACTTTTCTAAAAGATTGTGAAGAAACCCTCAAAAGTCTAAAGGAATTTCATTTAGACTGTAAGACATTGTTAGTAATCTCCTTGTTAGACCACCTAAATAGAATTCCATGCTCTTTGGAACTTCTCAAAGACATGCAAACTTGTCCCAACCAAAATAAGGATCTCAGTCACACCCATTAATTATTATAGAACAAGTTCTTTCAGCCCTCTCAAAAAGTAAGAATACTTCATCCATGAGTCCTGATAACATACCAGGTTGCCTCATTATCAGTGACAAATATGGCATTTCTCAACCCCTACTTAACCTCTTTAGTATAAGCCTCTCCAATGGTTACATGCCTAAAGAATAGAAAACAGCCAGTGTAATGCCAGTCAAAGACCCTGGTAACTATAGATCCATTAGTTTTACTAGCCTCATACATAAAACTATGTAGTGCATTATCACAGCCCCCAGTAATCTGGACAGTGAAAATCTCTTGACCATGTTATCAATTCATCAATTTGGCTTTGTCAAAGGAAGGTCCTGCCTCTTTAACCTCATTAATTTCTTTGAAAAAGTAACCAAAGCAGTGGAGTGTTTATGCGGTGCAGCTACCATATCTAGACGTGGCTAAGGTGTTTGACAGTGCATGTAGCATATCTAGACCTGGCTTAGGCCTTTGACACTATTCCCCATGTAGACATTATTGGTAGACTTGTAAATCTGAATATGAATCCTTGTACTGTGTGGTGAATAGCTAACCAGATGTTAGACAGAACCAATGGGGTTAGAGTTGCAGGTACTACTTCTGAAAGCAAAGAAATTATTAGTGGTATGCAACAGGGCTCAATTTTGAGTCCTTTCCTATTTGGCATTTATTTCCCCAGACCTTCAGGCGCCCACTCATGGCCTATGGTTAACAAAGTTTGTACACAAATGTACATTGGGTGATGTTAGACCATGTTAACACTTATTGCAAGGACAATTGCCTCTAACTAAATGTAACAAATGTAGCATAGTTAATTTTGGTAAACAAAACAGTTTTACTTACCATATAGCTGATGGAATCTCAATCAGTCAGTACTGTAAGGGACTTTAGCACTCTTTTTGATAATTTCTTATCATTTAGCCATCATGTCTACAAAGTAACTCAGAAAGCCTTTTATCAGACTCATCTAATTTCCAAAGGCATCTCCACTAAATTTAAAGAAGTCTTAATTCCCCTTTACTTATATCTTATCAAACCCATTATTGAATATAATGCACTTTTTGACATCTATTTGCCTAAACATATCACACAACTTGAGAGACTTCAGAGATTCATAACTAAAAAGATCAGTGGCCTCAAAAATCTTAGTTTTCAGGAAAGACTGTCAGCCCTCTCCCATTATTCAGTCTCCTACAGACTTCTTCATGGAGATCGGTGTGCAGCCATTTGAGCCATGAAAGATCCAGCCCAATTTAACCTCCTATTCCTTCAAGAACTAATGTACCTCAAATCCTTGGTTAAAGGAGCTAAGCCTTCATCAACAGATAAATAAGACATGCTAGTGTGATAGATTCATATCCCAACATATCCCTTAGGTGATTCATATCGCAGTATATCTCTCAGCTCTGGAGCAAACTTCTACTACATGTCAAGCAGAGTAGCACCCTTGTCACCTTCATGGTAAAACTAAATAAATAAATGGACATCCTCAAAATCTTGCCCGGTTTATGTTATCTTATCCTCCTTGAGGCTAGAGGGAACTTCTGAATATGTATTTATTCATTCATTCATTTATTTATTTTTGGCCTAGGTTTATAATGTTCTGCAGACTAATTTAGTACTTACCTATGACCCTAGTGGTTGCCTTTAGCTGCTCAGTGAGTAGGAATGCGTTGTTCTACAACCCACTGTTAGCTGTTCTGTGGTTGTTAATCCTGCATCTTTGTTCTTCAACCACTTTGAGTGATCCTTTAACTGTTCTTGTTACTGTCATGCTTGTATTTCTGTTTTTCTTGCCATGCTTATTATTTTAAACTTATTGCAGATTTTTCTTATTTACTACTGCTATTGCCAGTACTTTGGTCATTATAAACTCTTACATTTACTATACTGTAACCTCTTGCACTTGAGATCTGTTGTACCTACTGACTAAACTACTAATTATATAATTTGTGACATTTACCCCTTATAAGACAGAGAGTGACATGGCCAACATGGAAGCCTGAAAAACTTGTATCCCTTCGGTTGTCAGCCTCATAGCAGTTGGCATTCCTAGGCAATGTAGGAGCTGCAAAATGCTCACAGACAATGGACTATTATTCTACATAGATGATACAATGTCTGACAGATATAAGTATCTACACAAGATGGAGACAACTCCCCTAAAATAATTGTCTGTGAGCACCACACTTCTACATGAATATAACAAACCCAGGTCACATTAAAGCTGTTAAAAATCATTTCCTAAGCCTTCTAAAATAAGAAAGAGAAAGACTCAGCAGAAATCTGCTAACACACTATTACTACCCTCACACACAGTAATGAATCACCAAGCTGTCTCAGTGTGTAATCTATTAACTACCACTAAGTGAATGATTACTAGTAGAAATGTCCTGATAATTGATGACTCCGTTATCAGGTGCAATGATTCAATGCTTGCAAGGCCAGACAAGGATAGTGTGACACTTGTTTCTCTGGTACCAGGATCCACAGCGTTACAAAGGCTCTTCAGTTCTTTACACCAGGCAAATACAAATCTAAATTAGTGGTAGCAGACATAAACCAGATTAGTAAAGCAGAAGTTAAAAAATAGAAGCTGAAGTTATGGAATGCCTGCGAAGTGAAGGATTTGGTGTAGAACGTCTAACAGAAATTACATCACAGCATGATCAATCAAGTCCCCAAAGTGAAATTGAAGAGAATATGCCACAGGAAGATGCTACAGAACTTTCTACAGAATGCCCACAGAAAATGGAGGCATCTGAAGAAGAAATATGGGCATGGGAAAGAAAAAGAGATTTAATACGGTGTAATATTTTGCTAAGGACAAAGCAAAACTAATCAATACAAAAAGAGCAGCACCAAAGATATTTGAAGAGAAATACAGGCAAAGGAATCCAGGCATGGAAAACTTTACAATACAAACATAAGAAGACAAAGAGGAAAAGCAGAAAAGTAGATTAGTAATGGAAAAGTTAAAGAACTAGAAATTGACTTTATGGAGTACCTGTGAAGTGAAGGATTCAGTGTAGAAAATCTAACTCTGAAAGCACCACAGCAGGATAGATCAATAGACATCCAAATTAAGGAGAAATCAGTGGAATGGGAAGCAACTGGTCAGTTGCCATATGAAGATATTTTGGAGTCTTCCACAGGAAACCAGCCAAATGTTCACTTGAAGCTGGACAGCAAGGGAAGGAACAGAAAACTGGCAACTCTGGAGCAGTCAATGTTGAGAAGTGATAAGCCAATAAGTCCCCATATGACAGAGCAACAGATGACACAGGATAAAACTGAAGAGAATGTGCCACAGGACGATGCTATAGAACTTTCTACAGAATGCCCACAGAAAATGGAAAACAAAAATGTGCCCTCGGTTTAGCAGAAAATGAGCTAAGAGAAGAGTTGCTTGATTTAAAAGAAATAGATAGACATATTAAGATCAATGAAAGACATAGACTGAAGAACGTCAATAAAACCCAAAAAGTCAGAAGTTTGATAAAACAAATGAGCACAGTAATTAGGACTGCCCATAAAGATCCATGCAATATAACAGAAGTAAACAGGGTATATTACTGTGCAGCTAAATTGATAACTCATAAATTTCTACCACAAGACCACATGGTAGTAAGGGAAAGGAAGGGGAGAAATTGAATACCATTATGGAAATATCATATAGAGAAAAATATAAAGCAGTTAAGACAAGAAGTGTCACTGTTAGAGAAGTATAGAAGAGGGAGCAGATCAACAAAAATACAAATATAGATGTGATAAAAGCAATGCACAATATTATAATCGATTAGGCTGTATCATACACTATCACAAATATAAACTAAAATATCAGCATAGGCAGAAAAACCTAGAAGATACACAGATAAATATAAAGGAAAAGTGCAAAATAAGCAATTTATTGATGACCCCAAAATGTTTTACAGAGAATTGGGAAACAAGACAAAAGGAATTGAAAGACCACCCAAAAAAGAAAAAATAGATACATTTTGGAGAAGTATTTATGAAAATCCTGTGGAACATAACAAATATGTTAAATGGATAGAAGAAGTTAAAGAAATTATAAGAAGTTCAAAGGTACAGGATATAAAATCAGATGAAGTTAACAGTCAGAGAGATTGAAACAAAGTTAAGAAAAGCCTCTAATTGGAAAACACCAGGCCCAGATGCAGTACCTAACTTCTGGTTAAAAGTATTAACATCTTTGCATGAAGATTTAGCCACAAGTAAGAACTATTTAAATGCACACCCTGAACAGACACCAAACTGGCTAACAAGAGGAAAACAATGCTCCTACTTAAGAATGAACATGCAAGCTACCCTAAAAATTATAGACCTATAGCTTGCTTTCCGATGATATATAAACTATACATGGGAATTGATGCTGACAGAGTTTATAGTCATCTAGAAGAAAACTCAATGATGGCAACAGAACAAAAGGGCAATAAAAGAAAGTCATATGGAACAAAGGATCATTTGTTGTTAAAGTCATAGTGGAGAACTGTAAAAAGGGGAAGAATCTAAGTATGGCATGACTGACTACAAAAAAGCATTTGATAATATCCCACATTCATTGATGAAAGAGTGCTTAAAATGTATAATGTATAATGTACATCCTATACTGATCAGCTACATTACAGTGATCATAAAACAGTGGCAGGCCACTTTAAAATTAGGCCATGATAAAGGACAAATTATTATTCCAAGGATATAAATCCAAAGGGAGATATTCCAGGGTGACTCCCAGTCATCTCTGCTAGTCTGTCTTGCCCTTAACCCATTAAGCTGTTTACTTAACAGATTAGGCCATGGCTATAATATGTCTCCTAGAAAACAACAAAGTGTAAAGACATCTCATCTTATCTTTGATTTAAAACTGTATAGCTCATCAGATGAGGAACTAAAAGCACAACTACAAGTAGCCAAACATTTTCAGATGATATAAAAATGTCATTTGGTCTTGATAAGTGTGCAAAATCAACCTTTAAAGCAGGAAAACTGCAGAACAAAGAAAACATCAGTTTGGGACAAGAATGTGATATAAAAGAACTTGAGCAAGAGGGAGTATATAGGTATTTGGGAATAGATAAAGGATCAACAATAAAATGTGAACAAATGCGAATAAAACTTAGTAAGGAATATTTTAGAAGACTTAAATTAGTCCTAAAAACAGCGTTGACATGTAGGAACAAAATTCAAGCTATAAACCAATTTGTTCTGCCTGTCCTAACTTACAGTTTTGAAGTGATTGACTGGCCCCAAAACATGTTGGATAGATTAGATAGGAAAACAAGAAGGATGCTTCATGCTCACCAAATGGTTTATAAAAATCAGTGCATACCAAGATTATATATTCCCCATTCCGAGGGAGGTATGGGCCTCCTTGAAATTAATTACATGTATAGATCTGCAATCGTGGGACTGTATACATATCTCTTGACCTCACAAGACCCAAACTTAGTAAAAGTTTTGAAACATGAGGAGAATAAATCTAAGATGACTTCCCTGCTTAGTCTAGCAGAAGCATATCGACGTCAAGCAGGAATGGATTTAAACCAGAAGTAGATAAAAAATCAGGCGGCAAATGAATGTGCCAAAAAACAAAAGAAAGAATATAAAGTGAAGCATCTGATGAGAAGGCAAGAAATGTGGAAAATGCATAAATATAGTTGCAAGTATAGAAAACTTTGGAAGAACCTCATGTTGACCAGGATCGAATGCAGGAATGATTAAGGAGAGGCGAATTCAAACCAAAAGGTGAAAGGTTAATATTGGCGGCACAATACAGTGGGCTATGCACACATTGGTTTACAAAGTCCATTGAGCATGTGGGAGATACAGACAAATGTAGGTTTTGTAAAAAAAAAATTGGAAACAGTTGCACACTTCGTTGCTGGTTGTGACATACTAATGGCAGAAGGACTGTATACTGAAAGGCATAATAATGTAGCAAGACTGGTGTACTGGGGATTGTGTAAACATTATGATACTGATGTAGCTGAAAAACACTGGAAACTTGAGTCACACAGCATCATAGAAAATGATGAAGTTTATATCACATGGGATCACCCATTACCAACTGTTCAAAAGATAGATGTGAGAAAACCAGATATAGTGGTCCATGAAAAGAAGACAAAAGTAGCATTGATCATTGAAATCGCTACAACCACTGACTACAGTGTCTTGCGTACAGAGAGACACAAAGTCATAAAATATCAGGATTTGCAGGCAGAAATGAGAGCAATGCGGAAGAAAGATACCCAGACAGTTCCAATAGTAGTAGAAGCAACGGGGTCTTATAAAAAATAATTAACAATCATATTTAGATATGTTAACAATACATGTAACTCCATACAAATTCCAGAAGGAGTCAGTACTAGGCACATTACGGGTGCTACAAAGAGTACTTCTAGCTGACATCAAAGATTGAAACAATACTAATTTCATGAACTTTAATTGTACTTTGACTTAGGAATGGGTCCATTCCCATCATAGTAATGGAAACCCAAAAGACTTGGAGAGATTAAACAGGAAAAAATGACAGTATAGAATCTTCAAGACATGGAAAAATTCCTGCAATGGGGTTAGGCCAGGCTCAGCGGGAGGATGGCCTCCTTGTTTTAGAAGGTAGTAGTAGTCTACAAAAAACACAAAAACTGACAGGCCAAAAAAAGTCATAAAGATGACAGAGTGGACCATTGAGGATAAGAAACAAATTATGTATTTTTATTATTAACAAGAAGCCCATAATTTCTGGATAGTTTGAGAGAACTTAGTAGAAAGAAAAATACTTGCACAAGAAAACTGTCAAAAACTACAAATGTAAATTTGTGTTCATTTGCACAACAGATTCATGAAAAACATTATATACACCAAGAAACCTTGGGATGTTTGGAAAAAGAAGCAACTGAGAAAATCTGAAAATATAAAAAAATAGGGGGTTTTGAAAGGTATAAAAAAGATACATGGACATGGGAATAAAAGAGAGATCTAAAATGGTATAATATTTATGCAAAGGAGAAAGCCAAACTTATCAAAACAAAGAAAGCAGCTACAAAGATATTTGAAGAGAAATATAGGCAAAGGCACCCAGATAAAGAAAATTTCACATTAGAAAAAAATAAGATCACAAAGGGGAAACGTAGAACAGAAGATTAGTAAAGTAGAATTTAAAACAAAAAGAAGATGAAGTTATGAAATACCTGTGGAGTAATACAGCACCGTATTTATGCAAAGGAGAAAGCAAAACTAATCAGTACAAAAAGGCAGCACCAAAGATATTTGAAGAGAAATACAGGCAAAATCATCTGCATATGGAAAATTTTACAATACAAAAGATAAGAAAACAAAGGAAGAAAGTAGAAAAGAGAATTAGTAATGGAAGTTGAAAAGAGAATTAGTAATGGAGAAGTTAAAGAAATAGAAAATGAAGTTATGGTTTACCTGCGAAGTAAAGGATTTAGTGTAGAAAATCCATTTCTGGTAATAACATCATAGCATGATGGAACCATGAGTCCCCAGATTAACAAGAAATAGGTAGAATGGGAAGCAGCTGATCAGTTTGCCACATGAAGATACTCAGGAACCTTCAGTATGAAATCAGTACAACAGTTTAGTTGCAGTTGCTCAGCAAAGGAAGGAACAGGAAAAGGTGGTTACTCTGACATAGTCAATGTTGTGAAGTGATAAGTCAGTGACTTCCCATATGAAAGAGCAATGGATGATGCAGGATGCAGATAAAGAGGTTATGTCATAAGAAGATATTATGGAACTTTCTGTAGAATGCCCACAGGAAATTGAGAATAAAGAATCTAACCGTAGTTTAGAAGAAAAAGATCTAAGGGAAGCATTGCTCAATTTAACAGAGATGGATAGATATATTAAAATAGTTGACAGAAACACATTACAGAAAGTCAATAACAGCCAAAATATTACAAGTTTGATAAAACGAATGATCACAGCAATCAAGACTATTAATAGAAATTCATGATGTATAAGAGAAGTAAACAGAATATATTACTGTACAGCAAAATTAATAAATAAAGTCTTAACACAAAAATGCAGGGCAATAAGGGAAAGGAAACGAAAAAACCAAATGCCATCATGGAAGTATCAAACAGACAAAGCAATTAAAACAAGAATTGTCACTGTTAAAAGAGTATAGAAGAGGGAACAGATCAGCAAAAATACTTAGAAAGATATATATATATATATGTGATAAAAGTAACATGCAGTATTAGAAAAGACGGGTCTATATTAGTTCGCCAAAATCTAATTCCAGTGAACACCTATTCATCGACCCCTAATCAGCAAAAATAGCTTTAGCAATTTGCTGAATTTACTAGGGGCAAAGATATAGTTGGCCAACAACAGAACTTTGCCCTTTTCTCCATTGTAGTGCGATCTTGGAGTTGGTATATATAGTTAGGGGGGGGTGTGGGGGGTAAGCCCCCCACTTGAATGGGTTCAGTTCATGTAGATGTTGGTCCGTTGTGCTGCAGGCAAGTATTTCTTTGTCCTTTGTAAATGCAGTGAATCACTGAAGTGATTTTTGTTAATTAGGAGTCAATGAATAGGTGTTCGCCGGAATTAGATTTTGGCGAACTAATATAGACCCGAAAAGACCAGGATCTATCATACGCTATTATAAATAATAAACCAAAGATATCAGCATAGGCAGAAAAAACTAAGAAGATATGCAGGTAAATGTAAAGGAAAGTGTGAAATAAGCAATTCATTGATGACCGAAAAATGTTTTATAGAAAATTGGGAAAGAAAGCAAAAGAAATTGAAGTGCCACCAAAAAAAGAATAAATAGACACAATTTGGAGAAATATCTATAAAGATTCTGTGGAAGATAACAAATATGCTGAATGGATAGTAGATGTAAAAGAAACAGTAAGAAATTCAAATGCACAGGTTATGAAATGGGATGAAGTAACAGCCAGAGAAATTGAAACAAAATTAAGAAAAGCTCCTAAATGGAAAAACCTAGGCCCAGGTGCAGTACCTAACTTCTCTAAGAGTATTAACATTGTTACATGAAGATTTAGCCCTAAGTAAGAACTACTTATATGCGCACCCGAAACACACACACCAACCTGGTTAACAGCAGGAAAAACAATACTCCTCCTTGAGAGTGAACCTGCAAGCTATCCTAAAAATTTATAGTAATTTAGAAAACAACCTCAATCATGGCAATAGAATAAAAGGGTAACAAAAGAAAGTCATATGGAGCAAAAGACCATTTGTTGTTAAATAAAGTCACAATGGAGAACTATAAAAAGGGGAAGAATCTCAGTATGGCATGGATAGATAAAAAAAATAATTTGACAGCATCTGACATTCATGGATAAAGGAGTTCTTACAGATGTAATTACACCCTACATTGATCAATCACATTACAGTGACCATGAAACAGTGGCAGACCACTTTGCAGGTAAGTCATGATAAAAGACAAATTATTATCTCAGGGATAAACATTCAAAGGGGGATATTCTAGGGTGATTCTTTGTCATCACTGCTGTTTTGTCTTGCCCTTAACCCATTAAGCTATTCACTTAACAGATTAGGTCA
Organism: Protopterus annectens; assembly: GCF_019279795.1. Lineage (NCBI taxonomy): Eukaryota > Metazoa > Chordata > Ceratodontiformes > Protopteridae > Protopterus > Protopterus annectens. The sequence goes on along the minus strand of NC_056745.1, from coordinate 1,043,078,274 downwards.
TAGCTACAATTTGGCTCTGAGAAAACAACAAAGTGTAAAGACTTCTCATCTTCTTTTGTGGATGATTTAAAACTGTATAGTTCATCACATGAGGAGTTGAAAGCACAGCTGGAAGTGGTCAAAATTTTTTCAGATGGTATAAGAATGTAATTTGATCTAGATAAATGTGTGAAAGCAACATTTAAGACAAGAAAGCTGCTGCACCAAGAAAATGTCAGTCTGAGACAGGACTGTGATATAAAGGAACTTGAGCAGGAGGGAGTGTATAAATATTTGGGAATTGATAAAAGACTGACAATAAAGCATGAACAAGTGCAAACAAAACTCAGTAACTAATATTTTGGACTAAAATGAATACTGACAACAGCCCTGACATCTAGGAACAAAGTCCGAGCTATAAACCAATTTGCTCTTCCTGTTCTAACTGACAGTTTTGGGGTGATTGACTGGTCCTAAAAGGTATTGGATCCATTGGACAGGAAAACAAGAAAAATGCTTTACGTTTATTGAATAATATATAAAAATCATATACCACGATTATATATTCCTTGTTCTGAAGGAGGTATGGGCCTTCTCAAAATTGATTACATGTATAGATCTGCATTCATAGCACTGCATACATATCTGCTGACATCAGCAGATCCAAACATAGTGAAAGTTTTAAACATGAAGAAAATAAATCTAAGATGACTTCCCTGCTAAGTTTAGCACAAACACATCAGTGGAAAACAAGAATGGAAAATAAACCAGAAGTAGAAAAAAATCAGGCAAGTGATTGTGCCAATAAAAAAAAAAAAAAAAACAAAAGAAAGAATATAAGGAGAAGGATCAGATGAGAAGGGAAAATAAGTGGAAAATGCATAAATATAGTTACAAGAACAGAAAACTCCTGGAAACACTTCATGTTGATCAGGATCTGATGCAGAAATGGTTAAGGAGAGATGCATTTAACTAAGAACCAGATAATCAAACAATGGTGCTACTTCAGTCCAATGTTCCAAATGAAACCACCAAAGGTGTCACAATAAAAAAACAGTTTTATTATACCACAGGAATGAGCGCTTTTGTCTGTCTATATCCAAAGACTTCTTCAGATTCAAATACAAACTGCAAACACACACACCTTATATCCATGTAATTAATCACCTGACCCACTTAATAGTCTTCCCCTCATATTCATTAAAGGTATACACATCGCAATGTATAAGAACAAACAATAACTTGCATATATACATATAAACAACGTTTAAATTTTAAGAATAATAGCTAAAAAGTCATAAAAAGTTATACATTGTAAGACTTCAATTTAAAAATGCAAGTAATGCTTGCATAATCATTTAATCCAGGTGGATTAAAGGCTGCCAGCCTAAATTGCCATTTTAATTCATGTGCCTCAAGTATATCCTTCCATGCCCCCCCCCCCTAGGATTCTTTTCCACAGTTTCTAAGCCAGCAAACACAAACTTGTGACCAGCATGTTGACTCACATGTTTTGCCAGAGCATTATTATCTTTTAAATGCTTAATGTCCAGCTGGTGCTCATATATACGCTCCCTAAATCGCCTTTGGCTTTTACTCACATAGAATCCCGGGCAACAAGTGCATAGGGCCACATATACTAAGCACTTCATATTGAAATTGCAATAAAGCTTAGGTTTCAAAGCTTTTTCATTAATAGTGAAAGTGTCGCCCTCTCTAATGTGTATACATTGTGTGCATGAGCCACATTTAAATGTGCCATGTCTTCGAGTGTAGTTGGTAGGATCCCATTCGAGACAATCTTTAATAATTCTACCCCTCCTACAAACCACCTTGGGAGCTGCGCCTAACTGTTCAAATATTCCTTTGAAACAGGAGAAGATGCCCCAACTCTTCCTTAAGATATCAATTATATCATAATATTTGGTACTGTAGGTAGTAACAAAAACACGGGAGAACTCATTATTGTTGCTGCATAAATTCTCGCTAGTATGTAGTTCATCCCCCCAGCCTCAATGTCTCTCAAAATAGGTTTAATGGCACTTGTGGCCCTCTTCTCTTTTATTTCCAAACTATACTCTGAATCAATGGTGTGGGGTACCCCTGCCTAGTAAACATACCCATTAACTTTCCACATTCAAAATTAAAGTCATCTTCTTTAGAAATCATGCGGGCCAAACTTATATATTGGCATTTAATGATACCTCTCTTGTTATGTAATAGGTGACAACTGTTAAAGTGTAACAAGCTGTTCGAATAGGTGGGTTTCCTATAAACGTTGGTCACAGATCTCTTATTGACCTGGTCTCTAGCAATTTCAGCATCTAAATCATTAATTTTTTTCAGCATTAACAGTATAGGTAAATCTAAGAAAGGTTGTACTACTATTACAATAGTTAATAAACTTTTAATTTCATCATAGGATCCCTGCCATGCCAAAAACACATCATCCAAAAATCTACAATATATGGCCCAGTGTTGCAAAAATTCAGGCCCCAGGAGAAATCTTCTCTCCCATTCAATCATAACAATATTGGAGAAAATGGGAGTGCAAGCCACCCCTATTGCCACCCCACAAGTCTGGTGGTAATATTGTCCTTCAAAATCGACATAGTTACATTTCAAAACAGTTTCCATTAGAGTACATAAAACATAAACTTCAGTGTTAGAGAATTCTCCAGAACTATAAAGAAAATCCTGAAACCATTCTAGGCCAAGCTCATGTGGGATGACATTAATTAAGTTGACTGGTGTACTCAGCTCCGATTAGGCCATTTATAAAGTATAATGCCCCTTCATCATGTACCTATCCAGACAAATCACACAGACAGAAAGACCCCAGAGATTCCTAACAAAAAAGATTAGTGTTCTAAAGACCTTTAGTTACTAAAATAGGCTTGCAGTCATGTAAGAATATGTAAAGAGAAAAAAAGATACACCCTGACCAACAGGCAGTTCACCATATACTTTAATGTAAAAGTAAAACCGGACAAATATATTTGCTAAGTGCTTTCAAACACAAAGTGCTTCAACAGATCAATAACACAAAAGAATAGATGAATATTTAAATAAAAAACATTGTACGATTAAAAGTCACTCCTGGGTATGACAGTACTTCACACCGCAGGTAGATATGCAGCTCTTTCATCATTAAGATATGGTTCTACAACAGAAAACTGAAGTGCTTTTGAAGGAAATCATTAAGGCAGAATAGTCCATTTCCCAAATGAAAAAACAAGTTCTGAATTTCTTACATGCAGAATATCAGTTTATCTTCTCTAGTTGCAAATAGCACATGTTTAAACAAGACAGGCAGTTATGGTAGGACATGTAATTTCTGAGGTGGAACTCCATCCCCTAAACATCTCCCTGCTTATATATTTTAACTGATGCGGCACAACATTGAATTAAGGACAGATATTTAATTTATGCACAAAGTTTGATATCATACTAATCTCTGACATAGCAAGCATAAATAAGTGGAAAGATGTCTGGAGTATGTGACTTGCAAAAGTATTTTTTTCAAGGCTTTCAGTATCCAGGCATTACACCATAACATATTCATCAGTTCATTTTCTTTCTTTTTTCATTCGGGTGGTAGCCTGTATTTTTCAAGGTGATTATTACCCCCAATTAAGCAAACTTATTTTTGTACATTGTTTCACATTTTAACAATGATGTCTATGGTGTATAAACATTGGTTTAATTATTTTGTAAAGTACTCAGGGTCCAGTAGGAAATGTAATGCGGGCTGTTATCTGAGTGTTGAGATTTTATTACAAATCTGTAGAAATTAAATGATTATGTAGAGAATGCAAATGCCTAAGTTAGACTTTTACTGAGTACCTGTATTCTTTTAAGTGTTCTGCAGTGTAAGAATTATCTGCTCTGCTAAAATATGAGACAATGTTGTAATGTAATCTTTGTATTAATTATGTATGTTTACAGGAATAATACAGTCAAGGAATTAGTAATTTGTTTTTTTAGATTACTCCTGTTTGATTTCAGTATATTTGTTTTAAGTCCTCTAACAGTAAACCCTTAGGCTTAGTGAACAGGTTGATACTACAGGTAGATTAATAAAATACACCTAAACAGGATGATAGTACACACTGCAGGTACATCTGCAGCCCTTACGTTACTGAGACATTGCTGAACAGGTTGGTACTTCACACTGAAGGTACATGGGAAGCCTTTACATCACAGAGAATTACCTGAATAGGCTGCTGCTGCACACTGCAGGTAGATCACTGCATAGAAGTTTCTCACTGCAGACAGCAAGCATACATTTAGCTCTTTTATTTCTGAGATACAGGCTTGTACTGAGACAGCTTTGAACAGACTCTTACTGCCCACTTCAGGTAGGCCATTCAGGCACACCTGAACTTTAGTATTTCATGTATCAAGTACATCTGTAAAACTTACATCAGTGAGACAGTCTTTAACAAGCAAGTGCATCTGAAGGCTTTTCAGACAACCCTGCTGCCAAGCAAAAATAAATGGCCATGAGACTATTACCTTGCCAGTCAAATGCAGCATGAACAGCAGTTTGAATTGTTATCCAGAATGTCTGGTAATGGAGTGTTTTGACTGTGAGCTTTCAAGTGCCACTAGGATGGTGTGTGTGCGTGTGTGTGTGTGTGTGTGTGTGTGTGTGTGTGTGTGTGTGTGTGTGTGTGTGACTGCCCCAGATAAATATACCTGGTGGCTAGAGAGACTCAGGCAATAGTAGTGGTTAGAAAATAATCAGACTCAAACTCTGTACCTTGGGTGCAGGTGGCAAGAGCCTAAATTCTCTACCCACCATCACTTGTGAAAACTGCTCAAATTTTTGCCTCATATTTTTGTTCTGTTATGTTCCTCAGAAAATCTGTGCTTTTCTGGATTTAATTCACTAAATAATGACAGGCATTTGAATTTCAGACTTTATATTCTTCAGAAAGTACATAGCAACACAAAACCTTTTATTCTAGCAATTTTCTAAGTTTATAAGATCAATATTTTAAATGTGTCCCTATTTTTGGGGCTGTATTCCCCTGTTATTGGCTTTGTCTGGGTGTTTTGTGCTAAGAGGTTGAGAGTTATTGTGAGAACTGAATTCACTGAATATGTTTGGGGGCTGTATATCCCCATTATTAGCTTGGTCCAGGTGTTTTGTGCTAAGAGGTTGAGAGCTATGGTGAGAAGTGAATTCACTAAATGATAGCCATTTAAGTTTCAGTCTTCCCATGCTTCAAGAAACAATTGATTTGCCATAGTGGTATGTTGCTCTGACTATCGTGCACAGAGTCCTGGGCTGACGACTTGGCAGTGAAATGCATGGTAGCAACACAGTATTTTTTTCTAGCAACTTTCCAAGATTATACAAGCAATGTTTAAAATGTGTCCCTGTTTTTTGGGCTTTGGCTTTTTCCTGATATCTTGTGCTGCAAAGTTGAAAGATACAGTTGAGTGTCACGTGGATTTTACAAGGAGCTGAGAGCTTCAGAGGAAGATAAGTTTAGTGCTGCTTATACTGAGTTTGCGTGCATTCCATTGTTAATAGCACAACAGATAGTATACTTGCTTTTGATGCAGAAGGCTGTGGGTTCAAATCTCACAGTATGCAGATACATTGCTGATACTGTGTTGTACTTTTAAAGGAGGTGGATGCTGCAGTCCTGAGAATGTCCTCTTTGGCAGATGTACCTGGTAACTATGAACCTGTTATCAGTTAGCCATCCATTCTATTACTAGCTTATCATTTTTTAATGTAAAATAGGCAATGTATTCCTCAAGGGCAACAGGCACTTTATTTGTAGATGAAACAATAAAATATAACATTGTTTCCTAGCAGCAACCTCTTCATTAGTTGCATATCTCTTTAATGTGAAATTGTTTAGATGACTTTTACTTCTGCAGAGATCGTGCATATTTACTGATACTGCTGGACTGTAAAAGTTTGAGTAGACTTTTATGATGGCAATGTTCTGAATTGGGCAGTTTTGTCATTATTGGTGCATGAATTTTGTTTCATTGTTTACTGGAAAAATATTCAAAACAATAAATTTAAAGCACCCTCTAACAACTGCACTGTATTATACAAGGAGTATAATTTTATATATATATATATATATATATATATATAGACCCGGTGGTGGTGCTGCGGTAGCATTGTCACCTCACAGTAAGACGCTGTCCGGTTCGATCCTCAGCTAAAGCGTCTTTTGCGTGGAGACATGCATGAATGGGCGTACCTTCGTTGAAGGTTGTGCGTCAGAGCTGGTAACTCAGCATGTAAAAATCAACTACCAATCATAAGCGGACCGGAGTTCCGCTGTGGTGACCCCTAACTGGGAAAAGCCGAAAGACACAAACAATATATATATATATATATATATATATATATATATATATCTTAATGATTTTTACAATAGATTTTTTATGTGCAAAGCATATATGTATATATATATATATATATATATATATATATATATATATATATATATATATATTTTTTTTTTTTTTGATTGCCAAACCATGTTGTATATTGTTTTGGATAAAATCACAGACTTAAAAATCTGGTTAAATAAGAGGTACCACATCATTATAAATTTTATTTAAAGTGCATAAGGGTTATATTATTATAACAGCTACTAAGTAGGGTAGGACCAGCTTGAATGTCACACTGATGGGGGAAGGGATGTGAATTTAACATGTGTACCAATAACACTTTGTTTTACAGCACAATAAACCACTCCCTTGCCTGATAAAACATATATATATATATATATATATATATATATTTTTTTTTAGAAAGTTTGTGAGGAAACTATTACTCTATTTTTGTTTTACTTGGATCGCTTGTCTGTGTACTTAATAAAGGATTTTCGACTGGAAACAGACTGCCTGCCTTGCTTGGATAATTTTTGAATACTTAGTAATTCTGTACAATTATATATTTTTTATTATTATTTCTTTTTTTTTTTTACTTAAGACGGTTTTAAGTTTGTTACTTCTACTACTTTTGTCTGATCTGATTAATATACAGTGATTAACTAAAGATATATGGACTGAAAATCTTCCACACAGAGAAGTTTCTTACACTGTTTTGTTTTTGGACCCACTACACTTGTTTAGTGGCTTGTTTTGAGACTTCAGGGATACCACGGAGATTACTTGTTTTTTTTTTTGTTTGTTTTTTTTAATATAATTTAATAAAATCAGGAAGGTGCATCAAAGAACACATGTATGTTCCCTGTGCAAGAGGGCCTATGATTTGAAAACAGCCCAAAGTTCATCTTTATCTGCCACTGGCCAGATGTATTTTCTTTGAATGTGGGTTTCAATGCAGTTTCAATGAATGTGAGTTTCAAGGGCAGAGAAGTTGTAATGCTAAGTCTGTTTTCATTGTGAGACTGTATTACTTTGTTTAGCAGATGTCTATTAGTGTTTGTGCTGTAAAATGTAAAATAAAACTTTTAAATGAAATCCAAATCATCATAGAAGTAAAGCAGTATGCACATTATAGTGTTTATGGTAAATGGGATGAAATAGCCAAAAAATGGGACATTGGAATGGCTGCAGGGAAGCGGTCGCATTCGACCAAACTCAAAGACAGCCCCAGCTGAACTAAACATCTCAACTGTCCAGATTTTTGCAGAATTAATAGATTTTTGTTTCGTATTTTTGGTTTGTTTCTCATAAAATTTGTGGTTTTCTGGCAAATTATTTAGGAATATAGTCACTAAATAATGACAGATATTGAGTTTCAGACTTCATACCCTTCAGAAAAATGCATGCTAAAGCAAGACCTGTTATTCTGTAACTGTCTAAATTTATACAAGAGCAATTTTAGTACTGTTTGTATGCTCCCCCAATATGTTTGGCCTTGTCCAGATTTCCTGCATTAAGAGGTTGAGAGGTACATGCAAATAAATTGCTTTATACAATTAGGTATATGCAAACCACTCAACTGTCCCAGATTTTGGCTCAAAGTGTTGCTCTCCACCTAATAATCCCTCCGCAAAATGGCAAATTTGGAATAAATTGTGGCAAGTTTACAATTAATAAGTAATTATAATGATCAGAGTTATAGATTACTTTTAATTTCAGAAATGCATGTAGATTCTCTTATTTTGTCACCTGCTCAAGTTAACAGTACTAATATAAAAAAGTGCCCCTTCTTTGACAGGTTCCCAGCTGTATTGCATGTCTATTTTATATTTTTGCATCACATTTTTCGTCTGTTTTTCATAAAATTGTGGTTTTCTGGCAAATTAGTGGCAAATCATTAAAGATTGAAGTTAGAGAATAATGACAGAAATTTGAGTTTCAGATTTCATACCCTTCAGAAAATTCATACTAATGCAAGACCTACTATTCTATTTTCTTTCTTAGTTTATAAGAAAAATATTCAAAATTGTCCTTATTTTTGGACCTTTGTCCCACTTCCATTTATGGTTTTGTCCAGATTTATTGCTGTGAGGTTGAGAGGTATGACAAATGTGTCAGGGCCAACACCATCAACCAGCGACATTTCAAATTCTGACATATTTGTACCCAAATCCCCCATTTAATGACTCTGGATGTGTCCAAGCAAGGCAAGGAGCAGTTATGCAGTGTAAGTGCGCAGAGTATCCCCCCATCCAAGGTAGGCACAAGTACTACCGTGGCTTTTCATCTGTCCTTGATTTTGAAGAATGTTCTTGTTTTCTGTCATATTTTTTACTGTTGATTTATGCTTCTTATTCAGAAAATGCATGTTGTTGCAGTACCTGTTGGTCTGTGTTTAACTAGCAATGCTTTAATGACCATCAGGTAAGCTTGTCTGAGATTGTAAGATGCAAGTAAGCTTTAATAAGCATACTGTTAAAGAATTATCAACATTGAAAGCCTTTTTGTTGTGAAAACCTTTTTGTTGCTGCCATGCAGAGAATATTTACATAACTAGATAGCATATAAGCCTTGGGTATTGAAATGCATATGATAGTATTTGTAATAAAGGACAGGATTAGAGTGTTTTTAGAACCTCATTACATTTGTTGGAGACTTGTAGTCATCTTTGCAAGCTTTACACATAAACTAAACAAAAGGCCAATCTATCATGTGTGGTCCATAACCTGTACAGTAATCCTTTAAGAACTTTATCTTGAGCTTGTTTCTTGTTTGCTGTTCATTTTTTTACTTTGATCATGTTTTCCCGATGAAACAAGTAGATAGATGTTGTTAGGCAGCAGGTCTTTTTTGGATAAGAAACATTTTTACAAGAGGGGGTCTCACAGAGATTGCTACTTTCAGCATGTTACTTGGTACTTTTATAAAGCTGAAAATAAATTATAATTAGAACTGCAGTGCAAGAAGAAGTGGTTTGAGTTGAGCGCTGCTTGTTTTTTTATACTTGATTTTGACTGGCATTCCAGTTATGTATTTAAAACAGAATTTATTTTTTCATGCCTCACAACCTTTTAGTTTCCATCTAGATATTAAGTGCGCTGTCATGTAGCCGATACATTGAACTATTTTTGCTTCTACACTTCATTTTGTCTTGATTGGACTCTCATACTGATGGTTTGGCACCCAGGCCAGAGTATTTTATTAAAGTCCCAGTTTTTCGGGGTTTTTTTGCATAACTCCACCTTTTTCTAGTTGGCCACACCTCTTCTCATTGGCCCCACCTATTCTGCTGTCTCCTGCAGCCCACCTTTGATTTGAAGTCACCAGGCACTGCTGCAGGTAATGTACTTGCTTTTGATACAGAAGGCTGTGGGTTCTACTCCCACAGTATGTAGATGCATTGCTGATACTGTACTGTGTTGTACTTTTAAAGGGTCTGGATGCTGCAGTCCTGAGAATGTCCTCTTTGGTGGAGATACCTAGTTACTATGAACTTGTTGTCAGTTTGTCATCCATTCCATATCGCAATATTACTAGCTTATCATTTTTTTAATGTAATATAAGCAATTTATTCCTCAAGTGCAACAAGAACTTTATTTGTAGATAAAACAATGAAATATAAATTTGTTTGCTAGCATCAACCTATTCATTGGTTACAGATCTCTTTAATATGGAATTTAGATTATTTTTACTTCTACAGAGATTGTGCATATTTACTGATAGTGGTGGATTGTAGAAGGTTGAGTAGACTTTTATAATGGAAATGTTCTGAATTGGGCAGTTTTGTTATTATTGGTGCATGCATTTTGTTTCATTTTTTTACTAAAAAATGTTCAAAATAATAAATTTAAAACACCCCCTGACAACAGTAATGTATTATACAAGGAATATAATTTAGTACAATCAGGAAGGTGTATCAAAGAACACATGTATGTTTCGTGTGCAAGGAGCCTATGATTTGAAAATAGCCCAAAGTTAGTCTTTTATATGCCACTGGCCAGATGTATTTTCTATGAATGTGGGTTTCAATGCTGTTTCAATGAATGTGAGTTTCAAGGGCAGGGAAGTTTTAATGCTAACTCTATTTTCATTGTGAGACTGCATTGCTTTGTTTAGCAGATGTCTATTAGTGTTTGTGCTGTAAAATGTAAAATAAAACTTTTAAATAAAATCCAAATCATCATAGAAGCAAAGACGTATGCACGTTACAGTGTTTATGGTAAATGGGGCGAAATAGCCAAGTAATAAGACATTGGAATGGCTGAAGGGGGGAGGCCCCATTCAACCATGATTTTGTGAGGGAGGAAAGGCAGCAAACTCAAAGACAGCCTCAGCTGAACTATACCTCTCAGCTGTCCAGATTTTTGCAGAATGAATAGATTTCTGTTACTTATTTTTGGTTTGTTCATAAAAAAATATGTGGTTTTCTGCCAAATCATTTAGGAATGAAGTCACTAAATAATGACAGACATTGAGTTTCAGACTTCATACCCTTCAGAAAAATGCATGCTAAAGGAAGATCTGTTATTCTATCAACTAAGTTTATACAAGAGCAATTTTAGTACTGTTTGTATGTTCCACCAATATATTTGACCTTGTCCAGATTTCCTGCATTATGAGGTTGAGAGGTACTCACAAATAAATCACTTTATAGAATTAGGTATATCCAAACCTCACAACTGTCCCCGATTTGGGCTCAAAATGTTGCTCTCCCCCTAATTATCCCTACACAAAATGGTAATTGTGGAAGAGTGTGAAGGGTTTGCAATTAATAAATAATTGTAATGATCAGAGTTATAGATTACTTTTATTTCAGAAATGCATGTAGATTCTCTTATTTTGTCAGCTGCTCACATTAACAGTACTAATATTAAAAAAGTGCCCCTTCTTTGACAGGTCCCCATCTATATTGTGTGGCTAATTATATTTTTGCATAACATTTTGGTCTGTTTTTCATAAACTTTTGGTTTTCTGGCAAATTAGTGGCAAATCATTAAAGATTGAAGTTAGAAAATAATGACAGACATTTGAGTTTCTGATTTCATACCCTTCAGAAAATTCTTACTAATACAAGACCTACTATTCTATTATCTTTCTAAGTTTATAAGAGCAATATTTAAAAATTGTCCTTATTTTTGGGCCTTTGTCCCACTTCTATTCATGGCTTTGTCCAGCTTTCTTGCTCTGAGGTTGAGAGGTATGACAAATGTGTCAGGGCCATCACCGTCAACCAGAGACATTTTTAATTCTGACATACTTGTTGTACCCCATTCCCCCATTTAGTGACTCTGGATGTGTCCAAGCAAGGCAAGGAGCAGTTATGCAGTATAAGTGTGCAGAGTATCCCCCCATCCAAGATAGTCACAAGTACTACAGTGGCTTTTCATCTGTCCTTGATTTTGCAGAATGTTCTGGTTTTCTGTCATATTTGTATACTGCTGATTTCTGCATCTTATTCAGAAAATGCATGTTGTTGCAGTACCTGTTGGTCTGTGTTTAACTACAATGCTTTAATGACCATCAGGTGAACTTGTCTGAGATTGTAAGGTGCAAGTAAGCTTTAATAAGCATACTGTTAAAGAATTACCAGCATTGAAAGCCTTTTTGTTGTTGCCATGCAGAGAATATTTACATAACTATATAACGTATAAGCCTTATATATTGAAATGCATATGACAGTATTTGTAGTAAAGGGCAGGGTTACAGTATTTTCAAAAGGTCATTAAATTTGTTGGATAATTGCAGTCATCTTTGCAGCCTTTAACCATACACTAAACAGTATGCCAGTCTATCATGTATGGTCCATAACCTGTGCAGTAATCCTTTAAGCAATTTATCTTGAGCTTTTTTCTTGTTTAGTGTTCATTTTTTACTTTGATCATGTTTTCCCCATGAAACAAGTAGATAGTTGTTGTTAGACAGCAAGTCTTTTATGGATAAGCAACATTTTTACAAGTGGGGTATCACAGAGATTGTTACTTTCAGCATGTTACTTGGTACTTTTATAATACTGAATATAAATTATAATTAGAGCTGCAGTGCAAGGAGAAGTGGTTTGAGTTGAGTGTTGCTTGTTTTTTGTACTTGATTTTGACTGGTATTCCAGTAATATATTTAAAAAGTTATTTAATTTTTCATGCTTCACAGCCTTTTTGTTTCCATCTAGATATTAAGTAAGCTGTCATGTAGCCAATGCATTGAAATATTTTTTTTCTTCTACACTTCATTTTGTCTTGATTGGACTCTCGTAATGGTGACTTGACACCCAGGGCAGTGTATTTAATTAAAGTCCCATTTTTTGTGGTTCTGAGCATAGTTCTGTCCCTTTTTAGTTGGCCACACCCCTTCCTGTTGGCCTCACTCATTCAGCAGTCTCCTGCATCCTCCCTTTGATTTGAAGTCACCAGCTGCCACTGAAGTTGTCAGACAAATGGCAGATATTTAAATTCATAAAAACAAGAATTAAAACTTGTAGAAAATAGGAGTATTATGAATCAATTTAGTAGCTGATGGATCATCACCCTGAGCTCTCTATATAGTTATAGGGACTGTTTCAGCAAAGACATAGGATTAAGTTATCTCAAAAGAGGCTAATGGTGCAATGTCTGCAGGTGAAGCTGTATGATTTTAAGTATGCCCCTTAAGGAAAGAAGGATATTTATTACAGAAACTTCAAAAAGTTACAAAGGAATTACCACAGTGTAACTGAAAAAGAAATACAAAATAACAAAAAAGTGTAATGAAGGTAGGGTAGGTTGTGGAAAATACAAGTATTTTATCAGAAACAGAGCAGTAAATGCATGCACCAGTCTCTGCTTAGGCTGTGAGGTTAAAATTATATCAAAATTTAAGAATATATTAGACAAGCATAAGGCATATTTCTCTGGTTGATAATTGCCATCTTCATTAGCTGAGATCTGTAGCATTATGAAAAAGATAGGAATACTGTCAGAATAGGTGGACCAGCTTATAACTGAATGCAGTCAGAGCTTAGTTTTCTAGGCTCCTTGGTAGGTGTGAACCTATTACAGGCATGTCATTTTTCCTTTATCTCTTGCATACCCAATGGACTTGTTTACGAAAACTTCTTAAAAAACAGTAAGGTAACGCAGGCAGTTTGTATAAGCAGCTGTTAAATGGATTAGTTAATTTAATAAACTATTACATTCCTTGTTTGGTTTTACCAAGGGGTTTCCAGTGTGGGTGGGAGTGGGTGTGCACCAGGGTTCAGCTCTGAGCCCACTGTTGTTCATAGCGGTGATGGATTACATTAGCAAACAGGTCGAAGGGGACAGAGCAACAAAGTTGCTGTATGCAGATGATGTAGCATTACAGGCAGACTCTGAGCAAGAATTTCAGCAAAGGATAGAGGAATGAATGCAAAACTTAAGGCACATGAGATGAAACCAAGTACAGATGAGACACTGGTAATGTCAGCAAATTGGGGAAAATCAGAAGAAGCTGAGAAATGAGATTGAAAGGAAGATAGTAGAATGAGTTAATAGCTTCAAATGCCTGGGAAGTGTGGTTGAAGAGAAGGGAAGTCTGGATGAAGAGGTCAAAGCTAGAATCAGAGGGGCTGCAACCAACTGGCATAAAGTCTCAGGAGTAGTTTATAACAGAGGAATATCAAAGAAGTTGAAATGTAGGGTGTACAAAACAGTGGTGTTACTAGTACTACTCTATGGTACAAAAACCTGGGCAGTCAGGCACAGCAGATGAGGAAGCTAGAGGTGATGGAAATGAATTGCCTGAGAAGAGTTATAGAATGCACACTGTGGGACAAACAAAGAAATTAGGACATAAGAGCAGAAGCCAAAGCAGCTCCAATTGCAGAAAAGATCAAAGAGTGCACATTACAGTGGTTTGGTCACATGCACAGAAAAGAAGAAGCCAATCTGGTGAAGAAAATTTAGGACAGGCAGGAAGAAGGTAAGAGGAAATAAGGACATCCAGCAAAGAGATGGATGAATTGTGTGAGAGAAGATCTGCGACAGTCAGGCATGAGTGTCGAAGAAGGCAGGAGTGTGGCATTGACTCGAGAGATGACAGTTAACACAATAACACAATGCCCCAACCCCATGTAGAAAATGGGGAAAAGAGGGCTGATGCTGATGATGACTACATTCCTTCAGACATTGTCACTGTTTTTGTAGGCTGTAATGTCTCTGTGGCATATATAAAGCCAGATACAGATAGACATGTTCTGCAATGTAAAAAAATGAAGGCACAAGCATGTAAAAAATCTAAATAACCAATAAAACATTACAATGATAAAATAAAAAGTTAAGCACTTTCGTCCACATTACAAAAGGACTTCATCAGAACATAACTCCTCCCACAATTAGTCCCTTTATGTAAGTGGAAGAGGTTATGTTCTGATGAAGTCCTTTTGTAATGCTGTGGACAAAAGTGCTTAACATTGTATTTTATCATTATTAAAAAGAGTTTTACTTTTATTGGCATTTGCACTTCATTGTGGTGGTTCTCTTGAACTCTTGCCATGTTGGATGTTTTATTGTTATCATGTTCTGCACTATTCATTCAAGATTGCTAAGCCATCCAAACTGTGCACTGAAATACTCTCTTAAGGTACTTGTCAGATATGTGATAACATGTTTTTTGGTCATCTTATATGTGACTCACTATTTCTCTCAACAGTATTTTATTAAATTAAATATGTTATTTAATTTTATGTTTCTGTTTTTGTTAAACAGTAGTGCTTGTCTTTTTAGAACTGCATATTGCAACTGTGAATACAATTATTTTTTCTAATGTATTACACTATGAACAAATTATAAACATTCCTTAAGAAATAATTTTCATCTGAATCTGAAATATAAATGATATGTAATGTACAAAATGTATCAGACATTCTATAAAGTTAGACTTTTCTAAGGTAATATTTTCAAATCAAGTTAAATAGAGTTAAAGACAGGTTCAAAAACATTTAGAACTGCAATTAAGAACTTGGCAATGTCCACCAAAACATCTGTTTGCATTTTCTAACCTACCAGACATACATACATACATACATTATTAATTCATAAAGAGCTATCATGTTACAAAAATAAAGAAGACATTCATACACCTGCAAGAAAAGTGTTTAACCTTTCCATTTACTGAGGCAGAAGTATCAGATAAGAAGGTATTTTTCCCCTTTTAGGATAATGAAGTCTTTGGGGAAATGCTAGAATCTGTCAGCTCGAAGATGCAGGGCTTAAGAATTGATGCCAGTAAATTACCATTATGGCCAATGCTGATCGCACAGACTGAACACTCACCAATTAATTGGATCCTAGGGTGCAAAGGAATGACTTCTAGCAATCCAGACTGTTAATGACTCACGTGTTTTATGTTTCATTTACTGTGCTAAATCTTTGCAGCAAAAAATCTTTCTGATTTGCTATGCAGGTCTTTTGCGAGCTTCATTTTGGCTTTTATAGTTACACTGATTTTAAGATCTTCCTTTTGGTCATGTTGCTGTGTGCATAAACCAAGTTTCATCAGTTATTTTCATTTGTAATACACTACTGCATTTATAGATTTTCATGGTAATCTGAAGTCAGAAACAAATCTTTCTTCTAAAGTTCATGCTACATGTTAGCATTTATCATATAAACTGCAACCATAGGAAGGGCAGTAGTTTGAAATTAACTATACATAAGCTTGAAGAAAATTTCCCAAATTATTTAATATAAACAAATATGCCATTTTTTTAGGATATAAGCTCTAACTGTCAAGGACCCAAGTATAGCATGCTTTGGATATGACCTTTACGAGACAGGCATGGTTCAGGTCCATAGTCATAACATGTTTCTGGTTTACTCTGTTTGAAGGTAAATAAGGAAATGGTAAAAAATAAGAGTGCAATGATTTTGCAAGGCTATAATGCTGAGCACTGGAGCTTTCATAGATGACAGTCCAGAATAGCTAATGACATGGTTACATGGTGCAGGCAGGCAAAGATGTCTGTTGTTCAATAAAGAGCTATGGTGGTGCTTTTTTTTCCAACCTGCCCATGGGTTGACATTCATTTTTATTTATTTAGAACAGTCTGACAGGATGTTAAACTATGCAGTCACACTTTTTTAATTTAAATAGATGGGTAGATACATAGACAGACAACTAAACAGTCAGACTGACAGCTGGGCCAACAAACAAGACAAATATATAGGACAGACAGATAGCCAGATAGAATGCAGTCTGACTTATTTCACATAGAAAGGTAGATAGATAGATAGATAGATAGATAGATAGATAGATAGATAGATAGATAGATAGATAGATAGATAAACAGTATTTATTATATATAAAATGGCCATAACGTAGGTAAAGCATTACCTTGTTCGCCTTCATATTTTATACATTCTCTCTCTAGCAGGCACTAGTAGAAGTAGTTGTGCTACTGAATCTCCTCTTAAAATAGTGTCACTTTCATGAGGAAGATAAACCACACCAACAATGTGATTTCTGTAGCACCACTACGAGCAGCGTAGCTTGATGCTCAGATCTGTGCAGCTCTGGCATGAGTCAAAAGCTGAGACAAACTTAAGGCAACTGGGTCCACCTTATGGCACAAGTGTGCCACAGCAAAATATAGCAATTCTTAGATATGAAACCTTCTAACCTAAGCTGCCTGTGAACACACACAGTCTTAGAGGCATGCTGACATGTTTTAGGCCAGTTAATGCAGGTTTGCAAGGCTACACTTCATAGTTGGACATCACTGTTATACGGTAATGCAACATTATTTGTAACTATAATCAGGCTGTGGAGATATATAATACTCTGGAGGTGTCCCATAAGCTGTTTTTGCTTATCTTGTTAACAATTAAATTTAACTGTACCAGAGGCTACCAAAAGGAATGCATGTACATGCATGTATCACATATTTATAGAAAGTACAGGCATTAATCCATCTTCATAGGTCATTGTCACTTTTACAATACTCTTATTATGTGCATAATGTATGTCATGGCCTATGGTGGTGAATACAGCAAATATATGTCTACACATGTTTTCCCTAATTTCCTACAGCTGGACTATATCAGTACTTTTTATAAAAGTGATCTCAGCTGTCAGAAGCAGGAATGCCTACCTTACCCTATGCATACCTGTTAACATGTACACTTGTTGTATGTATTCCCACATCTGTCCCTACAGCTGTTGTATGGCATACACCCACACCATTTTCTAGATTATAGTATGGTCTATGTAGCTTACTGCTTTGCAGCTGTCATTCTACCAGTCTCTAACTCTGTTTTCATGGTGCCCCCATTTCAGGAGGATAAGGTGGACAGCAAAACCTGACAATTTTAAGTCCTGTTGAAAATATGTCCTGCTATAAGCATTTAAGACAAATGAACATCACCTTTTAGGGAGAGGGGAGTTGTCCAGCCTTTATGTGACAAGGTATGGTAGAAAGTTGTCTATGATATAAGTGCCATTGGGGGATATAATCAAATTTTACAGTTTGCTGTCTTCACCACAGCCTTCGCAATGGCAACCTCAGTTTGGATGGGAAATGTTAGCAGTATGCAAACCCATGCCAAAACAACACTATGTGACAATCTACCAAGACAATGCTATGTTCAGAACCAGCTGAGAGGTTAGTCATGAGGGGTCTCATCTGAAAACAAAAAGGTAACAATGTCAGAAAGTTTTTGGTGTCTTTGCAAGGGCACACTGGATTTAGGATCATCCCTGGAAGGGAAGACATCATCATCAGGATGGACTCCCCCATGCCTTGATAAATGACACCAGGTTAACTTATTTTACACCAGAGTTCTATATAGTTTTACAATACATAGACACTGTAGACTGACCACAGTTATTGGCTTTGTATTGTTTTAGGAACATTTGGTGTCTTGCCATGTCAAGATTCCAGTAGAGATAGGTTGAGTTTGCATGTTACATTTTACATGAAAACCATTTGTATGCATGCCACAGGAACCAAATTTGACACAGATACTTATCCATGCTCCTTTATGTGCTCTTTGCTATCTATTCACATGGGAGATCAGTGCTACAGTGGCACCTGTAGAGGCTAGGATATAATGACAGGTTGATATCTGCACATTCAGCTGATGATAATGGCAAGGCATGGATACCTGAGTCTCAGTTTGATGACATGGTGACAATGTCTTCTTCTATCCTAAATGTAAATGTATAAATAATATAGGACAAAGGTGTGACCTCACTCACACCGGAATGTAACACTGTTCAGTGGGACTGCTCACCATTCAAAGTAAGAGAGGGCTCACCCATGGCTCCACCAGCCCCATGCTCAGAATCAAAAAGTGTAAGACATGCCAGGACAAGCAAAGTGAGAAGAGGAAGGCAGTGACTGTTATACTACATCCCACAATGTTTCGTCATAGCCCTATGTTGCTCCCCTATGCTTTGACATTATTATCAGGCTGGGCAGGCCATGACAAGAATCTTGAGTGTATGCCCCACCCTGGGCCTTCCAGTGTAGGTACATTCTACTCTTTATCTTCCTGGCTCCCCACCCCTTCAACCATACATCTACTATCTGAGCCAGAACTCCACTAGAGAGCTGCAAACATATTTCTCTCTCAGGATAGTCACATCACATCCATCTACACTGCCGTAGTTAGAGCTTTATCCCTCTGTGCCACTGAATTGGTGACACAGGCACAATCTTTTGCAACCCATTCCAGCATGTCTTGCATGGCATCCATGAGAACACAGGGGAGAGTATAAAATAATGTTTGGACTACAAAGGTATGTGGCGGCATTCACTACTGCCATGTCCACATCCCTGTGGAGGACTGTGACTGTGACTGTCACTATCAAATTACTTACACCTGCATCAGCCAATGCAAGACACATGCTCTCAGCCTGCTGTCAGTGTAAGTGGTCACTTACACTGACAGCAAGTCTTTTGAAATCAGGAACATTGTTTTTCCATTAAAAATACATCTTAATTAAACTTAACATCAACAATTACAGTCCACTTGAACAGGAGTTTTGTTTCCAACTATGCAATGAGTGGTTAGGGTTTAGATAGTGTCTTCAATGCTGGAAAGTTAATCTACAGTGTTCTAATGCAGACCAGATTTCTCATCCCAGGGGAAACCAGAATCTACCAAGGCATCACTGCCCTCAGGGGTGACCAGTGTATAGTGTTTCTACGCATTAATAAGATACTTTACACAGTCTCTGGTGGTGTCTTGGGCTCAGAATGTACAAAAGCACATTGGCATCTGCTCAGTTGCACTGCATACAGCATCAAGCTGCGGGAGGGCCAACACATAAACCTCCAGTGGTCTCAAGCCAGCATGGGTGCCCATGGGAAACTGTAACATTATCAACAGGGGAATTAGTTTAAGCACTGATGGAAACTTAGGGACAAGATTATGGCTTCAACAGAGAGGGAAATAAATAGTTTGCCTGTCCAGCACTGCAATGATATTCTGGATAAAAAGCTAAAACAAACAACTGACTGAGGAATTAATAATAGCATTTCCATTTGGTTTACGTAGTCACTGTAGCAGTGAAATATCAAGCAATTTTAAACTGCATCTCCATGCAATATATAAGTTCATAGGTTCAAAGGTGATTACTAGGCTAACAACCCTAAAGAGTCCTTTTAAGCCAGTCTCTGTCTTCCAAATGTAATCATCAGGTTTTGATACCATACATTTTATAGTGGGTATAGCTAGGATATGAGTTGTCAAGCACTTATAAGCTTCTTCTTTCTTATAGAAACATGGGTGGCAGACCAGGGATAAATTTAGAATTATCAATCCACTCATCCATGTTGATGGGAAGCCTCTTCTACAGAAGGAGTAGTCTCTGAAACACATACCTGTCTCTCCAGCATGTCTTATTTAGGTTGTAGACATGCTTCAGATCCCTAGACCAGGTGTTTTGGATGCTATTTGTTTTACAAGTCTGCAATAGGTCTATAAGGGTTGGATCATAGGTTCACAGGTGCATATGAGATTACTAAGCTAATATCTCAAGAACCCTTACAAGCCTAGCCAGTTTACCCAGATTTTACCCACTTTTCTATCCCTAGGGGAAAGATAACAAGAGTCAGCAAGCAGAGATCAGAGGGTCCTTTGTAGGTTAGGCATAGATTGCCTCTAAGCAGTCTGTAGAAGACTGAATATAAGCATGAGGATATGACCAGTATATGATAACGCTATCTGTACAGGTGCTTGCTCCAGTCCATACTTTTAATTTTCAGCAATAATTATCTGTTATGCAGATAATAGCCCGTATAAATGTTCACAGTGTTAAGACATGATATACCAATTATATACAAAACTCTACTGCACATTGCTGTGGCCTTCACCAGTAAACGTTAAGGTCAGAAAATCTTTTCTGCAATCTTCACAATAGCATCCAAAGCAGTAAATGCGTGACAAAATATAAGCAATGCAATACCAATATGCTGATGTAGTTGTGAAAAACTGAAAGGCTGTCACCCCAGCTAGATAGAATTTTGCAGATAATTCTATGTCTTCTCTTAAATGTAAGAAAACTATATTAAATGTTGAACTTCAAAAATGTAACCACAGCTCACTCTGCTGGAGAAAAGCTGATAAGTCAAGCATTGTATGTCTGTTTGATCTCAGAGCTCGGAGACAAGATGCCTAATCTAAGACATTCTTTCTATTGTTTTGAGACCAGAGTTAATTGCTAGATTTTACATATATAATGTCATTTATTACTGTGGATTCCTGGCCAGGTGCAAGATCAAAGAACTGTTATAACTCTGAGTTTCTGTTAGCCTGAGAAATTAAAATCAGAAGCGTCAAGAATGATGTAAGTGATGTATTATCAATTTAAGACTTTCTCAGAGAGAGAATGAGAGCATTTTGGATTCTGTCTGAACCTGAACACATCTACTCACCAGTACTCTGCCTTTGCTCTGTATGTATGTGAGTTATTTAGAACAGTGTTTATCTTAGAAATAGTAAGTTTAGTCTAGCTGTTTTCTATATTTGTCAGACTAGTCTACAGTATTATGTTAAGCATTTTTCTATGATATCTGAACTCTTGACTAGTACTGTGTTGAATTAAGGAGATGTGACTTGTGTTTTTATTATTTATTATTAAATATTTTTAAAACTTTCAACTGTGGCTGTTTTGTGTAGAGATAATTTAAGTGCTAGAGTACATTGCATGTATATAGTGATACTATACAAAGCCACTCAAATAAGCCTTCCTGTTCATACACTTACTAACCGGATAATAATAATATTGCACAGTAAAATTGGGCACCTTTGGGAAGGGCCTTATTGGTAGCTGATAAATAGGGGTTCTGGTGGCAGTGGATTACTACCTTATAGCCTGGACAGAAGGGGCACAGCTAGTGAACCTGTGGCAGACTTCCCCTGGAGTGTGTGTGTGGTTGTATATAAATCATATCTCAAAGTGTGTGTCTGTGTGTCAGCCACTTGGGCAGGGACACAAAGCACTGGTTGGACAGAGAGAGTGCTGGGAGGACTTGGCTTGGAACCGTGGCTAAGGACTCTACTCTATAGCTGTGTCAGTGGGGAGTCTTATTGGGGATCTAGAGAGAAAGGGAGAAACAATGGCAACACTCAGATCTGCTCTGATTTACAGCACAATGGCACTAAATATACAGAACCAGCTGATGTTGCCAACGTTCTGTGCTAACTTTACCCCTCTCTCATCCCCTAAAGGGCCAATCTCTATACCAGAAGAATGCAAAGGTAAAAAACACACTCTTCAAAGCCAAGAACACAGCATCCATGGGACCTGACAACATCCCAGGATGCGTTCCACATGAACTACAGAATGAACTGGCACCCCACCTAAGTACCATGTTCAATCATAGCCTCACCTCAGGCTTTGTGCCCACTGAATGGCACACAGCAATGGTTATCCCATTCCACAAAGGGGAGCCACCACAGACCCCAGGAACTACCGCCCCATTAGCCTGATGAGCCTGGTCTGCAAGGCTATGGAACGTATCATCATAGAACTTATAAATAATGACATTGGTAATATCCAAATTCTGGACCCTACCCAGTTTGGGTTTGTAAAAGGCAGATCATGTCTCCTAAACCTGATAGATGTCTTTGAAGCGGTCATCAAAGCCATAGATGAGGGTAAGGTGGTTCACACAGCCTATCTAGATCTCGCCAAGGCTTTCGACACCATCCCCCACTCTGGAATTATAGATAAACTCACTAAACTAGGTATAAATCCCTATGTCACAAGATGAGTTGCCAACTGGCTCACTGACAGAACCCACACTGTGAAAGTAGCAGACTCTAAATCCAACTTCAGACCAGTGACAAGTGGAGTACCACAGGGTTCAGTCCTAAGTCCTCTCCTGTTTGGTATCTACTTCTCTGAAGTACAAGCTAACACAGAAGGTCTTTGGCTAACAAAGTTCACAGATGACTGCAAACTAGGAGCCATAATCAAAACTGCTAATGATGTGGACATCCTACAAAAGGGCCTCACTGAGACAGATGCCTGGTGTCAAAGCCATGGCTTCAAGCTCAATGCCAAAAAGTGCATTGTCATCCCTTTTGGTAAAAACTCTGTACCCATGAACTACCACATAGGCGATAGTCTACTTAACAAAAAAAGTGTGATAAGAGACCTTGGGACACAGGTGGACAGTTGCCTCTCCTTTGATAATCACATCGCCACAGTAGTCAGGAAATCCTTCTACATGGCACACCTCATCACAAAAGGTTTCTCATCCAGGAAAAAAGAGGTCATTGTTCCCCTCTACTCATCACTCATTAGACCCATTATAGAGTACAACACCCCTTTTGGTATGTACCTCACAAGACATCTACAACAACTGGAAAGACCACAGAAATACCTCACAAAGAGGATTACCAGCCTCAAACAGATGCCCTACGCAGACCGTCTCAAAAAACTCCAGCTTTACTCTGTCACATATCGCCTACTCAGAGGCGATCTCTGCCTAACATACAAAGCTATGTCAAACCCAGAGCTGTTGGACATGCTCCACTTAAAGAAATCCCAATCCCTCCGAACTACATGCTCTAGGGACATAAACCTTGTCACCACAATAAACAGAACATGCTAGAGGGATAGATTCCTGTCCCAGAGACTTCCCATACTCTGGAACAAACTACTTATCTATATCAAACAAAGCTCCTCATTAGCACTCTTCAAGAAAAATCTTCATGACTGGATGGGAGATAGGAAATTCACCCCGGGGATCACTTCTGTGGCTCTGCTTGACAGGGGCACAGGAAAATAATTTTCTTGGGTGGCAAAAGCCAGGGTATCATTTGACTAGGCTTATATAGGCCCTAGGGCCAATAGTCTAGTACCTACCTATGACTCTATGAACCTATGAGCCAGCCCCAGACTGACTGTGATCTCTGTGTGCTCTTAAGGGTAACTGTACTTTACTGTGTGTGCACTTGTTATCCTTCCCAATGTGCATGCCCCTCACTGGTGCTGGTGGTGAGGATTGAGGCACTTTGATTACTGGGTCAGTGCATGGGTGTCACATATTAATTGGTTGGCAGTGGTGGGACATCCACACCACATATTAATTGGTTGGCAATTGGCTTGTAGTGGTGTGGATAGTGAATTCCTGTTGCTTGTGTACAGTAATCACTGAGGGTGTTTTTTTACTCCAAATCAGCCATGCAGTGAATATTCAGAGCTCAGATCACAATTGTTTGATTTCTTTTGTTAGCTTAGTTAGTCTGGGAAAACAGGCAAGCATGTCAGAAGAGGAGTATGGCAAGCTGACAAGGAGCCAGTTGGCAGAGATGTGCCAGGCTAAGGGACTGGTGATGGAAACCTGACTAAGGCAGACATGATTGCAGCTTTGGTCACAGCTGCATCAGAAAACAGCAATCAGGAGGGTGATCAGACTGGCCACGGAGATGTACAACACTCAGAGAATGGACAGCTCAACCTTTCTGGAGAGGACTTAGAAATCCATCCGGAGCTAAGGAGACTTGAGTTGGAGGCTAGGCATTTGGAAACAGAAGCAGCAAAGAGACTGGGATGTCTACAGGCTGAGGAGAATGAGAAACTGCTATGGCTGGAAGCTGCGGAAATGGAGAGGCAGAGGAAGCATGAAAAAGAGATGCAGACTCTTCACCAGAGTCATGGAGGTAATGGGGAAGGGAATAACCAGACCCCAGAAGCACAAAAGGTCAGTAAATTGTTTCCACAGTTTACAGAGGGGGATAATTTTGATAGTTTCATTCATATGTTTGAGAGGGTATGTAAACAGTATAATGTTGACCAAAGGCTCTGAGTATGGTTCCTGACCCCATTACTCTATGGTAAAGCTGTAACTGTGCTGTGTAAATTATCTGATCATGAATTTTTTGATTATACCACTGTTAAGAATTGTTCTAATTTTTTAAGCTAACAACTGAAACTTATTGGAAAAAGTTTCATGAGCATAGACACAAGGCAGATGAAAGTGTTTGCGAATATGTTGCTGAACTAAGCACGTATTTTCATAGGTGGGAGAGTGGATGTCAGGTCACCACTTTTGAAGTGTTGGCAGGCCCTTTGGTGAAGGAACAAGCCCTTAGCACTTTGCCTGAGGACATGAGGATTTGGTTAGCTGATAGACAATGTGCTACTTCAGATGAGTTGGGGAAGAAGGGAGACCTATACCTAGCAGCCAGAGCATCCCTGCACAGGAAAGGGACCCCCAGTACTGCTCATGGGTCTAAAGCAACTCATGGTGGGCAGCCCAGACTGCCTCAACAGAATTTCCCAATAGTAGGGAAAGCCACTAGTTCAGGTAGATGTTCTGGACCTAGGGTTAAATGTTTTGAATGCAACCAGTGGTGCCATGTGGAATATAGATGCCCACGTAGGCAAGGTGGGGAACAAAAGATGAGAGAACCAGTAAGTGGGAAAGACAAAATGCCAACAATAGGTTGTCTTGAGACAACAAGGGTACCAAACTACCGGAAGAGGTTATATCCTATTATAGTGAATGGCAAAGAGGCCATTCCTAAGAGAGACACAGCCTCTGACATAACCATTGTGAAGCCTGCAATAGTTACAGAGGAGCACTACTTGCCTTAGCACTCTACTCCAGTCAGAGCTCTAGAAGGGACCCCATTCCAAATACATTCGGCTAGGGTTTACCTTGACTGGGAGGGTGGAAAAGGAAAGCAGAAAGTAGGGGTGTTTGAGGATATCCCTGCAGATGTCCTGATAGGGAATTATTTTGATAAGGCAGTACCTTGTGTTTGTGCAGCTACATGCAGTCAGGCTTGGAGACAGGCATGTGGGTCTGGTAGCCTGGGGGAGACCCAGAGAGACTGCATACTTGCAGCCAGGACTGGTGAGCTGGTTACTTCAGGGAGGGAGCTACTATGTAGCAGTGAGACTGAAGGTGAACCACACCTGCTTGTGGGTACTGATGTTCCCTTGGACAGAGTGACTGCAAAGGTAGAGGTGAGTAGTAGTACCCAGGCTGACAGTGAGGCACCGCTGTCAGAGCATGCCAGACTTTCTGTGGAAGGGGAGCTGGGAGGGGTTACAAAGAGAGAGTTGAGACAGGCTCAGCTCTCAGACCCTACATTGCAAGGCCTGAGGCAGGTAGCTAGTGAGGCACCTGATTATCAAGGGAAGGGGGGAATCTGTATACTGGGAGAAAGGGTTACTGTACAGAGAGTGGACCCCTGAGGGAATTGCTACAAGGTGAGAGAATACAGCAGTTGGTAGTATCTAGAGTCTACCATCTGGCACTTCTAGCCATAGCCCATGATATTCCCTTAGCAGGTCATATGGGCATAAAACGTACAAAGAGACGTATTATGCAGAACTTCTATTGGCCAGGAATTTCCAGAGATGTAACAGGGTACTGCAGGACTTGTGAGAATTGCCAAAGGTTAGGCAAGGCAGGAGACAAGGTGAAAGCTCCTTTGATGCCTTTGCTTGTGATTGAGGAGTCATTTCAGAGGGCAGCTATGAATATTGTGGGGCCTCTGAGTACCCCACGTTCAAAAGGGAAAAATATATCCTATTGGTAGTAGATTATGCTACTAGATAACCTGAGGCAGTTGCTTTGTCCTCCATTGAGATAGAAAAGGTGGCAAATGCTTTGTTAGATATTTTCAGCAGGGTAGGTTTCCCAAAAGAAATACTGATGGCCAGAGGTGCCAATTTCATGTCAAACCTGCTGGCTTGTCTGTGGTAGTTTTGTGGGGTGAAGTACCTGAAGACAACCCCCTACCATCCCCAGACTAATGGTCTTGTTGAGAGGTTAAACTCTACAATCAAGTCCATGCTACAGTTTAAGAGGGAATGGGAAAAATATTTGCCCCATCTGTTGTTTGCTTATAGAGTGGTTCCCCAGGAATCCATGGGGTTTTCACCGTTTGAGTTGCTGTATGGGCATAGGGTGAGAGGACCTCTAGATTTAATTTGTGATGAGTGGGAAGGTAAGTGTGAATCTCACAAGAAATATGTTGTGCCATATGTCCTAAACCTCAGGACAAGGCTCAGGGAACTCATGGGCTTGGCCCAGGAGAACCTGGCAGAAGTCCAACAACAGAAAAAGGTCTGGTATGACAGGAATGCTCGAGCTAGAGAGTATGCTGTAGGGCAGCAGGTAATGGTTCTCATTCCTGTCAAACACAACAAGATGCAAGCAGCCTGGGAGGGACCCTACAAGATGGTAAGAAAGGTAAGCAATGTCAACTACCTGGTAGAACTGCTAGGCAGGAGGCAGGGGCACAAATTGTACCATGTTAACATGATGAAACCTTAACATGATAGGGAGGCCCTTGTGCTGAGTATTTGCAGTGGATTTCAGGATGAGTCTGAGGGAGATCTGGTGACTGATCTCCTCAGTGAGGCTCGGACTAACACCTCAGTGGAAGGGGTAACAATGTCCCAGTAGCTATCTCCTATCCACATCTGAGAAATCTGAGTAGTGTTACAAGAGTTTGGGGACATGTTCACTGAGAAACCAGGGTGCACCCACCTGGTGCAGCACCAGGTGGATACAGGACCCCAAAAGCCTATTAGGCAGGCCCCTTATAAGGTGCCTGAGAGAATCAAACACACTCTGGGGGAGGAGATACAGGAGATGTTGGAACTAGGGGTAATTCAAGAGTCTAACAGTCCCTGGGCCTCCCCAGTGGTGCTGGTGCCAAAGAAGGATAGCAGCACCAGGTTCTGTGTGGACTACAGGAAATCAAATAGTCACACAGTCAGATGCTTACCCCATGCCTAGAACAGATGAAGCCCTAGAGCAGGTAGGTGGGATTAAGTATCTTACCATCGTTAATCTTCCCAAGGGTTACTGGCAGGTGCCCTTGACTCCCAGTGCTAGAGAGAGGTCAGCCTTTGTGACTCTTTTTGGCTTGCATGAGTTCACAAAGATGCCCTTTGGGATGAAAAAGTCCCCAGCAACTTTCCAGAGGCTGGTTGATCATATCCTAGCTGGAGCAGGAGGGTTTGCCCTTGCTTACTTAGATGATATTGCCATCTACAGCCATTCCTGGCAAGACTACTTTCAACATGTCAGGGAGGTGCTGGGCAGACTACAGAGGGTAGGGTTGACCATTAAGCCGAGCAAATGTCTGGTGGGTATGGCAGAGTTCTGCTACCTGGGACATAGAGTGGGGAGTGGTAAGATCAGGCCAGAACCTGCCAAAGTAGAAGCCATTCAGGCATGGCCTGCACCTGTTACCAAAGAGGAGGTGAGGGCATTCTTCGGGACAGCAGGGTACTACAGAAAGTTTGTCCCCAGTTATAGTACCATAGCTGCTCCCCTCACAGACCTGACAATGAAGAACAGGCCAGATAAGGTTGTGTGGACCACAGCATGTGAGCAGGCATTCCAGGAGCTTAAAGAAGCTTTGGGGGGACCCCTGTGTTGTTAGCCACTGCAGATTACAGCAAATAATTTGTTGTGCATGTGGATGATTCAAACCATGGGGTGGGGGCTGCACTTAGCCAGATTTCTTCATTGGGAGAAGAGCACCCAGTGGTTTATCTCAGTCATAGGCTCCAACCCAGGGAGGAATGCTATGCAGCTGTAGAAAAGAAATGTCTAGCCATAGTGTGGGCACTGCAGAAACATCAGCCTTATTGGTATGGAAGGAAATTCACTGTAGTTACAGATCACAATCCCCAAACATGGTTACGCCAAGCCAGCCAGCAAAATGCCAAGTTGCTAAGATGGAGCCTAGGGTTGCAAGCATATGATATGTCAGTGCAGCACCATAGTGGGTTAGCAATGCCAATGCAGATGGGCTCTCAAGACAGAGAATGGGGTAAGGTATACTCATATAGACCTAACCGTCTCACTTGAAAAACTAGCATGAGTTCTCAGGGGGGAAGAAATGTGAAAAATGGAAAGGCTGCCAGCCCAGCTACATAGAATTTTGTAGATAATTCTATGTCTTCTCTTAAATGTAAAAAAACTGTGTTAAATGTTGAACTTCAAAAATGTAACCACAGTGCACTCTGCTGGAAGAAAGCTGATAAGTCAAGCATTGTATGTCTGTTTGATCTCAGAGCTCGGGGACAAGATGTCTGGGCTAAGACAGTCTTTCTATTGTTTTGAGACCAGAGTTACTTGCTAGATTTTACATATATAATGTCTTTTATTACTGTGGTTTCCTAGCCAGGTGCAAATCAAAGAACTGTTAAAACTCTTGAGTTTCTGTTAGCCTGGGAAATTAAAATCAGACGTGTCAAGAATGATGTAATCTAAAATGAGTCAGCAGTGATGTATTATCAATTTAAGACTTTCTCAGAGAGAGAATGAGAGCATTTTGGATTCTATCTGAACCTGAACACATCTACTGACCAGTACTCTGCCTTTGCTCTGTATGTATGTAAGTTATTTAGAATATTGTTTCTCTTAGAAATAGATAGAAAATAGTAAGTTTAGTCTAGCTGCTTTCTATATTTATGTCAGACTATTCTACAGTATTATTTTAAGCATTTTCCTGTGAGGTCTGAACTCTTGACTAGCACTGTGTTGAATTGAGGAGATTTGTCTTGTGTTTTTATTATTTATTATTAAATATTTTTAAACCTTTTAACCGTGGCTGTTTTGTGTAGTGATAATTTTAAGCTCTAGAGTACATTGCACATATATATTGATACTGTATAAAGCCACTCCGATAAGCCTTGCTGTTTATCACACTTACTAACTGGATAATAATATTGAGCAGTACAATTGGACACCCTTTGGGAAGGGCCTTATTGGTAGCTGAAAAATAGGGGTTCTAGTGCCAGTGGATTACTACCATATAGCCTGGACAGAAGGGGCACAGCTAGTAAACCTGTGCCAGCCTTCCCCAGGAGTGTCTGTGTGGTTGTATATAAATTATATCTCAAAGTGTATGTGTGTGTGTGTGTGTGTGTGTGTGTGTGTGTGTGTGTGTGTGTGTGTGTGTGTGTGTGTGTGTGTGTGTGTGTGCCAGCTACTTGGCAGGGACACAAACCAATGGTTGGACTGAGGGAGTGCTGGGAGGATGTGGTTTGGAACCCTGGGAAAGGACTCCACTCTATAGCTGTGCCAGTGTGGAGTCTTATTGGGGTTCTGGAGAGAAAGGGAGAAAACAGCCCCAGACTGATTGTGATTTTTGTGTACCCTTAAGGGAAATTGTACTTTACTGTGTATACACTTGTTATCCTTCCCATTGTGGACGCCCCTCGCTGGTGTTAGTGGTGAGGATTGAGACTCCTTGATTACTGGGCCAGTGGATGCCACTCACTGGTGTTAGTGGTGAGGATTGAGGCTCCTTGATTACTGGGCCAGTATACAGGTGCCAGTGGGGAGTCTTATTAGGGATCTTGAGAGAAAGGGAGAAACCAGCCCCGTACTGACTATGATCTCTGTGTGCTCTTAAGGGAAATTGTATTTTACTGTGCGTGCACTTGTTATCCTTCCTAGTGTCGACGCCTCTCACTGGTGTTAGTGGTGAGGATTGAGGTTCCTTGATTACTGGGCCAGTGCACAGGCATCACAGTAGTGCTTTAGATGGTTTCTTTTTAACCCATCAAAATCCAATATATAATCAGTTCTCCAGAAACAAATTACTGCACATGATTATTCTTTTGATTACTGACATATTTATAAATCTCGAAAACAAAATTATAAACCACATGTAAGAAAGTAGTTTGATAAGCAAGTGGAATAAATAGTATCATACAGTTACTTCAAGGTATTAGCATTAGAAATGCTGTTTAAATTAGTAAATATTTGAAAGGCTATTAAGCTAATTCATTAACTTGGAATATATGCTTTACAAATAAAAAGTGTCCGGAAAATGCAGAGTATGATCGGGTTATTTAATTGGGAGCATTATATTACAGAAAAACAGCAGTCCAATTGAAATCATTGCACATCAGAAATGTTTTCATCATAATATAATTAAGAAAACCTTTCATATGGATTCAAAATACTGAATTTCCAAATAAAAAAAATAACAAAATTAGTAACGATGCTCCGTTATCATCACACTTTTTATATGAATGCAAAATGGAAAAAATAACTTTAGATGCAGTTTCAGTTGTTAGATATACAGATAATCAGGCTGTATAACAGGCTTTTGACATCACTAATTTGGGAGAAATGCATTCAGACAATGCCAGTAGGCAAAAGAACAAAAATATGGTTCAACAATCAACATACCATGTGGCAATTTCTTAACAAATAAATGAGGCAAATGGACAGGAGAAACAATAACATATCAAATTAATGCTTCCTATTTCATACATAACATTTTCTATTTCAAATAGTTATTAAACGTTTTCTAACATACCTATTTATTTTAGATATAAAGAAATACAAGCAAAGAAACAAATCTTTAAAATAAGAATTATAGATAACAATATACATTGAATAATCAGTAACTAATCTAACCTTATAAAATGATAACATGACAAGAAGAGCCCTTTATGAACCTTAAGGCTAATCAAACTACAAGACATATATGTATATTATGTATACATTAGAATGTTTACTGTGGGGAGAGGGCAGTTATCACTGAGATGACCTGGACCACTCTTAACTGGAATGGAGCCTTAGGCAAAAGGCTCACTGATCCACCAGTGGTACATCTCCATTTCCTATCCCCATTCCTCAGTGTTGATTGCAGACCCTGCTTTCCAATGCTCCTGCAGAGTTTACCTTCATGTAATCAACAACTAAGTAGTTGGCTATTATCTCCTTAGTCTTATTTTCACAAAGTTACTTCTACATGACTGTATTTTCCATTGTTTAAATATGCAATTTCAGATTGTGAGTCCATGTTCACCTTTACAAGATTTTTTTCCTTCAAAGTTCTGTGACCATGGGATTTGTATAATTAAATAAGAGGTAGTGAGGATGAAGTCCTCCACATTGGAGGTAAAAGGGGGCTGCTTCTTCAGAAATAGTGTCAATTGTGTTTTAAGCTCCACAGCTTTGGCAAGGTTATTCTGGAAAATTTTAGATCAATGAGCATGTTCAGCTGGACTGGAGCTGACTTCTCATACTGGACCTTTCCTGCAGCTTCCACTATTCAGGGCTTCTTCACCCTGTACTTATATTAGTCATGGGGATTTGAATATCCATCTCAACTCTAGTCAATATCAACTGCTAACAATATATTTAAAAGCAGGCTATACATCAGGTCTTCTGTGCTAATTGTGAATAATTTACTGTAGGAGAGAACCTCTAATTACAGTAGCACATACATCAGTATTGGGTCTATATTACTATATCGAATGGTAACAATGTCAAATGCTCATATAAGCAAAAACACAGGAAAATGAACTTGTTATTGTGGGGGGCTGTGCCCCCACCCCCGCCCCCACTAAATATATATTCCAACTCCGAGGTCACACTACAGTGAGGAAAGGGCAACTATTCCAATCCTCACTGTACCACGACCCAAAAAAACAAGTGCGTTTTAGGTTCATAGGTTCATAGGTTCATACTAGGCTATCTGCCCTAGGGCATTTATAAGCCTAGCCAGAATGTGTTTGGCTTTCGCCACCCATTTTAAATTTATTTTGCTATGCCCTTTTTCGAGGTTAGTATACTGTGCCTCTGTCTAACAGTGACACAGAAGTGATACCCGGGGTAAACCTATGATCTCCCATCCACTCATCAAGATTCCTCTTGAAGAGAGTCAATGAGGGACTCTGCCTAACCTGGACTGGGATTTTATTCCAGAGTGAAGGGAGCCTCTGGGTTATGAATCTGTCCCTCCAGCATGTCCTATTTATTTCAGTGCTGAGGTTCAAGTCTCTCGAGCGCGTAGCCTGATGGGATTTGGATTTTCTGAGGTGCAGCATGTCCATTAATTCTGGGTTGGACATGGCTTTATACGTCAGGCACAGATCGCATCTGAACAGGCGGTATGCCACTGAGTAGAGCTGGAGTTTCTTTAACCAGGCAGCATATGGCATCTGTTTGAGCCCTTTGATCCTCCTGGTGAGGTACTTTTGGGGTCTTTCCAGTTGCTGCAGGTGTCTGGTAAGGTACATCCCAAAAGGGGCATTGTACTCAATTATGGGCCTGATGAGGGATGAGTAAAGAGGCACAATGACCTCCCCTGATCTAGATGTGAATCCCTTCATGATTAGGTGGGCTATATAAAATGTTTTTCTAACCACTTTGGCCACGTGGTTGTCAAATGAGAGATTGCTATCAACTTGGGTCCCCAGGTCCCTAATTACTTCTTCTGTACTTAATGGATTACCACCTATGTGGTAATTTGTGGGCACTTTGTTTTTGCCAAAGGGATGACTATACACGTTTTGGCATTTAGCTTGAGGCCATGGCTCTGGCATCAGTTGTCTGTTTCTATGAGGCCCTTTTGGAGGATGCTTGTGTCGGCTGGAGAGTCGATTATGGCACCCAGTTTGCAGTCATCTGCGAACTTGGTCAGCCACAGTCCTTCCGTGTTGGCCTGTACCTCCGAGAAATATATACCGAACAAGAGAGGTCCCAGGACTGAGCCTTGTGGGACACCACTTGTAACTGGTTTGGAGTCTGACATGGCTCCAGCAATTCTAACCATGTGGGTTCTGTCCTTGAGCCAGTTTGCAATCCATCTAGTGACATAGGGGTTTATATTTAAGCTGGTAAGATTATCTATAATGCCTGAGTGGGGTATTGTATCGAAGGCTTTTGCGAGGTCCAGGTAGGCTGTGTGGACCACCTTCCCCTCGTCAATGGCCTTGGTGACTGTTTCAAAGAAATCAACCAGGTTTAAGAGGCAGGATCTGCCCTTAACAAAGCCGAACTGGGTAGGATCCAGTGTCTGTAGGTCCCCAATATCTTTATTTATGAGGTCCATGATGATTCTTTCCATAGCTTTGCAGACCAAGCTAGTCAGGCTTATGGGGCGATAGTTTCCAGGATCCGTTGAGGCACCACCTTTATGGAGAGGGACCACTGTTGCTGTACGCCACTCTTTGGGCACATATCCTGTAGTAAGGCTGAGAGTGAACAGTAGTTTTATGTTTGGGTTTAGCTCTTCTTGGAGTTCATGTAGGACGCAGCCCGGGACACCGACTGGTCCCATTGATGCTGTGTTTTTTGCTTTGGAGAGGGCGGCTCTTACCTGAGCATCGGAGATGTCAGGGGGGGCAGCACTCTACTGGGATAGATATTTGCCCTTTTGGTGGGGAGGGGGGTGGAGTTTGCGCTGAACCTGTCAGCTAGGATGTTGGCAATGTCTGTGGGTTTGGTGTATTTTTTGTCATTTTGGACTAATTCTGAGCATATCTGGGAATTACCACCCAGATTCCTAACATAACTAAAGAAAGCCTTGTGATTATACTTAGTGTCCTGTGCAATTTTTCTCTCGAAGCTGGCCTTAGACAATTTTATGAGTGCCCGTAGTTTTTTGCTAATACTGATCAGTGATGCCTTCCCTTTTTGGGATTTTGCTCTATCATTTAGTAGCTTCCTCCTTCTATTGTATAGTTTGTTTATGGCTGGGGTCCACCAGACAGGACGCCTGCCTTTGGAGGATTGGGTCTTGGTTTTATTTGGGATCGCATGATCCATGCATTCCTGAAGGTGTTCATAGAATGCATTTATAAAGGATTCTGCGGTCTGGGCCGTATTTTCCACAGGCCCAGGGGCTTTGAAGGATTCCACCTCAGTTTTGAGGAGTGTGAAATTTGCTTTAGAGAAGTTTTTCACTGTGGTTTTCTGGGCAGGGGTGGGGTTGGGATGTGAATATCCAGTGAGATTAGTTTATGGTCTGATCTTACCAGTGAGGGATACACTTCTGGTCTGGAGCATAGAGTCCCCATGTTGGTGATGATCAGGTCCAGTATATTTTCCCCTCTTGTGGGAGTGGTAACAAGTTGTTCCATAGCATTTGAGTTTAAAAATTCTAGGAACCTTTGGGCTAGGGTGTTGGAGCTAGAGTAATGCTCCCAGTCTATGTTTGGGTAGTTGAAGTCGCCCAATATAATGGTGTTTGGAAAGACCTTCATATTTTCCAGTGTTCTCAGGAAGGCCGAGTGGGGTTCCTGGGTTTGGGAGGGTGGTCTGTAGCAGGCTATAAACTGGAAGGCAGTTTTACCCACTGTTAGTTGCACATGGATAGTCTCTGATGCTTCGTGCTTTGCCACCAACCTGGAGGTGTGGGTATCTTTGATGAATATTGATACTCCCTCCTTTTATGGTTCGGTCCAAGTTTTGGGGCTGAAAAGCATGGTATGAGGTATAACCTGGTAGTGCTGGGGTGCTCTCGGGAGCCCTGAACCAGGTTTCTGTTACTGCACAGATATCGATGTTCTCCATGCTAAGGAGAGTTTCGAGTGCATGCATCTTGAGGTTTAGACTTCTGGCGTTGAGTAGCATTACTCTTAGTTTCTTATCCCTTGTGATACCTATGGAGGTGGGTTTGTCTTTTGAGCCTTGCCTAAAAAGGCACTATGGGGGTAGCAAGAGACTTTGCCAATATCCGAAAGCCCGGTGACAGGTGCAAGCCGTCCCTAGCGAAGCATCGTGGCTTGTCGAGCATATCATCCCAAGCTGACAGGCATTGGATCCCCTTTGAATGACACCAGTACTTAAGCCAATTGTTGAAATTGATCATCTTGTCTTCATATTGTGGCATCATTCTTGGTGAGGGTAAGATGCTACTCAAGGTCAGGGTCATACCGGCCTGGGCTACATGCTCAGAGAGCTCCTCTATGTCTCTTTTCATGTAGTCCAGGGAGGTACGTCTCAGGTCATTCACACCAGCATGGACAATGACTGAGTCATACTTGTACTTGCCTTGGAGTGACCTGAGTGCTTGTGTTATGTGGCGGATCCTAGCACCCGACAGGCTGCTCACCGTGACCCTCTCCTTGTTCAGCCTGGTGAGTGGGACGTCAGTGTGCCTGATGATAGAGTCACCTATTACAAGTGTATCAGGTGTGTTGTTTAGTCTTAAGGGCTGTGACTGTTCGGCACACTGGCTTTGTGAGATATGTGTTGCACGTGTTTTGTTTTGGGGTAGCGGTTGCTTGGGTGTCTGCTTTGGAGGTCTCTGCTGCTTAGGCAGATCTTTATTTAGAGCCTCCGAGTATGTTTTGTGTGATTATGTGTTTGGTTTGCTGTCGTGGTAGGTCTATGTGAGACTGGAATTGTAGTGAGTGTGGTTTCCTTTTCCTCCTGACTGGTTATGCCAGTACTGAGTTGAGAGAGCTTAGCCTCCAGTTTGGCTATATGGTTGCATCTCTCACATGTGTTGGAATTTGTTGGGAGGAGGAGAGGGTTGTCTGTGTACATGAGGCAGTTGTAACATTGCCTCAAGATTCCCAGATTCACCAGCTGGACCGGAGAGGAAATTGACAACTGACCTTTGGACATGCTAGAATAATATTGGGAATTCCTTTATAATTGAAAACAAGGGCCAGTGGGGAGTGAGGGTGTAGTACTTTTAATTTTTAGTGCTGACTTATATAATTGCTTTAGTGAGCAAGTGCCAGGTAACTTAAGTGCAATGTGTTACAGGTAACTTAAATGCAAAAACGACAAACAGTAACTTTCTTTCAAGTGAAACAAGGAAATAAGTACAGTAAGCAATGCAGATATCACTAGTGATCCACAGAAGCACTGAGAAGCCGCGTATTAGGTGGAATTAGCGTTCCAGGAAATAACAAGCAAACAAACAACAAGCATATAAACAAAGCTAGATTCAGCAGGCCTGGATCTAGTCT
Organism: Protopterus annectens; assembly: GCF_019279795.1. Classification (NCBI taxonomy): domain Eukaryota; kingdom Metazoa; phylum Chordata; order Ceratodontiformes; family Protopteridae; genus Protopterus; species Protopterus annectens. The sequence continues at coordinate 1,043,041,746 of NC_056745.1, read as the reverse complement.
ATGCTACAGCAAACAAGGTGTACCAATTTCAGTAAGAAACAGTTCAAATATTCAGGCACTATAAACCTTTAACCAGAAATTCCCAGCTCAGAAGGGCAGAGTCCAGCCTCTTCTCCCACAAGAGTGCAGACCACAAACCTTCTTAATGTAAAATAACTGGCCTGAAGCCCAAGTGCTTAAACCAGAACTAATACACTTTAAGAATAACAGACACTGGGCTCTCAATCAGCAGTTCCCAACTTAGAAGGATGAAAGCTACCTGTCCTGCCACCACAGTGCATGCCACAAACCTTCCTAATGTAAAACAACTGGTCTGAAGCCCAAGTGCTTAATCCAAAAGACTTAGAATGATAGCTACACTTTAATCACTACAGGAGTCCCTCAAGGCTCCATACATGGGCCAGTACTTTTCAGCAGCTTCATTAATCACCTGCACAAGGAATCAAAACTCAACACCATAAAATAATATGTTGATTTCTCAACTTTAGTTTGCTCAGCCCCAAATCTTTCTACCTCAGAAGCCATCACACAGGAAGCTTTCACCTCTATAGAAAACTGGCTAAATAAATCTCAGTTGCTCTTAAACCCCAACAAAACTAAACTAATCAAGTTACTACCAAGCAGTAATAAATACAATTGAATACTTTAGAGAATGCCTGGATTAGTGCTCAAGTTACACAAACAAAGCTAGATCCAGCAGGCCCGAATCCAGTCTATGCCACAGCAAACAAGGCGCACCAACTTCAGTAAGAAGCAGTTGAGATATGCATGCACTATAAGCCTTTAACCAGAAATTCCCAGCTCAGAAAGGCAGAGTCCAGCCTCTCCTCCCACAAGAGTGCAGACCACGAACCCTCTTAATGTAAAATAACTGGCCTGAAAGCCCAAGTGCTTAAACCAGAATTAATACACTTTTAGAATAACAGACACTGAGCCCTCAATTAGCAGTTCCCAACCTAGAAGGATGTAAGCTACCTGTTCTGCCACTACAGTGCAGACCACAAACCCTCTCAGTGCAAAACAATTGGTCCGAAGCCCAAATGTTTAAACCAAAAGGCTTAGAATGAGTTACACCAAGCAGTAATAAATACAATTGAGTACTTTTAAGATGATGCAAAAGTAAAATAAAGTAGGTAGAAACACAAGTACAGTAAAAGCAGATGAATTTTTTTTTTTTTTCTGAACAAGTGCTGAGATCAAAGAAACAGATTTGAGTGCTGAAACTAGAAAACTGGCTAGTTATAAGAAAAAAAAACTAATCTAGAAGGCTTCCCTCCAACACAGAAGGGCTCGGGGGCTCAGAAGCCTACAAATAGTCAATACCACTTAACAGGAAAGGCAGGAAACAAGCTTAAATTTTTTTTTCTGTTTCCCAGATGCTCTCTTTGTACACAGTAGGAGTGCCTGAAATCAGAATATGATCTCACTGCACTCAGTTGAGTGAGCAAATGAGATAGGCCCAGAAGGAGTATCCAAACACAAATTTACAAGAGGGGCGGGCAGTTTCAAGGCCACTAAGATTAACACCAAAACAAAAACAGGGAGGGTGGGTGGGACTAACTGAAGAGCAGAGTCAAAACTTCCAGTTCAGTTAATATTCCTGCAACTTAGTTAAAATCAATTTAAATACTGTATTTTTTGGGGAAAAAAGTGCAGATAAAGGTACTTAAATTCTCTTATACTTCCAGTTGAATACAGCTAGTTCTTAGCCGGCCAAAGCTGAGGTTTTAAGCAGAAAATATTTCACACTGTACCACTTAAATAGGCAAGGACAGGAAATCAAAGAATGTGGCTACCCCCACACCTGTAATTACTAGCAAATAACAAAATTCAGCAAACACTGACTAACTTCCAGTTCAGTTAATATTCCTGCAACACAGTTAAAATCAATTTAAATACTGTACTTTTTTAAAAAAAAAGTGCAGATAAAGTACTTAAATTCTCTTATACGTCCAGTTGAATACAGCTAGTTATTAGCCGGCCAAAGCTGAGGTTTTTAAGCAGAAAATATTTCACACTGTACCACTTTAATAGGCAAGGACAGGAAATCAAAGAATGTGGCTACCCCCACACCTGTAATTACTAGCAAATAACAAAATTCAGCAAACACTGACTAACTTCTAGTTCAGTTAATATTCCTGCAACACAGTTAAAATCAATTTAAATACTGTATTTTTGAAAAAAAAGTGCAGATAAAGGTACTTAAATTCTCTTATACGTCCAGTTGAATACAGTTAGTTCTTAGCCGGCCAAGGCTGAGGTTTTATTTTTGCTCATATGAGCATTCGACATTGTTACCATTCGATATGGTAATACAGACCCTCAGTACTGAGGGCCTACATCTCACTGGTGATATGAATGGTGCACTTCAAAATTCTAGAAGTAGACCATAGCTGCTCAGAAACAGTCAACTGTTCTTCTCACACCAGTGTTTTGTGGCACCTGATCACATCTTTTGTCCAAGTATTGCTAGCCCTGACCACAACTGCTGCATGCATTAATACAATTATGCCAAAACCCATAATGTGCTCATACAGGAGAGAGAATCAGGGTCATAGAAGAATGTTTCAAGACCTCAGCTTGCTCAATTTACATAGAGAGGGTATTTTTTCTCTCCCTCTTTACACTGATAAATACATTAGCAAAGCACAACACATTTACCTCTCTCAGCCAATACTCTTCAAAAATTTGTATAATTCCCTAAGTTTCTTTTGAAAATTAGAGAGAAGTCTACCCTCACCTGCAGTTTAATGCAGCACTGAGGTTTCTTTTAGCACTGTAGTATGATTTCAGTGTAGTTTAGTTATCAGAAACCAGGCAATATTTTAGTCATGGAATCAAAGGAATGGAAAGACTTCACACAATTTTAGAAGCTTAAATTCTAATGTGCTTTGGCAATGGACTGTGATCCTCTCTGCATACTACAGGCACAGGGACAGGACAAGTTACAGTATTTCCCACAAGTTACTGCTCAAAGTCATACATAGCCAGTCTTCAATATGCAGATGTCAGCAGCTGCTATGCATCAATGTGTGCATAATCCTGTGGAACTTTTTCTTCACTGCTGTTATATTGATATCAATACATATAGCTTGCTATTTTTTGGATAGTGATCCACTGGATGGAGGCATTCTTTTCTGTGAGTGCATATTTAGAAACATTAGTGTTTTAGTCTTATGCACAGCACAGATGTTAATTACTAATTTGACATGCCCAAAACATATGGTTCTTACAAAGTATGTGCATGCTACAATGTAACTAACTGATAGATGGCAATACAATAACAGAAGAGGGAAAATGTATTGAAAGATGACAGTTGTGCCTCAGTAAAAGAAAGAAAAATATCATAGCAACACATATCAAAAAAGTAGGAAGTGATATAATAAATGCACTGTAAGGATATATATAACATGACATGAATTATTAAAGGAAAAATAATTTCAAGCAAATATATTTTTCTACAGCATTCAGAACCAAAAAAAAACACTTATTCCCACTGTAGACACTAGTGGATTGCAGAAGCATTTTGCTTTTCTCTTACAAACTCTTTGATGAAAGTGTTATTAATTACAACTCCTGGAGGAATGACAGTGCTAAAACCTGAGGAAGATTGTGAGGGAGGATCTGTCAGTTCTTGCATGATTACAAATAGAAGTCTCTGAAAACAATGCAATTAAGCTACTTTATGTGTGTTTTTGAGGCTCTGCAATTATTAGAAATAAGTTAGAGCAGCTCCTTAAGCAACACAAATCAGGATAATTAAGGCAAAAAGCAACATAACAACTGTGTGTGTGTGTGTGTGTGTGTGTGTGTGTGTGTGTGTGTGTGTGTGTGTGTGTGTGTGTGTGTGTGTGTGTGTGTGTGTGTGTGTGTGTCTATGTGTATAAATATGAGTGTTATATGAGATATCGGTGAAAGCGTTTATTCCCATAATGAAATACTGGTGATTGTCGTCAGTGATGCGCTTTGTTGAATTATGTGATGTTCGAAGTTCGTTAGCTCAACCATTAAATAATTCAAGAGTTTTTGCCCTTTCTTTCTTTATTTTATTTATTTTACATTTGTTTACCAGGAAAGTCTGACTGGGCATGGATTCCATTTTCAGTGGAGGCCCGGGGAGAAAAGCTTCACAAAGATTAGTACAGCTTGTTTGTGTCTTTCGGCTTTTCCCAGGTAGGGGTCGCCACAGCAGAACTCCGGTCTGCTAATGATTGGCAGTTGATTTTTGACTAGCCCGGTCAACAAATGTAAAATAAAAATAAAAATAAATACATACTGCGGTGCTTGCCAGGCCTGGCACACAACCTTCAACGAAGGTACGCCCATTCACGCATGTCTCCACGCAGAAGACGCTCTAGGTGAGAATCGAACCGGACAGCGTCTTATTGTGAGGCGACAAGGCTACCGCAGCACCACCACCGTGGGTAATATTTTTTTCTGTATTTAATGTACTAATCACAAAGATTAGTACAGCAAATACAGAAAATATAACACACATGTTAATAAAGTACAAAGTCAAAAGTTAATAAAGTACAGTTTCAAGGCCAAGAAAGGAACAAAAAGTAAATATGCTATAAGGAGCATAGTGTGTTACAATAAACAATACAGTTGAAAGGACATTTTGTTCAGTCATTCAGTTACATTCATCAGTGGCTAATACAGTAAACACACTTTGATTAAGAGCATAGAATGGAGTTGTTGAAAGCTTTCATGAAAAGTTAAGGTATGGTATGATCTAATTAAATGAAGCTACCCAAGGTCAGAACAATTACATAACCAAAAACTATGTAAATGGGACCAGAGGAGTTTTTTGAAATTGTTTTTGTTTCCAGTGGTCCTAATATCTACGGGGACGGTATTCCATGCTTTTGCAACAGTAATGGAAAATAAGGAGTTCCCAGAGCTATTGCTGCTTTTGCCTGTGTCAGCCAGTGCTTTATTGGTGGATCTTAATAGGCATTTGTTAGAGTAATTATTAAGTAGACCTTGAAGAGCAGGAACTCTTTCGCGATAATATAGAATTTGGTGAGCTATTGTAATCTAGCCAGGATAGTTGCTAAGATTGCTATGCAGTGATGTGTCCTGAAGGGAGAGTCAGTAGCAAACCTAGCTATGTTATTGTAGCAGGTGTTTAGTTTGTTAAAGTCTGCTTTGTTTAGGTTAATGAGTATGGGGAGACACAGAGGACTGTGGATAGCAGGTGGGTTCTTGCGATGGTGGCTTTACTGTCATTGGTGATATATTGTTTGCATCTCTGTAGGGTTCTGAGTTTTTTATGAACTTTCTATATTGTCTGTGCAATGTGCATATCGAATTTCATGTTGTGATCTGTGGCAACCCCTAAAAGTTTGGTGTGTTGGACAAGTGTGATAGGGGTGTTATTGGCTGAGAATATTGTGAATGGTGGTATGGTGTCTAAGGCTCTAGTGGGATAAAATATCATTAGCTGTGTTTTACTGAGGTTAAGTATTAGTTGAGAGTTAGCTAACCAGGTTTCAACAGCAGTAAAGGACTCTTGTGTCAGTTCCTGGAGTTGAGGGAGTGATGGGGCGGAGTAGATTAGAGCAAAGTCATCAGCATACTGAACTAGAGTGGCATGCTGGGTAGCTTTGTGGACTTGGTTAGTGAATATGTTGAAAAGAAGAGGTCCAAAAATGGATCCTTGGGGGATCCCTAGGATGACAGGTAGGTGGAGAGATAAGGGGTTTTGTCATTTTACTGAATACTGGTGATTGGTCAGATAGCCTTGAAATCATGCTAGTGTGGAGTGGCTTAGATTAAGATCAGAGAGAGCAGAAAGGAGTCTGGGATGGGAGACAGTATTGAAGACCTTATAGACATCTAGGAATACAGTGGATACTAGGTTACCATTGTTTTAATGTTGGTTTACTGTGTTGGTAAAGCTAATAAGGGCAGTGGTAGTACTGTGATTGGGGTAGAATCCGTGCTGGGTGATGGTTAGCAATTTATTAGTGAGGAGCATTATTTGGGAATGTATACATTTTTCGAGGATTTTAGATAAGGGGATAGAATGGCAATTGGATGGTAATTAGATAGTTCCACAGAGTTGCCTCCTTTGTGGAGTTGTATTATATATGAAATTTTCCACAGAGAAGGAATGCATTGTTCTGATAAAGAGCAGTTAATGAGCATGGAGACTGGGAAAGAGATGGGTTGGCTGTGATCTTTAGATATTCTGCAGGTAATTTGTCAGCAGCCATGGTTCTGGGTTTAAGTGTATTTAAGTATTTATGTATTGTGCTAGTTGGGACAGGCTGTAAGGAGAAGAGGTTTTGGTCTGATGGTATGGAAGACAGGTTTGGATGTGAAGTGGGAGAACTACTATTGGTGAGGGCTAGGATGGATTTGGTGAAGTGTTTATTGAATTGGGTGGCAATATTATTGGTAGTGGTGTCAATGTTTGGGGGTAGAGTACTGGTCTTTCCTGGCTGTAGGATTTTATTAATTGCAGCCCAGAAATTTTGTGGGTTATTTTTGTGTTTGGTTTAAATGCCTATATAGTGGTTCCTTTTGTCTGTCCTAATTTGTTTTTTGGCTTTGTTCCTTAGTTCCTGGTATGCCTATCTATTAGTTTGAGTTTTATTTTGATGCCACAAGTCTAATGCTTTATCTCTTTGTTTCAGTAGTAGATGGGTATCTCTGGTCAGCCCGGGGGCATAGCTGGATTTAGTTCTGACAGTTCTGATAGGAGCAAGATGCTTTTGAATGTTTAGAAAAGTGTTTACTACTTAGTCTACTGCACTTTCCAGGTGGAGAGATGAGAGTGGTCTCCAGCTGCATTGATTAAGTGCAGATATGAAGTCATGGGTTTTGAAATTCTTTGTATACTGGATATGTTGGAGAGTGGAGGATTTTAATGGATTCATTTGGTGTCTAATTATAAATGTGGGAAGGTGGTCAGGGAGGGAGCCTGAGAAGTAGGATTGAGATGGTCTATTTGTAAGGATCCAGTCTGGGATAGACTCCTTTATTGATGCTTTATCTACCGGTGTTGCGGTTTTGATTAGTAGAGTGAAACCGTGTAGGTTAATGTGGTTAGTGGGGTGGAGCAAGTTACAGGAGGACCAGTCAGTATTAACATCACCTATTATGATTGTTTCTTTGGGGAAATTGTTGGGATGTCCAGTCTAGAATGGATTCTACTGTGTTAATGTTATTGACAGGGGTATATAGGTACCAATTATATGTGTTTTTTTAGTTGATTTTCAGCTTAGTGAACATAGTTTCAGCATTATTGAACCCGGGTTGTTTGGTGGCTAACAATTCAATGGTCGGGTTGTTTTTGAAGAGGAGAGCAATGCATCCACCTCATTTGGATATTCTGTCTTGTCTAAGAATATTGTAACCAGGCAAAACAAAGTCATTACTATTGTTTAGTGGTTTTAGCCAAGTCTATTTGAGGAGTACTATGTCAGGGGAGTAGACGGTCAGGGTAGCGTATAGCTCTTGGATTTTGTTCAGTATGATCCTTATGTTTATGTTGAATATAAGGAGATCTGTTGATTTCCCAGGTGAGGTTTGAAAGTTATTTGTCTGGGAGCAGGGGGGTTATTATTGTTTGTAGGGTCAGGGTTTAGGTGCACATCTCCACTAAGTATGATTTGGGATGCTATTTGGATTATAGTTTTAGGCATTTGATTACAGATGTATTATATTTTAAGGAAATGTGGTTGTTTAGTTGGTGTGGGGTTACTTTGAATGTGGCAAGGTCAAGATTTGAGATGTTGCAGATAGAAGGAGATATTACTGAGATGGCTGGTTTATCTTGTGAATGGATAGGGAAGATAGGGGGTTTAGTCTGAAATTTTGACTTGATAGTGCACTGGTAGGAGGTTAAGTGTGAGGTGATGGTGAGGCTTATAATTAATGTAAAGGTTAGGGGCCACAATTTGTTCAAGGTATTGCTATATTGTGATGTTTTAGCAGGTATCTTTACAGGAGTGAGTAAGGATTTAGCTGTGGCTATACATTATGTAGGTTGTGGTTAGAGATGGGGATTAGGTAGGGTGTATTAGCCTGATGAGATAGTACTATTTGGGTATTGTGTGAGTTAGGTGATGTGGAGTGACGGTAGATAGTGATGTGGATTGAAGAGAGTGAGAAGAGGACTGACTATATAGAAATGATGTGAGAGAGAGGCTTAGAGGATTGGCTAGTTAGGTATAAAGGTCAGAAGCCTCAGGTGGTTGGGAATGCGGGTAGGGTAGGGTAGAGGACCGGAGTGAGCCTGAGCTTAGCGAAGGGCGAACAGACCAGGAAGAGCCAAATTCCAGGTATGTGCAAGTAAAAACAATCAATTGCTATAAACTATTGGCATCTTAGTAGTAAATCTGTTTGTCCATAAAGCTATAACACTTGTTATTGTGGATATTAGTAAAACTGTCATGGTATGGCCAGCTGGGAGTCTAAATAAATGTATATATTAATGGGCTATGGTTAAATAGAATGATGGAAAAAGTGAAAAAAAATGTATTAAACAAACTGTATGTTCTTCAAGTTTATGCCATCCTGGAGTTGATATAGTTAACATCCAGCGGTGTGGGAAGCAAAGCCCCCATGTAAAAGTTATCTTTGTTTTACTTTTGGTAATCGCAAATGTAACTTATTGGTTTACATTTGAGATTAATTTTTCTGATTTTAGTGGTGGTCCATGGTAATCACCAATGAGTTTGCTCGAGGTTTAGTGTTTCAGTCAAACTCACTGGTGATTATTCATTATAAACTCATATATATATATATATATATATATATATATATATATATATATATATATATATATATATATATATATATATATATCTCCTATATATATATATATATATATATATATATACATTTCCCGTTTATGTAGAGAAACCAGACAGAACCCTTGTCATCTCCATTGTTTGCTCTTGCAAATGAAGCATTAATCCGTTCTGTTAGATTTAATGTATTACTGTAGGCACTGACACTTTGCAAAATTATATATAGAAAATGTGAAAGTCTGAAGAAGACATTCATTTGCATTAACTATTAGGAAGATTCTAATATATTCTTGTCTGATACACTTTCTTTTCTCCCAACATATCATAACTGCAATTTAATGCACATTACTTGTAGATTTTAGGTTCGATATCATTCTCTACCTGACAGCTTTCCAATCTGCTATCATTTTACTGGTTTACCTTCATTGTGTTAAAAGTAAGTTGTAAGATGCACCAAAGTGCGAAAGTACAACTTCAAGATGTTGGGAATGTCGACTGCAAATGTTGCGATCTCGGAGTTTGTATATTAAAGTAGCAGGGGGTGTAGGGGTGCAGCCCCCACATAGGGGGTGCAGGGGGGCTTGCCCCCCTGCATAACGATGTTTGGAGACATTCAGAATTGTCTCCTAACTTTCACTGTTGTGATGCAGTTAAAAAATCTGTTTTTCCAGGAAACCAGTTTCGACATTTTGATTCAGAAACATGTTGAGTTTCGTGATTTAAAGTCACACAATACTGTGAGCGCACAAATCACTTTCACTGTAATGATGGTAAACCCATTTTACTATCTAGGAATTGTAGGCATTGTTTCATTACTTAGACACTACTTAGACATTCATATATCAAAAATGGTGGAAACTATGAAATTAAACTTCCTGGAAATAACCATTACTATTTAGTACTTACTGCTATTCAGAGTATTTATTTGTATTCACCCTATTCCCCCATATAGACCTCAAAAGCATTCTGCCCTGGGGCTACACTACCTGTATGCATTCAGCTCACTCTTCCTGTGGGTTGACAACCAGGTATCCTTGGCTAATCAAGAGACCAAGAGCCTATTCATTCCTGCCTGAGAAGCCTCATTGGCTTATTCTTTTCCCAGAAGTGAAAATCGTACAGTAGGGAAGGAGCCAGCTAATGGAGTTGCTTTCCACTTGGAAGATCTCTTGGCCTCTATATTGCTGATTATTATTTCAGAGAGGTGTGTGTATCTCCATACATACACACACACACACACACACACACACACACACACACACACACACACACACACACACACACAGTTCTGTGCATACTCAGATCACTTACAGCAGAGTATGTTCTCTAGGCTCAAGCTCCATGTGTACAATACCCAGTGCCCCCAGCTAAGTGTCACCCATACCTCTCTCCTGTACATTTTTTGCAGAATGTCCAAATGTTTGTCTCATAATATGTTTGGCCCTTTTTTCATAAAATTATGGTTTTCTGGCAAGTTAGTGGCAAATAATTACAGACTGAAGTTTGACAGAAATGGCAGAACATTTGAGTTTCAGACTTTATAACCTTCAGAAAATTCTTGCTAATGCAAAGCCTGTTATTTCAACAACTTTCTAAGTTTGTGAGAGCAATATTTAAATACTGTCCCTATTTTTGGCCTTTATCCCACTTTTATCTATGACCTTGCCCAGATTTCTTGCCCTAAGAGGTTGAGAGATATGGTGTCACCTAAGTTGTGAGGCAGAGCTCCCACCAGAACAGGCAAGCCAGCTGTAGCCACTCACTCCCATCCCACCTGATCATTCCCTTCCAGCACTAGTACTACTAATCAAACACAGGTCATATACTTCAGAGTCAGGGTTTTATCTCGAGAATCTTTTTTTTTCTTTTAATCATTCGATCATTCTCTGTATTTAGGTAACTTTAACATTAGCAAGGGGAGCACAGTGCTGTGGTTAGCGCTGACAACTCAGAGCAAGAGGTTTTCCAGTTCAGTTCTCGCATGGGGTGTCTTCTGTGTGGAGTCTGCATGTCATCCCTGCATTGGCGTGGGCTTCCGCAGGGTGCTCTGGTTTCCTCCCACATTCCAAAGATATGCAGTAGGTGAATTGGACACTCTAATTGTCCCTAAGTGTAAGCGTGTGAGTGCGTTTGTGTGTGGTGTCCCCTCCAAGGAGGATTGGGCCTTGGGCTATCAACCTGAGTCTGTAAAATCTGTAACTGGTACAGAAACAATGAGCACTGAAAGGTGCTTGTTGCCCAGTATACCACATGGTGTGTAAATGGAAGAGAGAGAGAGAGAGAGAGAGAGGGAGAGAGAACATTATTAGCAAGCTCTCAAAAGTGAAAAAAAAAGAAAAATTGGGAATGTGATAATATGCCTAGCTATGGTATTATTTTCTTCTACAAGCTTAATTTCACTCAAATGTTTCATAATGCATTTCCAAAACTCTCTAGACATGTTGCCTCTATAAACAGCATGGCAACTGTATATCACCATATAAATGATCTATCTTGATGAACAAGTAATGAGCTACTTTACTATATATACATTTACTACATGCGCATCACAAGGTTAAGACTTTGTGTTCACAGTACAGTAATCTCAAAATACGATCCTTAAACAGAATACTCTCAACCTCTCACTGAAATGACAAAACAATTTTTATACATAAACACTGCCTGTACAATCCATTAAGCTAAACATGGGCTTTCTCTTTAGTAACTTCCACCTCTGTAAAATCTTAGAATGTATAAATGTAACTACTGTTTGGGTATAAATGTAAATAGAAATGTAACTGGAACTTATTGTAATGCAATGTAAGCAAATGGAGCTTTTCTCCCCGGCCTCCACTAAAAATAGGTATTACCCAGTCAGACTTTCCTGGTAAACAAAGACAAAATAAATAATAAAATACTTAACATTGACTATCTTAGCAATGATGTGTTGTGAAAAATTCTTCACACTATATACCCTAGAACAATGCTTGCAATTCTCACTGGGGAAATATCTTAGATGACCTTGCAGCACCACTCATTTCTGTCCACGTATTAGGGTCTATATTAGAACACCGAACATTCACAATTTCAAGTGTTCTAATATCGACCCATTTTCACCGCACGCTGAAAATATCAAAGAAACAGAAAAACAAATTTTTTTCCTAGGGAAAGAATTTGGTTGCCCGTTTCTGTTGCTTCGGTATTTTCAGCGCTATGGTGGAAAGTTACAGGTCGGGTTCAGGTAAGTGAGCAATTGTGTGGACGTGAGGGTTAGGGCAGGGTAGGTGAGTTAGGGTTAGGGCACGGGTAAAGTGACTGTGCGATAGTGACGGACCTTAGGGTTAGGGTATGGGTTAAGGCAAGTTGATAGTTAGTGGTGTATGTATAGTTTAGTGTAGGGTTAGGTGTAAGAGTTTAGGTGTATGTGTGTGGATTGCTGTTTGTTTGGTGTGCTTGTGTTGTGTGTAAGTGTTTTGGAACAGCAAATTTTTTCCATAGGAAAAAATTTGCTGTTCTTTATGTTCGATGTTTTAAATTTTCGATTCATAGGGTTCGATATTACAACACTCAAAATTTTGAAAGTTCGGTGTTCTAATATAGGTCCCACGTATTACTACTAAATATCGAATTTATTATTTTAAAACAAATAATATGATTTTTTACATGTTTTATTTTTATACAGAGGCTGAAATCTGTTAGATAAAATCCAGTATGAATGTCAATATTCTATAATAAAATTGCTTAGTCCCATAGGTAGTAATAAATCTCCATGCAAACCTCTCTTTATTGGTGCCTACTTCGGATTGTGCTATTAATAGTTATTCTTTTGGAGCTTCTTCTGACATGGTTCTAGCTTTGTTTACCATGTCTGCTACAACCTCTGCTATCAGATCTACATCACTTCATCAAATTCATGTGCACATTGTACTGTATCCTCTCATTGTCATGTCTTTTTACTTTTGTCTTAGAGTGCTATTGCCCTTTATGAAATCTTAATAAAATGATGCAAATGAATTTGTTAATTTCATGATTGAACTTCTCATTGACCTGTGCTTGGGAATGTATAAGTTAGATATTAAGTCCCTTTGCACCAGTATGCGTTCATAGGTTCATAGGAGAATACTAGGCTATCATCCCTTGTGGGACATTTTAAGCCTAGTATAGCCATGTTACCTGTTTGTTGTCTAGCTATGCTAGCCAATATATCCTTGCCATAATTTTATTTAAATAATTTTTATTTGTAAAGGATTAATTGCTAGGGTCTCAACTTCAGTGTATTGCTGGATTGTACTGTAAGGCAGGGCATATAAGCACTGCCTCTGTCCATTAGGATAGGGGTCAGTCCTGGGGTAAATTTCCTGTTTCACATCCACAGGTTGAAATTGCATTTGAATAGGGGCAAGGGTGAGCTTTTTATTGTGGAACTGCAGTCTGCTCCAGGGTAATGGTGTCCTCTGAAATACATACCTGTGCATCAGAACTGTTCTATGTTGCAGAAGAGGTTTAGTTCCCTGTAGCAGGTATGTCTAGTACCATTGGACTTGTGGATGTGGAGTAGGTCCATAAGTACTAGGTTTGAGGATGCCTTAAAAGCCAAGCATAGGTTACCGCTTAGTAGACTGCACGAGACTGAGTAGAGAGACAGACATCTATGATGAAAGAGGTTATAAAGTCACTGGTCCCTGACTCAGAGAAGACTCAACATACACTGGCAAGCAATGTATTTTATTCTGACAATGCTTTGCTGCTTACAGTTAAAGGACTCAGTTATAGGACTGCGTTTGGCACCACATATGCTGATTTACTCATAAGTATCTTGACAGACTATAAATCTGTGATGGGAATAAAAGTAATTTCCTTTACCACTTGATATGCGGTTTGTGGATGACTGTTGAAGGATTTGATGTGACAATAATGCAGTGATGTGTAATTTTCTTCCTTTCTAGAATTAATTCTAACAGGATTTGTATACAGTTCACAATCAAACATTTTTTCATATTGATTTCCTTGATGCCAAAATCATGTAGTTAGATGATGGTATGATAATAACTGGCTTGTACAGAACATTTTTTCTAATAACTTCATCTTTCAAGAGCATAGCTGTCACCCTAGGTGTGTTGTTAACAATGTAGTAAGAAGCAAAGTACTTTTGAGGGGTGTGATGAAACTATTTGCATTAAAACTAAACAATGTAAACAAACATTTGCTGAACCTATGTGTAGATCTGGGAGTAGAAATCATAAATAGCAGAGATAAGTAAGGCTAGGACTACTGTAAAACAAACTACAAGAACACAGTTAATAGCAATATTAACAGCAATAAAGAAAAGTTTCCGCATAAATTTATGAGTACCTGAGGTGACAGATACATTTCATTACAGGACAGACATTTATGCCAGCTTTTATTTACCACACATGAGAATGGTTGTAGATAGGAACGTAATATCTGTTAAACATAATTTTATTACTTATAAAAGAAGAGAATGAACTTTAGTTAGTAAAAAAGAATCAGAAATTTGTGGCAGTGCAGAATGTTTCCCCTGTGGGAACTTTGTGCAATGCTGTCTGGTATGTAAGGTAAACGATTTGAAATCAAACAAAACTGAAAAGATGTTCACTGTTGCATACCTAATTACTTTTACAGCAGAATGCGTCATTTATATGGCAACAAGATGTTGCAATACTTTTATACAAGTAAAGCATCTAGAGCAATTTTATTTGCTGTATGTCTTAAACAGAATCCGTCCCTTGCAAAATAATCACTAATATCCATCATGTATTCCCACAGACAGAGGTGAATATTTTTAGATTAAAACATACTCCTAATGCATCTATTTAAATAATTAGCTTCTGCCTTACATTCTGGCTGAAACTTAAGTGCTGGAAAAACATCCATAAAAAAGATTATGACTTCCAAATTACTGCAGTGCTCAGAAATTTCAGTATCTCCTTTAAAACCCATTGAGAATCATTATTCCCAACATCATTAATTCCACCACATACTATGACTGTAGAATATTGAGATTTTCCTTTAACCAATATTACAATTCCATTTTAATATTCTTCTTCTTAGTATCATGAAATACAATCATGACAATCCTTTGTTTATCAAACCTTGGTTCATAATTTTTCATACCCTTCAACATACAGTCACCTTTTATGAAGACTGCCGGGGGGGAATGTAATAAAACCTACATTTTTTTTCCATTTAGGCATTTTAGATTCAGTAAGTGCTGCTGAGCGGCGCTCACACATGTGCCAACAGAGAAACTTCCGTGGCATGCAAATCACCCCATAAGCAGGTGAATCTCATGCAAATGAGGCAGATAGAGTGATTCAGCAAGCAGATAGGCATCTGTTTAGACCCTGTGTCAGTGTCTGTAGTGTACGCGGAAAACTTCCTTGTACAGGAGTGTAGACAGAAAAAAGGGGTTGTAAAAATGGAAATATATGGACAGAAATGTATACCACATACACATATAAGCAAAATTATTATCCTGTATGTAAGAAAAATTAAAGGAAATAAGTTAAATTAAGTTTTTTTTTAAAAATTAATATGATATGACAGAACTGTATTACAGGACTATGTGTGGAGTCCCTACAATGGTGCATTGGTGTTGTTGCTAACGTGGTTAGGCTATGAAGTGTGTAGTTTCCAGGGGGTCTATATTAGATCACCGAATGCTTAAAAAAGTGAACGGTGATTAACTGACCTGATAAGTGAAAGCTTACAATTTCGAACTGTCAGAACAGCAATTTTTTTCCTAGGGACCTAGGGAAAAAATCTCTGTTCAAAAAAAAAAAAAAAAAGAACATACTTTAAACATTACATTAAGTGGGGGGCTTCACCCCCCACACCCCCCTACTTAAATATACCAACTCTGAGACTGCACTACAGTGCCAAAAACAGCAAAGTAACAAAGCGGTCAAACTAATACTTTCCCAGGGAAAGAATTTGCTTAAAAGCCACTTTGATATTTGGCAGTTTCAGGCTTTTGAGTTTGACCAAGACGCATTTGAAAGAATGCGTCTTCGGTCTTCTAATAGGGAACCATTTCAAAGTTGTGAGCATGGATACCTATGCAAATGATGTAGAGTTGCTGAACAGAAGAAAGGAGTAATCTTGTCCGCATATCCCCTTCATGTAGGTTTAGACCCATGTTGCTGTTTACACAAGATGTAGCTGACACCGGGGTAGGGGGTGTCTACTGACTTCTAAGCTCATTTCAGCTTAGGTGCACATGTTTGCACATGATGTCACCTGGCAGAGCATTTCCTTTCAGGGTTGTGTCCACTAACATCTAAGCTCTGTTTACCTTTGGTGAGTGTGTTTGCATGGTGTGCCACTGTGCTGAGTGTGTCTGAAAAAATGTAGTTAATGAGTTTTGACCCTTGTTTAGGCTAAAATAGGGCCATTAAATGATATTAATTATATCATAGGCAGGTGAAATGCATCATAGTTAGCAAAGCACACATTCTGCACGTACAGCAGAGCTCTATAAAGTATGCATACACCCTACATTCTGATTTTCCCCAATACTTTGGACCATTGGAGTACAGACTTGGGAATTTTAACTGAGGGAATGCTAGTGGCTGCTGCAGGTCTGCTACACCTGTATGTGCTAGATGCTGAAGTCAATGCTGCTGCTGATGACAATAGGCTAAGACAGAGAAGAAGAAGAGTGTTCAGACCCAGGATAACCTTCCAGGAGCTACATGAGCTGAAGATTGTAGAGCACTGCAGGGTGGACAGGGACATACTACAAGAACTCACTGAGGTCTGCTGCCCTCAACTCACACCCAGAGCCAACAGAGAGGAACTCATCCCAGTGGAAACAAAGGTATGTGTAGCCCTTGGGACACTAGTAACAGGCACTTTCCAAAGAACGACTGTGGACATGATGGGGGTCTCACAGTCATCACCATCCAGGGTACTCCACCAGTTCCGGGATGCCATGCTACCACATGCCAGTGAGCACATTTCTTTTCCTGTTACCACTGAGGCAAGGGCCAGCAATATGCAAAACTTCTACAATGTAGCACACTACCCTGTAGTACTGGGTGCCATAGATTGCACTCATGTAACTCCCCAGTTGTGTACAATGCCCAGGGGATAGTCATGAATGTGTGTGCTGGCAGCCTTGGCAGTTATCACTACTCCCATATCTGTCATGCATCACAGCTGTACCAGATGTTTGCTAGGGGGGACATCCCACACGGCCATTTACTGGGGGATGCTGGCTACGCCCTGGAACCATGAATGATAACACCCATCAGAAATGCACACACACCCATGGAAGAATGCCATAGTGAGGCACACTCACAAACTAGGAACATCATATAGCTTGTGTTTGGACTTTTGAAGTCATGGTTCCAGTGTCTCAATATATCTGGTGGAGCCCTGCAGCACTCTCCAGCCACATGTGCACATATGTTCACAGTATGTGCTATGCTATGCAATCTGATCCTGTGGAAACATTTGCAGCAGGATTAGCAAACGTAAGGAATACACAGCACCCCACCAGTGCCTAGGTCACTGCAGCCACAGTCCCAGGAGTACTCAGAGCAGGACCCCCCCCGATGATGTTCCTGTAGGCAGACGTAGGTGTGCCCAGTATGCCCTGGCTTTGGCTAAGATGCAACACATAGCACATTCACTGACAACCAAGGGCCCTAGGGACTGATACCTTACTCCTACTCACACACATATATTAAAATTGATGCCAGGCAACCCACACAACCTGTACCTATGCATGTATTGGCTGTGTACTGCTTGCATCAGACAGAGTCAGCCCTGAACTACAGTTCTGTCAACTGCTGCATTCGAAAGGTAAGTCCCTAACCTACACACTACTTGTAAGTATTACTATGATATGGTATTGTATGTATGGATCTGCTGCATTTATTCAAGGAAATATAGTGGAGCTATTTGGACACAAGTAACATCCACATTGGACTACAGATACCCAGTCCAGTAGTATGTGTTCCTTAATATTCACTAGGCTTCATGGTTGGAATATGACTACCTCAGTCAAGGGAGATGTTAAACAGTGGGGTCAAATGATATTTGGACTACTGTGCATCCCAGCAGAACATGTTCTGTTGTTCCCCCACACCCAACACAGCAGTTTTCTCATATAACCGCTTTAACAGTTGATCATCAATGGTATATCAGCAGTGCAGGCAATCTCGGGGCAGTAACATAGATATCAATCACACATTGTATGTCTCAACGCAGGAATAACAATGTACATATGTATGCAGTTGATGGTGTGATGAATGACTACTCTCTGGCTGGCGGTTTGGGTGGCTCATTGGACTAGGGAAGTTAGCATGGGCAATGCTGTTGATGGTTCAAATCTGGAAGTATCCACATCTTTTGCATGTGAGGTATTATTATGTTGGTGTTTTCACAGACTGTCAGTCTGTGTGTGGTGTAACATTATGAACCTCTGTCAGATATTAATTACATGAGATAGTTGGAGAATGCCATGCACATTCTGAGTGATGTGCAGTACTGCAGAAACAAGGACAGATATCATTGTCTGTAACACACAAAATCCTGGACTGGAGTGCAGGTATGTGTGGGCTGGAGTCACTTTATAAGTACTGATAGTCCCATTGGGCATGCCCATAAATGTAGGTAAACTGAGTGCAATCCTGTTGCCCTTTGATAAGAATGACCTGTTATGTATAGATATGTATATACATACATATATGTATATATATCCATCTGTCACTATCTCTCTCTCACATACATAGTATATCTATCTCTATGTATTTTCAAATATATATATGTGTGTGTGTGTGTGTGTGTGTGTGTGTGTGTGTGTGTGTGTGTGTGTGTGTGTATCCCCCTGCCAAACAACTGAGAAACCCTCATTGGCTATCAAACTGTAATAGTTATACACTTTTTGGCCCTGTATGTTGTTGCTGGCTTCCAAACTGCCCTCTTCTACAAGGCCTGATGATGTCATCTACCTTAAGACTACCAGCTGCTATTGTAGTATCTGACTTAAGCCATGGTACATGCAATAAGTATTGCGATCTATAGTGTGTAAGACTAGATGGGTAGAGGCTCTAATCTCACTGCAGGCCACTTGGTGTGTGTGTGTGTGTGTGTGTGTGTGTGTGTGTGTGTGTGTGTGTGTGTGTGTGTGTGTGTGTGTGTGTGTGTGTGTCTGTGCATGTGTGTATCCCCCTGCCAAACAACTGAGAACCCCTCACTGGCTATTGAACTGCAATGGTTATACACTTTTTGGCCCTGTAAGTTGCTGCTGGCTTCCAAACTGCTCTCTTCTAAAAGGTCTAATGAGGTCATCAACCTTAAGACTACCAACTGCCAGTGTAGCATCTGACTTAAGCTGTTGCACATGTGATAAGTAGTGTGATCTATAGTGCGTAAGACTGCATAGGTAGGGGTTTTAATTTCACTCAAAGCAACTTTGTGTATATGTCCATATGGCATAAATATGATCACCTCAGTAACTTAGAAAGAGGTAGGGTTTTGCAGAATTTTATTTGTAGCAGGTGATGTGGCCCTCCAAATGTCTAACAACAACTAGGCCTGCTGATATCATCAAGCATAATATGTCCTAAACCGATACTACTATGATGCATGAGGTGTGTTGTGTGCGTCATGTACTATGATCTATAGTGTATAGCATTACATATGTAAATGTTCTAATCTACATACAGCCAACTTGCACTATGTGTGTGCCGTGCCATGTCCTGTAAACAGTAATTGGAAGTGGTGCTATCCTCAATGTAGCCATGTTTGTGTGTGTGGCTGTTAGAGCATTTTACATCAGCTTATGGAACCATAGGACATTTGAACTTCCCTAACATAATGGCCATACAGCCATCACAATTGTAGACAACAGTATACCCTTGTTTACATTATCAGCATATATTGCCCCAGTCCAAGAGGGACACAGGTGGAAGCCCAGTGGTGAAATGATGGTCACCCAGCCAATCATACAGATGGCATGTGCTGAGGTGTACTGAAGTGCTCTGCTTGTCATTAGCCAGGGTTCTGTTTCAAAGGTGGGTTAAAGTCTGCTAGACAAATCTCTCCCACCAGCATGTATTACTAATGTCACATACTATGTTAATGTCCTTAAAGTGATTAATCCATCTACTATGCCACCTACAGATATGCAGCATTTACATTCAAGCACAGTCACACATTGACCGGTATGCAAGGCAGAGATCACCTCTAAGTAGTCTATATGCCACAGGCTACAATGACACTCATTTCAGATGATCCCCATTGAACACATGCTGAAGACATGAAGATGTCTTGTGAGAGATCATCCTGTTGTGTGTAAATGCCAGTACTGCTTGGAAAGGTCCATTACCAAATGGCCATTGCACTCAGATATTGGCATGCTGAGGGAAGAGAACATGGAGGTTATGAGTATATCAATTACGAGAGATTGTTCCCTCAGCTATGACATATGATTCCCGTCATACCGCTGGGGAGACATGGTGATCTCAGGCACATTAGGTCTATATGGAGCCTACATGGATTTTATTGAATCCTGAAGTGCATCTTTCCCTTCATCGTTAACCTTCCTACAATGCATATTTTCCATAAAGTCTTCTCTATTTATCATTTCATATGTTACAGATATTAACCTCCTCAATATTTTGTTCACAATAGTCTTTATTATCCCCATAAGTACATTTATGACTCAAGTCAACTGTCTCTCTTCATTAATACTTAATCTTTTCCTTTCTGAGGACGAAACACCATGTAATGCCAGTCCTAATGCCATATGTCTTTTCTTCTGTGATTTAACTATTGCCCTGGAATTAACAGTTTCCTCTAACATATTTGAACTATCTTCCTCACTAAAGTCATTTTCTTGATGCTTATTCTTTTTTATTTAAGTCTCCAACTAATAAATATCAGATGATAATTCTTCTTGAACAATTTTAGCAAATTCTTCTGCCAAGTTGTTCCTACTATTTGGCTTTTCTAATGATTCAGTACCAAGCTCCATTTGTGTTTCTGATATAATAAAAATCTTCTGTAGCTCAACCACCTCATACCATTTTAATAAATGTATTTCTTACACATATTTTTAGTTTATTCAAAAAATATTACAAAAAACATTCTCTTCTGAATCCATAATAAATATCCTGCATTTTAAGCAACTGTGGTCTATTAAATCATGTAAACAAAACTGAAAGAACTGTTCTATGATATACAATTTCCCTCTTGTTCACTCATGTCACATTAATCATTCAAAAATGCACAAAACGCATCTTTACATCTTACGTCACTGTGATGCAACTGCAACTTGCATCCGCTCACTATAATGCTTATGTGTAAGCGATATATAGATGTCTGATAAAATAAATTGGTGAATGACCACAAAGAGTAGACTGGCTTTTTCTACACAGGTGTGTCACTTGGAAATTCTTTTTACAGCTAAGTTTTATTGCAGAGATGGACAAGGCTTGTACATGTGTACTTGTATTTTAAAATCAGAAATGAATAGACAGTCCGTCAGTGTGTCATCACATGTAACATACATTCTATTGTCTTAAAGAACAATTCTAATGTAATAGTTCAGCACTGCAGAAACTATATGAAGTCATAAAACCATCCATTTATTACTTGTAAAACCATATAAAGTAGTATGATTCACTGGATTGAGGTGTTCACATTGTAAAGATTATGGTTCCACAGGAAGAAACTAGTCTAGATTGCCAACTGTCCATCAGAATGATTCTAATTATATGTCCAAACTTGCAGAACCTTCATGAAGTTATAAAACAGTCCTTAGATTACTTTTAAAACCATATAAAGTAGTACGACTCCCAGACTTGAGATGTTCGCACTAAATATATTACTGTTTGACAGAAAGGAGTAAGTCTTTGTTGAGAGATAACTTTCAAAGTGATTATAATTAAACATCCATACTTGCAGAAACTGTATGAATTCATGAAACTATATATTTTACAAGAATGAAAGGAAAAAGGAAAAGCTACAGTAGGTATGGGGGCAATGCAGCTCCCGTCACAAGTGGTGGGTCGTATGAGGTGACAGACTGCTCGCAAGGATAACATTAATAAACAAGTAGAAAACAAATTGTTGCTTGCTACTTCATTCTAGCTACAGTGAGAGGGCTTACATGCAGACCAGCTACAACTTCATCCTGTTTTAGGATGAGATGGAAAGTGAAGTACTGTAGGGTGGCTTTATGTTGTACTATACCATCTACTATTGTGCTAGTTACTGATAGGTATGATTTGTGGCTCCAGGTCCTGAAGAAGCCAGGTGATGGGACAGGGGTAGTGGAAGTAGCAGGAAGAAGTGGAAGTAATATAGGGGCATCATCACTGCTGTAGATAAGAGAGCAGGGTTTCAACACAGAAGGGTTAACAAATATTGCTCCTGCTTGGTTAAGCAGTTTACAGAACTGAAAAATCAGGAAGTGTTTGAGCAGTAGAAATGGCTTTTTCATTACTGTTTGAAGTTAGTCTTTCTGCTTTGCTGATAATTTTGTATTAAAGCATATCCCCCCTTGAACTATTATGAAGAGAAACTGCATGCACCATTATTTTTTCATTTAGCAGTACAGGTGTTGTATGCCACATCATCTCACAGCCTGTTTCTAACGTAGCGTTGAGAGCAGTGCTAAAAGTGAGGTAACTTGGATAGTTTAAAGCTGGGTTGTTGGCACAGTACTGTTGACATCCCGGTTCAGATATCGAGGTGCGTGCTACTGATATCCTCTGCTTGCCTTGCCTCCAAGAAGAGCTTGCCTTGCTTTCACAAGTGGCTGTTGCTGTAGTAGGTATGGCTAACAAAAGTGAACAGCTACTGTCATAAAGCAAAATCTAAAGTCATAACTCATAACAAAGCAAAACTTTGTTACCAACTCAGTTAGATATAGTCATGCACATGCTGTTGACACAAACTGTTCTGGCATACAGGATGGGGCAGCGAAATGGGGAAATTCAGACAGATTCAGACTAGCAGTAATGTGTGCCTGTACATTCATTCTTTCTTTTAGGAAAGAAAAATAAGCTGCATGTCAAAGGTATGCATTGGAAAACCAACTAATGATACCAGCAAATGAGCTGAGACGTAACTACAGGGTGGACTGATAGGGGGCTGAAGTCTCATGAGGGCTTGTGATCAAACAAGCTGAATATTCATTTTAATTAATCCTGCAGAAAACACTGAAGATATATTTTCAATGTCCTGGTTTGGAAATATGTTGACATTGTCATTAGTAAATCATTACACTTTCTAAAACTTTGATTGCTGGTATTTTGAGTGGGGTAAATGTGAACTTAAATTGCTAAATTTTAGACACATGTTAGCACAGAAAGATATGTAGCTGTGCTTTGGTCATGAGGTGGTCTCATGGGAATCCTGCTTAGGGACATAAATGCAAGGTTCATCAGATGCCTGGGATGTGGTAGTCAGTGCAGTCTAGATGCACTCACTTCATTTTAGGAATAATTCCAATGTTACTGGGATGAAATTCATTATCTGCCCAGCTAACACTTCACGTGCACATACAAAAAAGGTGACATTCAGGTGAAATCACTGTCATACAGCACTCATGGAAAATTCAGTTTTTTATTGCATTGCTTTTGTGGATGAAAACCCAACTAGAGTAAAGTATATGGATTCTTCAGGGTTGATACTTTTGCTGAAAAACATATATGGTTGAGACACACAATAAGCATATTGCTGGTTCATAGCTATTCATTAAATGCCCCAAAGTAGACATCTGTATTGCAATTCATTGAAACACAGGTATCCAAACATACTCTAAGTAGTGGGACCAGTACCTTTATGTTACATGCTGGTTCAGCTAGAACCAGGGGCAGTCAATGATAGGAAGACATGCCCCCACAGCAGAGCAAAATAACAGCCTATACATGCACAAAAAAAATCTCAGAAGTTTGTAAGATATTTTAGAAATATTGACTTTGTGCATGCTGCATTTCTAAGGAGCCATATGAGTATTCTGAAAGGGTTTCTGACTTTTTTTCTGCCAATAAACTACATTATTTTTTTCAATCAAATAGTTTTGCCCAATTCAAGTCACTACAATAAGTACCACCCATACTATGCTACCTTCTCCCAGTAAGTCCGGTCTTATTGCTGTGTCACTTAGCAGTAGCCATTTTCAATTTAGAATCCAATGTGTAATCCCAGTAGTGTATGGTTATTTTGCTTCCTTTCACAATTCACTGTCTCAGTATTAAAATAAATGCTTTCCTATTGATGAAGTAGTCCCAGTTCCTCCCTCCTGGCAGCCTGATTTAAAAGAAAGACTCAATATAATGTTACTTTCGCTCCTGCTCCTCGCAATATAATATTAATTCCACTCATCTTCATCACACATGTTATTTTCCCTCCAATTTACCAAAGACGGTCTGATAACCTGTGACCATATACGGTTACTCTGCACTGTCCATGTGCCATATTTTGTAGCGTCTGTCATCAGTTTTAAAGGGTACTCAGTGGAAATGAGAAACAAGTGTGAAGCTCCGGCAATGTCATTGGGGAAATACCTCTGACCCAGGTAGGCTGCTCAAGCGCTTCAGCTAAACGTATGCAACAGGAGCACCTCCTTCAACCCATGTTCATTTTTTCTCCAACAGTTGTGTCTGCTTTTAAATCCATGTCTGAATTATATTCCTCCCCTACCACCCTAACATTCTTCTCTGAAAGTGTATTTACTGACAATATTCTTAATTTCCCTCTCTATCTTAATGCCAAATATAGCTCCAACTTTCCCACTGCAGTTTTCCTGTCCACCTTATTAACCTTCCCCAGTGATGGCTGCATTCATATCAAGTATTTGTTCTCCTTTTAATCCTGCACTTGGTATGTCTTTCTTATACTTTTTTCAATATTTTGCTAAGCAGGTAGCCTAAATGGAAGCAGTTTTAAACTAATGTTTACAAAACTGTATTCAGAGTAGCTGTTTACTTACACCACTGTCACTCATGCACAGTGTTATGACCATGCATTGCGGAAGTCACCCTGCAAGGGTATGAAAGCACTTACCACATAAAGTATGAGGATGAGCAATATGGACCAGAAAGTAACAGCATAAAGAGGCAATGTTAACTGGATGAATAGTGGCACCTACAGGATGTAAAGAAGCCATCATCCATAATTAACTTTGACACTGGCTGCACATATCACACACAGTACAGACCAGAACTTGCAGGCTTCCAAAGGTGGACAGTATTGTACAGGGATAAAAAAAGCAGTTATGTAAGACGTACTGGGGTCTTCGACCACATTGAAGAGGCTATGAGCACTACTAAGCTTAAAAGCCACAGGCCATGATGTGTAGACTTGAATTGGGCAACACTATTTGACTGAAAAAAATGAATGCAGTTTTTAGTAGAAAAAAGGCCTCAAGTCTAGCATTAACCCACAAACAGTGCACACTCAAACACTGCCAGAACAGCTAGGATGTCACAACACTTCTACAACAGAAGAGTAGCCAACAGTAAGTTACCTAGAGCAAGCAGCTGACTCCCTGTGTTGGTCTACTTCGAACCATCGAAGTTACATTTGTTTGAATTGTGAAAGGAACCACTTGGCAACTGTGAGAAAATACCTAAATGGACCAGAATTAAACCCCAACTCCAAGATTGCACTATGCCAAAGAAAGGGCAATGTTCACCATGGTGGTCAAGTGGTTCCTTTCACAGGAAAAGGATTTCGGCAGTCCGTGCTTTCAGATTAATGAAGATTCAAAGTAGACTCGGGTAAGTGAAATTCAAACAAATGTAAATTCGATGGGTCAAAGTAGACCCCTCTGTGCACATGTTGGCAAAGTAATCTTAAAATATGAAGGTTGTGTGCCACCACTCTAACACAGGCAACACAGGAATAGTTGTCCTTCTTCTGAGCCACACTGACCAGCCATGCCTGTCACACTAACTTTCATAGTCACTTGGGAGACAGTGTGACTGTACTTGACATCATGCAGCAATAGCATACACAAATAATACCTGTATAATTGCATGCATACCATGTTTAGCATTGACAAGGCAGCATATTCACAAAATATTCACTGTGGAACCTTAATGTTTATCTGCTCATGT
Organism: Protopterus annectens; assembly: GCF_019279795.1. Lineage (NCBI taxonomy): Eukaryota > Metazoa > Chordata > Ceratodontiformes > Protopteridae > Protopterus > Protopterus annectens. Next base: position 1,043,015,900 of record NC_056745.1, on the reverse strand, counting down.
ATTTGCACCCATCTGGCCCAGGGTACCCCCATTTTGATTGACACATCTAACATGACTACATTCAATTGTGGCAGTAGGTTGCAAATGTTAATACACATTTCTCACAGGACATTGCTGCTGCAATTACAGATAAAGATTCCTAGCCGGGATATCATATAATTACAAACCATAAAGTTCAAACTTATCTCAAAATAAAATGCAAATTACTAAATGTTTCTTCATCTGTGACTGCAGTCTGGCAGACTGAGAGTCAGTAATCTTCTGTAGCCAGTTGAGACTCATGGAGGCTGCCAGATTTATATCACAAAAATTAGAGGCCCTGAGTGCAGAAGTTATGCTAAGTGGGCACAGCCTAATGAGTGTTACCAAAATGCTTGTTCTGTGCATTGTGCCTGTGACCCACATTGCACTAAAAGGTCCTCTCCATCTCATGCACTCACATGAACACATGCAAACTACAGTAAGCATGCATGGGTGGGGCTAATGACTCTAACAGGGATGTCTTGCAATGCATGCTACTTTTTCACCAGACAGTAGAACTGAAGAACATATCTGCTGTTACAGTTTTGCAAGACACACATAGTACACATATTTTATGCCATCTTTTACACTCTCATAACACCCTGCCATACCAACATTTTTGTTGCTACATTATGGACATACCACCATGAGTCATGCTACTGAGAAACCCTGTGTTGAGCAGCAAATGCCAAAAAAGTCAGTGGATGACAATGAGGGGCCTGCCTTAGTTCCCTTGAATGACACCTAGTGAATGGCCATGACCTCCAAGAACATTAACTTTGGCAGAGATCTCTGGTTGTGCAGCAAGGAAAGCAACATCTTCCTTTATCTGCTGCATGGGGACCACCAGGAGCACCTGACTGATGACTAGAATATTGTGGATGCCTGGTATAGTCCTGCCAGAACAGTGATTAATACCTCTGCCATATCACACTTTGGTGAGCAGTGCGGACACCACTACAGTGACCAGGAGACTGTGCTATTATACAGCTGTACTGATACAGCTGTCCACTGTAATTCATTAAATGCATTTCATATATTATTTATCTTTATGCTATGCACATTTTTTCCTCTCTCTCTCTCTCTCTCTCTGTCTCTCTCTCACTCTTTCTCCCTCCCTTGACTTCCTTCTTCAGTTATTTTCTGTTGTTATTTTATTTCTATTTCTATATCCCAGGCTCCTTCCCAGTGGATGCATTGAAAGACATCCAGTAAGCCCACCTCTCCTGCTCTCTGAAAGTTCTTCACCAGCTAGAAGGACTGTTTTTCCTCCAATGGCAATGCTGGGAGTTAGGAATTTATCACAAGGAGCTAGCGGAGGAACTAGGGGCTATGCAAGATTCACAGCTAGAAGCCTGCTCAGCTGCCAGGAAAGGCTCATTTTGTGGCTGTTAGAGTTGAATCACTGCCTGTCAATACCGTCATTACCTCACGCTGAATGCAGTGGGGAGGGTGGTCAGAGTGCTGTCTCACCTCCCCCTAGGTATCACTCTAGCAGTGTGTGATACAGAAGGCAATACTAACCCTAACCACACTCCCAGCAATCTACTACCTTGTACATTAATCCCCTCCCCTGTTTGTTATCCAATAATCTCCATCTCATATATCCTCCTCATTGTATAAGCACCTCATCTGTCAGTATTTGTCTATGTTGTATACTCACAGATAAATATTAGGCTATCTGTCACAAGCCTAGCCAATAACAAGAGGTCGTAATCAAACTCTGTACCATGTATCTGTGCTTTAAAGACCTTAACCATTATGCCAACCCCTCCACTTTAATACCAACCCCTCCCCCTTTTGCCAACCTCTCCCCCTTATTGTGCATTTGCCTCTGCCTCTGCCCTTTTGCCTCTTACCATACCTTTACCTTCCTTCAACACCCTCAAATCTTCAAAAAATAAAAAAATGGGCATTTGTCCTACAAATAAAGGTGTACTTTCCCTTCCTTTTCCATCATTATTTTTCTTGCTTCATCTGTGTACTCTCCTCTTTTTGTTTCTCCTACTGTCCCATTTTGTCCCTTTATTATGGTCAAGAAATACATTTAATCATTGCAGCAGCTCCTTTAAACTAGCATGTCTGTTCTGCTGGTTTCAGACATCTTAGTGCATGTGGACACACTGAAGTTAAATCATTCTAGCTGTTCTTCAATTTTATTCGTCATATTCCTGGCCACTACTGCAAATTCACCTATTTCATTGAAGGTTCTGTTCCTAGCATGAGCAGGTTTACTAATTAGCAACAAACTGTGCTGCAGATTTTCACCGTCTTTTTTGATAAAGAACCTTGGGCATTAGCTATACCTGCTGGAGGCACTCCTCTGTCACTCTAGGCATGTTTCTGAATCTTTGGGAATGTGTACACAATCTCTTCTCCATAGTTCTTGTCTGAGAAGCATTGCTTGGACTATTTCTGTTCAAAAATAAGGACAGCCCTCTCTACTACCTGAGCTTCATTTCTGAGAAAAACAGTTTAGACTATTTGTTTCAGAAGGACTGGCTTGTAGGATATTCCCTCCACAGCCCTGGTTGGCACTCTGTTAGTAAGAGACACTCCCTCCACAGCCACAGCTGTTGCTTTGTTAGTAAGAGACACTCCATCCACAGCCCCAGTTGGTGCTTTGTTAGTAAGACACACTCCCTCCACAGCCCCAGTTGGTGCTTTGTTAGTAAGAGACACTCCCTCCATGGCCCGAGTTGGTGCTTTGTTAGTAAGAGACACTCCCTCCACAGCCCCAGTTGGTGCTTTGTTAGTAAGAGACACTCCCTCCACAGCCCCAGTTGTTGCTTTGTTAGTAAGAGACACTCCCTCCATGGCCCGAGTTGGTGCTTTGTTAGTAAGAGACACTCCCTCCATGGCCCGAGTTGGTGCTTGGTTAGTAAGACACACTCCCTCCACAGCCCCAGTTGGTGCTTTGTTAGTAAGAGACACTCCCTCCATGGCCCGAGTTGGTGCTTGGTTAGTAAGACACACTCCCTCCACAGCCTCAGTTGGTGCTTTGTTAGCAAGAGACACTCCCTCCATGGCCCGAGTTGGTGCTTGGTTAGTAAGACACACTCCCTCCACAGCCCCAGTTGGTGCTTTGTTAGTAAGAGACACTCCCTCCATGGCCCGAGTTGGTGCTTGGTTAGTAAGACACACTCCCTCCACAGCCTCAGTTGGTGCTTTGTTAGTAAGAGACACTCCCTGCACAGCCCCAGTCGGTGCTTTGTTAGTAAGAGACACTCCCTCCATGGCCCGAGTTGGTGCTTTGTTAGTAAGAGGCACAGTACTGTCCTGCCCATTTTACAGTGCTGCTGGATGGCGCTGAAGTGCATGGAGGGCTGACTTCACAGACAGTGGCAAGCAAGAAAGAGGACAACTTTTAAAACATCAGCACAGCATGTGCTCCTCTGTAATCCCCTTTTGCATGCCATCTTTGATGCCCTGGTGATATCACAAAGAGAAGCAACGTGCAACAAATGTAGTCACAGAGGCTACAAATTGATAGCAGGTATCACATAAGTTCAGCAAATGATTTACAAGTGTTATACCTGGTGAGAGGTCTGAATGTTAAGGGCTGGTAATGAGGCAATGCCAAACTCAAAGAGGTGGTGTGAAAGTCACATCCATAATTTTCTACTGACTTTTATTATCAAAAGGGACGCTAGAATGATGAATTTTTATCAAATAATGAAATGTCAAAATATTTTGCAAAAACTGTAAAAAAACAAGTATATGATTTGTTACCCAAATGCTACTCTTTGATTGAGCCTTACATCAGATATTACAGCTTGAATATATCAAAGATCAATGGGCAGATGCATTGCCATTAGCATATACCTTTGTGATCTTTTCTTGATGCAGCACATGCATATTAAGTACTCATTCAGTTACTAAACCTTGAGCAAACTATAAAGGAAACACAATAATTTCCTGTGCTTGTTTTGTTGAAAATCATTTTATTATACAAATAATACATTTTTGCCTATGCCCCTTGGCAAAACATTTATCAATAACATGTAAATCTAATTTTTAAATTCAAAGGACATATCTCATGGTTTCACATTGTATTTTAATGTAATGTCTTTTAGATTTGCCCATTTAAAAATTATTTTAAGATAACCAAACCACATTTTAATGTGCATTTCTGTGCTTCTGACAATGTAGCTATGACAGTTAGAACATACATGAAAAACATAGTCTCCAGGTCCTTAAAATGAGATCTGCAACCTGAGGCTTTGATATCATACCAAGCTCTTTGCTGCCCCTTGTGAATATGTAGCAATTTAAAAATAAAACTAGGTTTAAGAGCAACATTGTTAAAAAATAAAATTATTGTAAAATTGCAAAAATCTGATACCTACACTGATTATTGACATATGTAAATTCATTCCTGACATCAATAGAAATATATATAAGAATATATATATATATATATATATATATATATATATATATATATATATATATATATATGGGTCTATCTGAGTTCATCGACATGTGAAAATAGCGAAAACGGATTAACCGACACGAGAATGTCGAAAGTCACGTCACCGACGCCAGAAGATCGATGAGGCAGAAGACCGACGGAGGAAGACACCGACGCTGAGAAGCTGCGATGGGGAAAGGATATGTAAGTATGCGGTAGTGACGGACGATAGGGTGCGAGTAAGGTAAGTGTGCGATGCTGGTGTTTAGTAGGGGTAGGGGTGGGATAAGTGAGTTAGGGTTAGGGCGCGGGTTAGGTGAGTGTGCGAGTAAGGTAAGTGTGCGATGTTGGTGTTTTGTAGGGGTAGGGGTGGGATAAGTGAGTTAGGGTTAGGGCGCGGGTTAGGTGAGTGTGCGATAGTGACGGACCTTAGGGTAAGGGTTTGGGTTAGGGTTGTAGATAGTTGTGTATGTATGGGTTAGTGTTTGTTTGTAAGGATTTTGGTGTGCTTGTGTTGTGTGTGTGGGTGTTGGATAGGGGATGTGTTTTGTTTGTTGGTATGATGTGTCGGGTGTATGCAATGTCGTGTTTGTGAACTGTCGGTCTTCTGGCGTCGGTTAAATGAGTTTCGTTGTTTTGGTGTCGGTTAATTCGTTTTCGCTATTTTCACATGTCGATGAACTCAGATAGACCCATATATATATATATTTATATATATATATATATATATATATATATATATATTTTTTTTTTTTTTTTTTTTTTTTAATAAAATGTCACTGTTAATTAAAAATAGCTCCTCTTGTCTTTTGGGTATTTAAATTTAAATTATATACAGATGAACCGCAGTGGTGGTGCTGCAGTAGCATTGTCGCCTCACAGTAATACACTGTCCAGTTCGATTCTCAGCTAGAGCGTCTTCTGCGTGGAGACATGCATGAATGGGTGTACCTTCGTTGAAGGTTGTGCGTCAGGCCTGGCAAGCCGGTACGTAAAAATCAACTGCCAATCATTAGCGGACCGGAGTTCCGCTGCGGCAACCCCTAACCAGGAAAAGCTGAAAGACACAAACAAACAATACAGATGAAACATGTTTAGTAGGGGAACCCCCAGTCATATAAAACAAAGCACATCAGCTGCCAGAATGTAGCTCTGCCAGCCTGAACAAGTGCATGGTTCAGGATAACTTTTCACTACTATATATATATATATATATATATATATATATATATATTTATTTATTTATTTATTTGCAGTTGGTTTACCAGGATAGTCCATTGGGCCAAAAAGAACCCATTTTCAATGGAGTCCTGGGGAGAAAAGCTCCAACACAGACAGATTAAGTACATACAAAAGATTGCTAATAATAATTATACAAGAGTAGAAGATAAAACATTTGAGCTCAAAATTCAAGAAGTATTCAAAACAATTCAATATAATGAGGATTAATGTGAAGTAAATAAGCTGAGACAGTAACGTGTTTTACATTACAGAGTAGTTATTCAGAAGGAACATAAGCTTGTTAGGTAAAGTTAAGTATCATAAGCGTAAAAGGAGGTTAAGATATCATATATTTATGAGGGGTGGGAGCAAGAACAATCCCATTGGGACCTTAGATGTGTATGAAGAGATTTTTTGAACATGTACTGGTTAGAGGTGGTACGAATGGATGGTGGGAGTGAGTTCCAGAGACGGGCAAGGTTAAAGGATAGTAAGTGTTTGCCTGGGGGATGAGATGGTTTATGAACTTCTAGTAGGTTTTGATTGTTAGACCTTAAGACTCTATTTGGTAGGTGCATTTTGAAGGCAGAAGACAGGAAGGGACAAAGAGAGGGGTTGAGAATGAGCTTATGAGCTAAAGTCAGCTGTGTATAGATGAGATGATTAGGTAGTTCAAACCAATTTAGTTTTTGGAGAGAGGAACAGTGGTGGGTGGAGGACCTGTGGCTATTAGCGAATTTGGCGATTTTGTTATAGCAGGAGGAAAGCTGTTTTTTTAGAAAGGTCTGAAGATTAGTCAGTAATGGAGCCCCGTAGAGAAGGGAGGGGATGAGAAAGGAGGAAGCAAGAGTGTTTTTGGAGGAGCCTGTAAGGTATTGGTTCTGACGGTAGAGCATACCTAGTTTTTGATGGGGTTTTTTAATATTTAGTTGTAGATGGGAGTTGAAATTAAGCCGGTTGTCAATTTGAACACCTAGTAACTTAGTTTCAGACACCAGTTCCAGGGGTGAGTTATTTTGGCTGGTAATCGAGAAAGAGTTTATATCGAAGGAAGTGGATTTGGAGGGGGTAAATACCATTAGTTTTGTTTTGGAGGCATTGAGTGCTAAGTGATTTATTTTCATCCAATGCTCAGTAATTGAGGAGTTGAACTGCATAGCTAAATCTAAGTCTGGGCTATTTGGGTCTGGGGTTGGGGTGTGTGGTTTGCTGGGGTTAAGGAGGGAAGAGATCCCTTTCCAGAATCTTTGAGGATTAGTTTAGTTATTGTTTTGGAGTGTAAAGAAGTATTTTTGTCTGTCAGAGACTATAAGCTTTTTTACTTTATTTCGAAGGGTTTTGTATGCAATATGGTGTTCTGGGGTCTTGTTTCTCAGATAGAGTCCCCAGGCTTTGTCTCTAAGGCGCATGGTTGATAGTGTGGTTTTGGTTAGCCAGGGGGCAGAATTTGTTTTTATTCTTTTTGTTCTTAGAGGGGCTTGGGAATCAAGTATTTCTAAGAATGTAGAGTTGAAGTGAGCAACTGCATCTTCTAAGGGTAGTGTCTTTAGATTGTTCCAATTAATTGCTTTCAGGGAATATAAGAAGGTTGATGGGTTAAAGTATTTGTCATTGCAGGTAGTGATGTAGTTGTGGGTGCGGTAAGAGATACAGGGGAGTCGGTGAGTGAAAATAGGCAGGTGATCGCTAAGAGGGTCGGGAAGAATACCACTATCTGAAAAATAGTGAGGATGTGATACTAGAATCCAGTCAAGGATGGTGCCACAAGAGGAGATTTTTGATGGATTTGTTATAGTGTTAATTAGCTGGGAAACGTTATATAGGTTGATATTAAGAGGGTTGGTTGGAGACTGGATGGAGGCCCAGTTGATATTTACATCTCCTAGGATTATGGTTTCATTGCTGATATTGTTTGAGAGCCATGAGAGGATGTTTTCAAGTGTAGAAATATTGTCCCCTGGGGGGATATAGAGGGATGCTAGACATATGTGTTTGTGCTTATTAACTTGTAGGAGAGTGAGGAGTAATTCAGCGTTGTTAAATTTTGGAATAGGTTTGTCGTAGGGGGTAATTAGCAAGGAAGAAGAATATAGGAGGGCAACTCCACCGCCTTTTTTCTTGGTCCTGTCTTTTCTAATGATAGAATAGCAGGGTGGAGTTATTTCAGAGTCTTTTATAGAGGGTTTTAACCATGTTTCTGAAATAGATAGGATGTCAGGTTTCTTATGCCTGAGCCATGCATGGAGGGTAGGGACTTTATTGACTATACTTTGTGAGTTTAGAGAAGTAAATAATATAGGCTTGTGTGAGGAGGAAGAGGTGGAGGGGCCGGGGTTGGGATGGATATCACCAGATAAAAGACTGGTAATGAGATGAGAGATTGGGTTAGAGAGGTAATTGAGTAGAGTAAGAAAAGGATTTGGGTCTGTAGTGATGGTCAAGGGGTCTTTAGTTACTATGGGGATAGAGTTTTTCTGAGAGGAGAAAACTTTGAATGAGAAGGTTAGGAGCTGTGTTATTGGGTATAGATGGGGAGAAATAGGAGAGTGTGAGTGTGAGAGAGGGGAGTTCAGATGGTTGGTTATGTGATAGAGTTGTGAATGGTAGGAAGTACAAGGTTGGGCGAGGTAATAAAGATATGATAGTTTAAGAGATAGTAATAGTAATATAAAGATGGATGAAGGATTTAAAGGCATGTTGAAAAGGTTGCTGAAGAAAAAGCTTGACAAGGTCGAGTGGAGTAAAGAGTTAGTAAGTGTGGAGCTGGAGGGAAAGGTTAGTTAAGTGGGTGGGAGTATAGAATTGAGGAGTAGCTGTAAGTGTGGTTACAGTTAGATAATAGGCTGGTAGGGGGTGTGTCTAGGGTGGTGGGCCTGATTGGTGTAGGGAGGAAGTGGGTGTGGTAACAAGAAGGATATAGCTAGAGGTACTGGGGGCAGGTGGAATTTGGGGGCAGGGTAGGGGAGCGGAGTGAGCCCGAAGGGCGAACGGAGTGGGAAGACACCAGGAGAGGATCAAGAGCCAATCAGTGGAGTATAGGTTACAGGAGAGTAAGTTGTAGCAGGGTAAGTAAGTGTTCTATATTTAATAGGTAAAGTGGGCTAAAAGTATGGGTGAGAAAGTGAGGAATGAAAGTAATAACAGAGAAAATGCAAGAAATGAGTGAGGAAAAGTAATGACAGTGGGGAAGGAACGCCCTCTAGTGGCCAAATGCAGAAGTGCACTAGGCCCACTAGGAAGGTCTAGGGACTAAATAGGATGGAATAAGGAAGAGCTGAAAAAAAAACTCAGAGAAAAGATGGGAGAGAGAATGGAGAGGGAGAAATAAGAAGGGTGTAGGCTGCTGGCTGTCCTGGCAGGGAGATAGCTTACAAAACTAACAAGCAGGAGTTAGAAGTTGTAGAAGCCCAAGTAGCAACAGATGCACGTACTTTCTCAGTTTCCTCTGGGAGACTCTGTTCCAATTTCCAAAATGGGGATTGAGGCAGCAGAGCAGTATATTTCCTAAGCAAAAGTATGGATGGATTAGGTGACTTTAGTTGAATGTATGTGTCCACCCAGGCGAGGTCCCAAGGGGAAAAACAGGGCAAAACAACTGGAGATAGGAGGAAGAGATGAGTAAGAGTTAGTAACAGTGTAATAGTAACAACACCTTATATAAGATACCATAAGCACAATGCAGTCAGTAATGCAAAGAGTAATACAATATCCTGGTGCTATTGACTCTATTAAAATGGGTAAAACACATTTGAACTCAGCAGACCTACTTTGCAAACGAGTGAACAACTGGCTCTATCAATAAACAGTAAAAACTATATAAAACAATGTAAAAAGAGAGCAGTGTCGTCTGGAGATATTCAATTCACTCAGTAGACACGAAAACTAATCAAAAGCTCTATAACAAATACAAAATATAATGGAAGCAGTTTCAAAACAAATATTCCTGCAGTATGCAAGATAATATTGTAATCCTAGAGCGCCATACATCAGCGACCAGCCAGGCGTATAAGAGGGTAACACAAACACGTGGAGTTGGCGTGTTGCACCAGCGCTGGTTAATAACTAAACATAGTTACACAGGTAAAAAACAGTTTAAGAAAGTAGCCTCGAACAATCCCATTTAGCTGACCCAACCAATGTGGACAAAAACTGTGTCTTATATCTGCTAAAGAAGAACAACCATATAGGAGTTCAGAGAAATAAATTTAAGCAGTGGACTCTTAAGCACAGGCAGATCAGGAATATGCAGGGCAATGTCGCACTACATTCAGTAGCGACTACAGAGGGACAGGAGCAACCTAGTCAAACCCCTGAAAAGTTTTGTGATATACAAAAGTAATAAATACTAAAATTCCACCAATACGCATACAGTATTATCAGATCAGGAATATGCAGTGTAATGTCGCACCACATTCAATAGCGACTACAGAGGCACATAAGCAACATAGTCAGGCTGTAAAAAGGTATGCGATATCAGAATAATGGATACTACGTTCCAATAATGCATAAACAGTTTTACATGAAGTAACCTATTGAAACAATGACTCTACGTTTGGAATATACAATTTAAACAGTAGAACCGTTCGGTACTTTCTCAACAGCAGTAGTCACAGCAATATTCACTTTATACAATAGACAAGTTAGGTACACTCTAAAACAGCAAACGACAGTGTACAAATAAGAATGCTGGCATAGTATGACTATGATGATCCTTTAGCATATAAGTAGAAGGAAAAGCCCTGATATTAGCGTTACAAGTTGAACATGGATCTACTTACAATAGGAGCGCACTCCCAGTCAGGCACTTGCAGCAGCCATAGCAGGTGAAGTTCAAAAATGGCGCCCTGAGGAGAGGGGGAGTATATATCACTTCCAGGCGGAAGTAGAGGGAGGGGGGAGGAACAGGGAATACAAGCTAGCAGGGACAGACCGGAAGGTCTATAACCCTACAATGTGGGAGGCAAAGGACATACGAAGGATCAAGCAGTCTAGGGGGAGGAGGGGGGAAGGAGAAATACAATAGTAGGGTTAGAAGGTGTAGGATAGAGATAGCGTGCACAGTATATTACGCTAGATAGAGGCGGGAAAAGCAGGGAGAGAGGGAGGTGGGAAGTAAGTAATGCAGCGTAGTAAGAAGGAGAAAAGACAGATCCACAAGTGAAGGGCAAGGCACAGTAGGAGACAGGGGAGTAGAAGACCAGGAGAGGATCGAGAGCCAATCAGTGGAGCATAGGTTACAGGAGAGTAAGTTGTAGCAGGGTAAGTAAGTGTTCTATATTTAATAGGTAAAGTGGGCTAAAAGTATGGGTGAGAAAGTGAGGAATGAAAGTAATAACAGAGAAAATGCAAGAAATGAGTGAGGAAAAGTAATGACAGTGGGGAGGGAATGGCCTCTAGTGGCCAAATGCAGAAGTGCACTAGGCCCACTAGGAAGGTCTAGGGACTAAATAGGATGGAATAAGGAAGAGCTGAAAAAAAAACTCAGAGAAAAGATGGGAGAGAGAATGGAGAGGGAGAAATAAGAAGGGTGTAGGCTGCTGGCTGTCCTGGCAGGGAGATAGCTTACAAAACTAACAAGCAGGAGTTAGAAGTTGTAGAAGCCCAAGTAGCAACAGATGCACGTACTTTCTCAGTTTCCTCTGGGAGACTCTGTTCCAATTTCCAAAATGGGGACTGAGGCAGCAGAGCAGTATATTTCCTAAGCAAAAGTATGGATGGATTAGGTGACTTTAGTTGAATGTATGTGTCCACCCAGGCGAGGTCCCAAGGGGAAAAACAGGGCAAAACAACTGGAGATAGGAGGAAGAGATGAGTAAGAGTTAGTAACAGTGTAATAGTAACAACACCTTATATAAGATACCATAAGCACAATGCAGTCAGTAATGCAAAGAGTAATACAATATCCTGGTGCTATTGACTCTATTAAAATGGGTAAAACACATTTGAACTCAGCAGACCTACTTTGCAAACGAGTGAACAACTGGCTCTATCAATAAACAGTAAAAACTATATAAAACAATGTAAAAAGAGAGCAGTGTTGTCTGGAGATATTCAATTCACTCAGTAGACACGAAAACTAATCAAAAGCTCTATAACAAATACAAAATATAACGGAAGCAGTTTCAAAACAAATATTCCTGCAGTATGCAAGATAATATTGTAATCCTAGAGCGCCATACATCAGCGACCAGCCAGGCGTATAAGAGGGTAACACAAACACGTGGAGTTGGCGTATTGCACCAGCGCTGGTTAATAACTAAACATAGTTACACAGGTAAAAAACAGTTTAAGAAAGCAGCCTCGAACAATCCCATTTAGCTGACCCAACCAATGTGGACAAAAACTGTGTCTTATATCTGCTAAAGAAGAGCAACCGTATAGGAGTTCAGAGAAATAAATTTAAGCAGTGGAATCTTAAGCACAGGCAGATCAGGAATATGCAGGGCAATGTCGCACTACATTCAGTAGCGACTACAGAGGGACAGGAGCAACCTAGTCAAACCCCTGAAAAGTTTTGTGATATACAAAAGTAATAAATACTAAAATTCCACCAATACGCATACAGTATTATCAGATCAGGAATATGCAGTGTAATGTCGCACCACATTCAATAGCGACTACAGAGGCACATAAGCAACATAGTCAGGCTGTAGAAAGGTATGCGATATCAGAATAATGGATACTATGTTCCAATAATGCATAAACAGTTTTACATGAAGTAACCTATTGAAACAATGACTCTACGTTTGGAATATACAATTTAAACAGTAGAACCGTTCGGTACTTTCTCAACAGCAGTAGTCACAGCAATATTCACTTTATACAATAGACAAGTTAGGTACACTCTAAAACAGCAAACGACAGTGTACAAATAAGAATGCTGGCATAGTATGACTATGATGATCCTTTAGCATATAAGTAGAAGGAAAAGCCCTGATATTAGCGTTACAAGTTGAACATGGATCTACTTACAATAGGAGTGCACTCCCAGTCAGGCACTTGCAGCAGCCGTAGCGGGTGAAGTTCAAAAATGGCGCCCTGAGGAGAGGGGGAGTATATATCACTTCCAGGCGGAAGTAGAGGGAGGGGGGAGGAACAGGGAATACAAGCTAGCAGGGACAGACCGGAAGGTCTATAACCCTACAATGTGGGAGGCAAAGGACATACGAAGGATCGAGCAGTCTAGGGGGAGGGGGAGGGAAGGAGAAATACAATAGTAGGGTTAGAAGGTGTAGGATAGAGATAGCGTGCACAGTATATTATGCTAGATAGAGGCGGGAAAAGCAGGGAGAGAGGGAGGTGGGAAGCAAGTAATGCAGCGTAGTAAGAAGGAGAAAAGACAGATCCACAAGTGAAGGGCAAGTCACAGTAGGAGACAGGGGAGTAGAAGACCAGGAGAGGATCGAGAGCCAATCAGTGGAGCATAGGTTACAGGAGAGTAAGTTGTAACAGGGTAAGTAAGTGTTCTATATTTAATAGGTAAAGTGGGCTAAAAGTATGGGTGAGAAAGTGAGGAATGAAAGTAATAACAGAGAAAATGCAAGAAATGAGTGAGGAAAAGTAATGACAGTGGGGAGGGACCGCCCTCTAGTGGCCAAATGCAGAAGTATATATATATATATATATATATATATATATATATATATATATATATATATATATATATATATGGATTTACTTCAGTAGATCGAATTTTTACAAGTTTGAACCACATATGGCCGAGACCATATGTTCGAACAAGTAAAAGTTTGAACACTGAAATAAAAACACATAAAACAAAAAAAACACTAAACTAAATGTCTATAGCAGGGTGGCTATGCCCCCCCTGCATCCCCCACTCCCCCTTACTTAAATATACCAACTCCAAGATCGCACTACATTGCGGAAATGGGAAATCTTCCCTTTCTGCTCTTTGCGGAGATCTCCATTCAGTCCGATCGAACTTTTACAAGTTTGAACATATGGTCTCAGCCATATGTGGTTCGAACTTGTAAATGTTCTATTGATTGAAGGGGACCCATATATATATATATATATATATATATATATATATATATATATATATATATATATATATATATATATATATATATATATATATATGCATACATATATATGTGTGTGTATGTATGTATGAGTGTCTCATCAAGAAATCGAACATTCAAAGAGTAAATCTAAAGTGATCAAAAATGTAAAAAAATAAAACTCTTTTTTTTTCAGGTGGCAAGCCCCCCTGCATCCTCCACAGTTCCTGAAATGATATGTATCACTCAAAAATTCCACAGAAGCAGGGTAATGGCAAATTCCCTTTCCCCACTGCACCACAATCCCATACAAAAGGCTCCCAGATCCTATTTGAATGAATATTTACTCATATGAGCATTCACCTTCTTTTCATACCAGGAAAAAGCATTCACTCATGAATGTTTATTCCTTCAAATGGTATCCATATGATTTATATATATATAGATATATATATATATATATATATATATATATATATATATATATATATATATTAAAAATCATGATGAACAGTAGATGAGACTTTTACTACTTGATTGGAGTGGACCTTATTGACTGCAACTCAATGCAGCTCCTTTTGAGCGTTAAACAATACATAGGAAACCAGTTTATCTCACAACAATCTTATGTTGTATTTGTCTGTGTTAATGACTGCCAACTATACTGACTGAATCAGAATCTTTTACAAGCCTAAAACTTCAATCAGTTCAGGCTGACTTTGAAGCTTTCTGACACTGCCTCTCTTTTTGATCTAAAGAGCCTTGAAATTAGCGTTTTTCCATTTCTATTGCCTGAGTCAAAGAGGCAAAATATGCAAATGTGTGAGCAATAACTGGCTGCAGTGGAGCCCAGTGGTGATCTTGAAAAAGTATTGCATTCAGAACAGTTATGCAAATCAAGAATAGTCTCTCTAGTAAGTACATGTATCAGTGCCTGATGTCATGCAGAATACCTGGATAACCATGTGTTCTTAATACCGGCACTAAGCTGTGGCCAGCAGCAAAGACAGTAAAGCTTACAACCCTGCGTTAAAATTGTGTAAGTAATGGGCTATACATCTTTAGTTTTGAAAGTAGCAGTACTAAGTAGAGTAAAAAAAGTTTTGATTTATCATTAAAAATATTACAATTTTTAAGCTAAACTGAGTCATTGAAGCAGCCAATGTTCAACTGACACCCCGATGAAAAAAAAAGGGACTTGTCCACACATAATCTACTCAATGTACCAACTCGTCTTAAAAACACAAATAAGTAGATCTATTTGTTCTCTTTAAAAACAAGTCAAGTACAAAAAAGAGCAGCATTGTCTCAGCACAGAAAGCAATTTGGTATCTTTGTAGACATCTCTTAATTTGTTTTACCACAGTCTTCTCAGGCATCAAAATATTCTAAAGACTATCCCATTCTCCAGAAAACAGCACATTATAATACATAGTTTAATTGCATATTCTCAAGCAAAATTAACATCTTAGTTAATACGATGATTTAACTGATAGATTACAGAAATATTGTGCGGCCCTTTATGATGTAATAGTGATGGGGAGCTTGAGAATGCAATCTTTAATTATCTCACTAGTGCAAACTGATAGGCATAGTTTGGAGTGCCTATGTGCATCCATGCTTCTTGTTTGATTTCAGTGAGCATTTTTTGCATGCCAGTAGTTCCAACGGCTATCATGTAATACCTGTTAACACATGCCACTGAGTTTGCCCATCATACCTGCTTCACACAACATTCCCATTTAGACCTAGAAGATAAACAGACAAATGAGCCAAAGTATATATTATTTGTGAACTCAGAATACACTATACAAGAGAGTATCTGAGACTGATGAAGTAATACCCAAGCTAGGCTTCAGAGACCTGCCACTAGCTGTTACTTGGAGGTATTTATTTGGTAACATAATTGCTTGAGAAAGAGGCCAATGAATGTATGCATGCCTATAGATTAAAATGTAGCTGGACACCTTTCTTAAAAGAGTTACCGTAAGGTGCGGCCATTTTCTTCTCCAGCTTTTGATATTCTGTCCTCTTTCCTCTTTTATTTTTGACTTGGACCTTAGATCTGTTATCACAATGCCACTGTGGGGATAAAGACCAAGGGTCTATCACTATATGTCATATAAAAATTAATCTGTACCTCACTAAAAAGGTTGAGGCCTCCTCTGGATAGGACTCACTGAGATATTTTTAATGGGTCTGGGGCATTACTTTTTAAGACTCGCAAGAGTAGATATATATAGTTGGGGGAGTGTGGGAGCATAGCCCCCCCACCTGGGTGAGTTTTAATTCCTTTGGTTTGTATTTAGTTTAAGTTTGGCCAAGTGTTTACTTACTCTGGGAAAGCTCTGTCATTCGAGTATGTCAGGTTTCAGTATTTTCAGTCTCGTGAAAATGAATATCAGTGTTCTGATCTTTGGTTATTTAAAATAGATCCATATATATATATATATATATATATATATATATATATATATATATATATATATATAAACACACACATACACACACACACACACACACAGTATATATATATATATATTTTTTTTTTTTTTTTTTTTTTTTAACAATGGGTGTTATTCTTAAGGATGCTTGGCATAATCAAACTGTTTATCTTTTTGTGAAAATAATTGTGCCAGGAAGGAACATGGTCACTAAAGAAGAATCCTTGTACTGCACCCTACCTACATAAGAAGGTCCTTTGTTTATTGTCATCAGTTTTCTGGCAGGAACTTGGGTTTTTTCAACTCTGTCATATACTAACTTGGAAACTGAAAAGCCAGACACATACAGGACTCATTGATGGATGCATCCCATTTACTAATATGACATCAACCACTGAAGCAGGAAGATCCAAGGGATATCCAACTTACAGATTACATTTATGAGGACTGACTTTTACAGCTGTACGGTCACTTTAGACATTGCATCCTCCCCTTGAGCTTTAGAAACTACATACAAAATACTGTACTGTTCTATACTATACAAGGGTTACGACATAAAGCACAAAATACATTTTTTCCCAAAAATATTTACTAAATTTATATATATGACAAAGACAATCTTGCATTTATATAAATGAAAAACATGCAAAATGATATCACTTTAGTTGCAAATCATTTACATCACAGACACCATTGAAACATCTGTAGTTGCAAACATTATACATCACTTATAAACCATCTAGTCATTGTCAATTAAGCATTATATGACTCATTCAAATCCTGCCTCTGCATATATTGTTCCCACAATTCCCATTTTTTTTCTATTTACTTTGCTCCTTCCCTTTTCTAAACATCCCAATTCCAGTTGTTGTATCTCTGTTACTATATTCACTACTTCTAGTAAAGTTGGTGTAGACTTTGATCGTTTAATCACATAGCAAACTGTGTGATTCTGCATAGCATTGGGACAATGCACACGTGCAATTATATATAGTAGATTGGATTATCAGTCTTTACTGTCATAAAAAAAGAAATGTAATCTTTTCTACCTTTTAGGTATTTTAATGGGCTTTTTAGATCCTGACACTGTATAGTCAGTATGAGTAGAATTCATAGCCAACACAGTAGATACGTCACATAATGCAACATCACAGTTTCCAAAGACAGCGCTTCAGAAACTTCAAGATAGTCACTAACTGGAACAGCTTCGCATTTAGAACAGTGTCACTTTCAGTCAAGAAAAGTCTCTCTCTGGTAGGTAATTGGGTCAGCTCCTGATGTATGTTCTCCTTGTCATGTAATTCCACTAGCAATTCTCATCTTGGAGTTGAGAATAGTCCTGTTTTATACAGATGTATTCTATCGCATCGTAGCAACTGCCCATAACATTTGCCACAAAAGTGGATATTAAAAGAGTATTAGCCTGCTTAATGACAATTTTTTGTTGCTCTGAGTATTTATATTGTGGGTTTTGGATGCTAACCACTTCCTCTGACTGAAGTAGAAAGTAATATACCTGATTTGTCATATCAGGATTTCTTAGTTGAGCTCTTTTTCAAAACAATTTTAACTTTGGTATGGTTGTAACAATAGCTCAGGCAGATGAAGTAGGTAACGTTGCTTCATTACCCTTTCCATCAGGAACTGAGAAGTTGCTAAGTCACGTTATAGTAGAATACATTTGCAAAGACAAATAGTAATCTTGTTCCAATCAAAGAATTCATTTTTATATTTTTTTTTGCGGTTGTACGACACCTTGTACTTGCCTGTTTGATTGTGGATGTCTCAGACTGGTCATTATATGCTGAATCTTCCATACTTTTCAAAATGAACAAAATTTATGACTTGCAAATTGCAGACAATAAGGATGCTTAGAATCCTAAAATGTGAAACTTTTCTTTGAAACAGCACAAAGACTGAATTTAATAATGTAACACATACTTTATAACTTCAGGGTACTTCAGATATTAGTCAGTACAAATGAGATACTGTCTTGAACTGAACAAATCCACAGCTTCATTGCTCCATGACTTCTCTGGTATTTCATGAGGTACTGTTGTTCCCTTTGACGTTGTTTTTGTGAAACATGTTGCAGATTTGACAGCTTTTTCCTTTATTTCAGTTTGATGAGATATGCCACACACCAGAACATAATGCCATTTGCTTTCTTTGCACCTAACTATACTCAATGTGCTTTGTAGTTTCTCTCTAACATTTTGGTGAAAAACTGTTTAGGTAAAAGCACTTTGGTGGAATTAAATAGCAGAGCAAGCCAAATCTGAATTTTATCACAGAATATGTAGTACACTTGGATGGAAAGTGGATTTTTTTTCCTTCTAATCTGGCAATCTTCACATGCCACATTTTCAACATTTGCAGTACAATGACACATTTTGTGTAGTGAACAAATTCTTGTAGCCTTTCTTTAGATACTGGTATATACGGAACAATGGATATCACTTCCAAGTCACAATCCATAAGATTCGCATTGTATTCTTTAATGTATGCCCTTTGACAAGTCGTCTGCTATGTGTGTCTCCTTCACAGGCTAATACAGAATGGAGCTTTTCTTTGTTCCCCTTCTACTTCATTTTCTCCTGCCATCCATTGCTTGGTCAACCAGCCTTTCCTACTGCCTCAGGACAATCTCTTTTGTATGGTTAGGGCTGTAGAACCCTAAGGGGATTTGGAGGGTCATGCTGTTAACTGCTTCCACTTGGGAATTTTTTTCTCTTGTATGACCTACTGCTTGGTATTTCCTTTTCCTCACATTCACCTCTTGCATACTCCCCACCATGGATCATGCACCCCACCTGGAATGTCTAGATGAACTTCCTCCCCCACCTGGGATGGAAAAAAACAATCTCTCCCTGCTAGTACCATGAACAGCTGAGCCACTAATTGAACATGGGTCAATTTGGTTTAGTTAGGGCTTTATCCCTCTATGCCACATCACTGACTCTACAAGATGGATCTTTGTAATGACATCAGCATTCCCTGTAAGAATGCAGGTGCTTGTATTTTAATTTTATTTCAGTTTGTTAACTGATTAGGTGGGCTGATCCATGGACCCCTTCATCCATGATTCAAGCCTACAGTGATAACAAAAAAACAAAAATTGCAGCAACAAAAAGGTAATTGCAATGAAAATACAGTACAGCCAGTACTCTAAAACATGCAGCAGAAGACACAACAGTCTTATAGACTTAGATATAAATTATGAACCTTTACAAAGCATGCCATAAACATCTAATTAATGAAGTGAGAAGGCACATTGGTTACGGAAATGAAAAACTGCAAGTAAAAAGCAATACAGCATCAATATAGCAGCTGAAAAAAAATGGAGACAGCATCTGAGTAAGGCTCTGTGATACTTGGAGTGATTATGTTGTTAACATACACAAGCTGGCTCTGAAGCCGTAAGCACTATGTCAACTTGTTGCAGTCCAGTGCTTGAGTGACTAGCATTAACCTGCAATACAACTGGTTTGTAGCAATGCAATGTTGGAAATTCAATTATCAAGTTTCTTGAAGACTGAGGAACCTTTTTTTCTTATGATAGCTTCACAGCATGTACCTTTTCAGCAATCTTCTCAGAGGTAGGAATACTTCTCATAGGTTATGAATGAACTTGCATAGATATTGCATCATACCTAAGAATCTTAACATTCATGTATTTCTTTATATTTACTTATTTATTGCCATTTGCTTACCAGGAAAGTCCCACTGGGTCCTGGGAACCCATTTTCAGCAGAGGCCCAAGGAGAAAAGCTCCAGACAAGTTTAAGATCACATTGCATGAAGAGCTACAGTAGATTTTCAGCTTACATTGAAAGACAGTATAGAATTACTATGCATAGAGAGATGCAGGATTTTTATAGCATTTTATTACACAGAAAGACTATTTACAACAAACTACAATTTACAGTTGTATTAACAATCAAGTGAGAGTTTAATTTAAAAAAATGTTAGATGTTGAGTTTCCAATACATTAGTATAACTGTAGGAGATGAGCCAGAGGTGCATGTTAGATATTATGAATATAAAGCTGAAATTAATTCTGTTGTAAATATGCTGAAAGAAAAAATTTGCTTGAATATATGTATAGAGTTTACAATGTGCATTCATACTATATGTATAACAGACAGGCTTCTCTTCACAGCATCAGAAAATGCCTAAGAAAGCAATACTGGAAAACAAGCATTACATGATTTTCTCATGTTTGTAGAACAAATATCAATTAACAGATATCCTTTTTTATAAATTCAGCAATACGTGATGTTTTTCCAGTAGGAACAGCTTATACAGATGTTTCCTTTCAGAATGGCATCCTCACATCAGCAAAAGTGCTTAAATCACAAAAGGACAATAGAAAAGTCTAAAAACAGACATTATGTGACTTCCCACATAAGGCCAGAAAAACATACCAAGAGGAAATGTGTGCGTGACTAGCTCTGTTTATAGCTATTGTAGTAATTCAGTTATGTGAGAGAAGGACAGAGAGAGGTATTTTGTAGAAGTCATCATTCATATCTGTAATGAAAGAAAACTTTGTAAATATATGCTACAAATCTGACAGACTACGTGTGGTTTGTTATAAAATAAGTTATCTGTAACTGTGCTTATAGCTGCAAAATATATTTCTTTATCAGTGTGCAATTTGAAAGGCTTGGTGCTTTAAACAGACTACAGATGGAGTCATGCAAAGCTATGTGTCTCTGATTCAGCAGTAAACAGCAAGCAGCAGCAAGCAGTAAGCAGAGCATCTATATAAATTTTTCAATGGTGACCCTTTGACAACGTTCCTAGCCTGTATCCAAAAACAGGGGGAGTGAATGGGTAATGTCACTCCTGTAAAAGCACAGTAACGTTTATGTGAAGTACTTCAGATTTCTACAGTTTTCAACAGTTTGTAGCAATACAGTTTAATAGATGTCTAAATCCGGTGAGACTGCATTGCAGGAAGGTGGAGCAGTTCCATAAATTCTCCAGAAAAGGTACAACACAAAGTTGTAAGACTGAATCTGCCAGTTTTGCTGTACCAACTTCACAAGTGACTACAGAAACTTTTCAACCATCTACAGTAAAGCAGCTTGGCCATCTGCCTGTCTGTTGACTGGTAAGAAAATTATTCTGTGTTACATACAGTATGAATGCCATAGAGGTAATAATAATAACAGAATAAATGTATATACAGCATATTAGCAAATGTAAAACCTTATTAGGGCAAGTTAATAGTAAGGCATTATGCAAATGGATTGCAATTTGATAGTAAGGCATTATGCAAATGGATTATATTTGACTGGTATCTGAAATAAAATCATGTGTGGTATAAAAATGTTTATTGTGTGTACAATGTCATAAAATACAATGCGTGACATTATCCAAAGGTTAGACTGTACAGACAAAAATTGTAAAGGTAAAGAACCAAGAAAAGTTAATATGTTGACATTATATTCAAATGTTAGACAGTTATGTTCTGTCACCAGATGTAAAAGATTTATTTCAGAGTTGCAACAACAGTCAAATCAGTTACTGATAGAAACTCTAGTACATTTTGTTACAAAGAAATGTAATAAACTTCTAAAAGACAGACACAATGAGTTCAGGAAGCTTAGACAAGTTATACACACATCTTTTCAAAAGTGCATAGGAGTTTCAAATTCAGAAGAACAGCTTACTAAAGAATGTCAGAAAGACCATGCAACATCACAGGAAATTCAACAGCAGTTGCAGGATAAAGGAAATAAATTAGCTCAACTGACAAAGACTGGGAATTTCCTGCATACACAGTTTATCTGTGCAAAAGAAATATATTTTATAATATGTTTATGTTTTGAAAATGGTTAAGCATGCATGCTAGCATGGTAGGGACATGACATGCTTGTATAAAGATATACATATACAAGACAGACATGCATGTGTGTTCTTTTCATCTAGAGTACATTTGTTTACAATGCACAAAAGCAAAAGGTAGACAACAGCAAATATAAATAAACATATGTTATAATTGTATAGTAACACCAAACAGTTAAAGTTCTGAATTTTAAAAATAAATAAAATCACAGATGGTATTAGTCAAACAGTTTTGTAAAATTAATGGCAGGACAGTTAAATAGATAAATAAATAAAAAATACTGAAATCCATGTAAGGTAATTGTAAAATAATGTCTATTTATGTTGTATAAATGCATAGTTATGCAAATCACAATCACATTAAAGGAAAAATGCCAAAAGAATTAACTATAGTTTACAGAGTATGAAATGTGAGTTCAGACCTTCCTAGACTGAATGAATAGTTACAGGAAATGTTGAAAAGATAAGATAAACAACAAGACTGATTGCCAGATAAGTAGCTTGAGTTTTTCTAAAGCATCATTGTTATTAAAAAATACTTGTTAAAATGTTTACAAGCAACACTATTTAGTAATTGTCATAAAATGCCACAGTTGTGCATAGATGTCATTGATAATCTGTTTGCAAGTAAATGTTAAAAGAGAAGAAAAAACCTCAGTTGCATCAAGTACAGCCAGCAAATGGGCTATAGTATATAAACAGTTCAAATCAATTGTGCAGGAGGGTGTAAATACCTACCAGAGGTAATATACAGTGAAAGCTTTATTTAGTAACCTAATAAAATGGGTTATAGTATATATACAGTTCAAATCAATTGTGCAGGAGGGTGTAAATACCTGCTAGAGGTAATATACAGTGAAAGCTTTATTTAGTAACCTAATAAAATAAATGTATAACCAAAGTGTTGTGCTGACATACATTCTATTCTCACAGCATAGGGCAGGTAAACAGTGCTGAAGTACTACAGGGGGAGGGGCACTTTCTCAGTTTTACACTGATTGTATAAGCAGTACTGCACAAGGGTCTGAAATAAAGCTATAGAAAAAATAAACAACAAGGGTCTGAAATAAAGCTATAGAAAAAATAAACAACAAGGGTCTAAAATAAAGCTACAGGAAAATAATATATCTCATTCCTTCTTGACAATACTCTTTTAGGGGGAGGGAAAAAAAAACAGGTATTAGTGTATTAAAAATACTGGTAAACTGGATTAAACCTGACAGGATAAGATATTTTACAAGTTGTTAATAGCTATCATAATGGTTATTATTGTATTGTTTAGTATTAAATTGTATTTACAACCTGTTAAACTGTAAAGCTATACAAGAGATGGTTTTAAAAAAACAAGAGATGATTTAAAATTGCTTTATTAAAGCTATACAAGAGAAAGTAAATATATGTAAGAAATTGATCAAGATTGGTCACTATTTTTATATGTTTTTGACAAAACAATGTTGATATAAAAATGCATTAATAGGTTTTAATTGTTGAGTATGTAGTTTAAAATAACATGACATATGCATTTGGTGCCAGTTCCACTAGATATTTCTAAAGAGACATAAACATTTTCCAAGATTTTGCTCAATATTAATGTTATTAAATTTGTAAGATTAGACTAAATATACTGTAATTGTCTTTGTATGTACAAATGTAGAAAATTTCAGTACAAATGATAGTCTTTGTATGTACAAATGCAGAAAAAATCAGTACAAATGAGATTAATGTCTAGTAATGAATATGTGTGAAAAAAACACATTTAAAGAAAACAATGGGTCCAGGGTACCTACTAGATTGAAATGCATAAATAGCAAACAGTCTGTGTAAATACATACTGATCAGGATACATTGTAATAAGTTCAAAAGTAATTTGTCAAGTTGTAATATCACTGGTTTTACCCCAGTAAAATAATTGCTTTCAAATATTTATTATCTAAGCCCAGTTCAGTATTTTACCAAGATGTTATTGAGCAGTTCAGAGACATGAACACAATGTGATGGTTAAAATGACATTAAAACTGTATATTTTCAGCAGTGTATAAATGCTTGCAGTAGCACATAGTTATTGTCTCTTATAATTAATTCAACAGTTGCAAACAGTCAATGAAACAATTCTAAGTCATAAATTAAATTCTGTGATTTCAAAATAATAAATTAATCAAGTAAAATTAAAACAGACACAGCTCATAACTGATGAAATATTTTCACAAAATGGTCTGCAAAAGAAAAAGTTGTTAAATACATTCAGGTTTGGTAGTAATACATGATTTCATTGTATTAACTGTAAAATTGCATTTTGACTTGTATCAAAAAAGACTAAAGGTTTTGTTTCTTAATGTGTTTTTTATATAGAATGTTTTGAGTATGTTTAAAAACAGAGGGAATTGTTAGATATTATGAATATAAAGCTGAAATTAATTCTGTTGTAAATATGCTGAAAGAAAAAGTTTGCTTGAATATATGTATAGAGTTTACAATGTGCATTCATACTATATGTATAACAGACAGGCTTCTCTTCACAGCATCAGAAAATGCCTAAGAAAGCAATACTGGAAAACAAGCATTACATGATTTTCTCATGTTTGTAGAACAAATATCAATTAACAGATATCCTTTTTTATAAATTCAGCAATACGTGATGTTTTTCCAGTAGGAACAGCTTATACAGATGTTTCCTTTCAGAATGGCATCCTCACATCAGCAAAAGTGCTTAAATCACAAAAGGACAATAGAAAAGTCTAAAAACAGACATTATGTGACTTCCCACATAAGGCCAGAAAAACATACCAAGAGGAAATGTGTGCATGACTAGCTCTGTATATAGCTATTGTAGTAATTCAGTTATGTGAGAGAAGGACAGAGAGAGGTATTTTGTAGAAGTCATCATTCATATCTGTAATGAAGGAAAACTTTGTAAATATATGCTACAAATCTGACAGACTACGTGTGGTTTGTTATAAAATAAGTTATCTGTAACTGTGCTTATAGCTGCAAAATATATTTCTTTATCAGTGTGCAATTTGAAAGGCTTGGTGCTTTAAACAGACTACAGATGGAGTTATGCAAAGCTATGTGTCTGATTCAGCAGTAAACAGCAAGCAGCAGCAAGCAGTAAGCAGAGCATCTATATAATTTTTCAGTGCATTTATTGTTAGGTACATCAAGAGGGACTAGAGGTTATGCAATGTAGCTATTTTGGAGAAATGGCTAAGATATAGTAATAGGAGATGTAAATATGAAACAGAGAGAGTGGTACAGAAAGTGTAAGTTAGGTAGTAAGGTATGAGAGAGAGAAATTCTAGATAAAGATGTAGCAGGAATGAGTAGAACAGAGGGAATGTAGCTTATAGGGTGAGAGTAAGAAAGGAGAGAAAGTGAGAGAGACGGTGGGCAGTTAAGGGTAGTAGTATGGGAAACTGAGGATGGGGACATGTTTAGTTTGAGGTAAGATATGAAAAATAAGGTGGAGAGTGAGAAGAGAGATTTAGTTAGTAAGAAGACTGGGCTATTTGATATTATGCAGGTTTTGAGCAGGAGCTTATCCTGACTTGGCCTATGTATTCTTTTAATGGATGTTTAAATGAGAGAAAGTTGGTATTACATTTGATATTACTAGGATGGTTATTTCAAGCTTTGGCAATGGAATAGAAGAACAGGCATTTTCCTGCAAATGTTTGGGGTTTGTGTATCGACAGCAGTTGTTTATCTTCAGATCTTGTGATCTGGCAGGGAGGCAGTATGATAGGATAATACAGATCATAGAGCAGGGCAGGCAGGCGGTTATAGACAATATTATGGGCTGTTAAAAGTTACATGTAGGTGAGTTAGAGTGGCAGTTAAAAACCTTTAAGGGACTGCAGTAAGGTGCAGTGGTGGTGGGAGTAGGATTTGGAGCCAGTGCCAAATTTAGCTATTTTATTATAACAGGATTCAGGTTTTGATTTGAGTGAGATCTGATGATTTGTAAGTACAGGAGCACTGTACAGGAGAGAAGGTAAGAGGTAGGTGTTTCCTAGGGTGAGTCTAGTGGACTGGTTTAGAAAGACTGCTTGCCTATAGAGCAAACCAAGTTTCTGTCATGTCATGTCATGTTGGATACAGAGGTCAAACTTTAGTTCACCATCAATGATCACACAAAGTAGTATGCTGGACAACTTTGATTGCTGTGGTATTCAGAGAGTGAATTCTAAAATTTAGTTTCCTTGTGGTTTGTGTTTTTTGAGTAAAGAGTAGGAGTTTAGTTTTGATAGGGTTGAGTAGTAGGCAGGAATCATTTAGCGAGGTTGCAATGGTTTAGAAGGCCTCTTGGGTTATTCTTTTGAAGATCACACAGGATTTGAAAGGTGAAGAAGATAACTGAGTCACCTGCATATTGTATTAAAGAGCTTTGACAGGCAGATATGTAGAGATTATTAGAAAAGAAGTTAAACAGAAGGGGCCTTAGGATGGAGCCTTGATATACTCCAGTAACATTTGATAGGTAAGGTGAGAGGGTGCTTTGCCATTTTACAGACTGTTGTCTATCTGATAAGTAGTTTGAGAACCATTGACGGGAGTTGAAAGGAAGACCAAGTGTAGAGAGTGCTTGTAGGAGTTTGGTATGAGAAACAGTGATGAATGCTTTAGAGAGGTCTAAGTATAGAGCAGAGACTTGTTTGCCTGAGTCTCTGGCATGATTTACCATATCCATAAATGCCAGGAGTGTGGTTGTAGTACTGTGGTGTGGTCTGAAGTCATGCTGAGTTGAGATAAGTAGTTCATTTTGAAGAAGATAAGTAATAAGTTGTTTATAGACACATTTTTCTAGTATCTTGGAAAGCTGTGATAGAATAACAATGGGACAGAAGTGTGAAACTTCAGTGAAGTTGCCTTCTTTCTGCAGTGGAATGATGAATGATTGTTTCCAGATTAGTGGAACATGGACTTCTGTAATAGATTTGTTAATAAGAATACTAACTGGAAAAGCTATGCCCTCAGCTGCCAATTTAATGTATTCAGCAGTAAGATTATCCGCTGCATTTGAGTAGTTTTTAGTTTAGGTATGAGTTTTTTACTAAATTTGTAGAGACAATTTATAGAGAAAATTTATGAGAGTTAATGATGAGGATTTAGTGTGAGTCAGTGAGAAGGGGATAGCAAAGTAGTGCTGTATTTGATGGTGGGCAGTAAGCAGAGATGATTTTGGCCAAGTCTTTGTTTGATGGTATGTTGGGGTTTGGGTTTGATGCCATTAGATTGGTTATACTATCTATAAAGTATGGCTTAAATAGGGTACGGGATGTTTCGACCCCGGACGGTTCGACCCTGGATGGCTCATATGAGTGAAAATGCAGGTAATCGAAATTGCTATTGTGGGAGGCTGCGCCCCCCACACCCCCGCTAAATATATATTCCAATGCCAAGATCACACTACAGTGAGGATGCAGTTATAAAATAAAAAAAAAACATTTTTTATATAATTGGGGTCAAATAGTCTGGGGTTGAAATGTCCAGTAGCTACTCCCATAGACAATCAATGTAAATTTAAACATGAAAGCATATACAATCGCATTGGTGTCAAACCGTCAGGGGTTGAACCGTCTGGGGTCGAAAAG